>NC_083364.1:53775000-54082300 GCF_030254825.1 Meriones unguiculatus
TTTTGATGGGAATGGCAATGAATCTGTAGATTGCTTTTGGTAGGATGGCCATTTTTACTATGTATAATCCTAACAATCCATGAGCATGGGAGATCTTTCCATTTTCTGATATCTTCTTCAATTTCTTTCTCAGAGACTTAAGTTTGTTTTTTTTTTTTTTTCAATGCAGTTTATTCAGGAACATTGAACAATCCTCGGACCCCGGGGAAAGCCAGCCCACAGCTTAAATAGCCTCTGGGTAGCCAACCCAGGCGTGCCACGGGGGCAATGCAGATAGGTCCACATACATGGAAGCAAGCCAGATCCTAGGCCTTAGCCAAATGTGGAGTTGTTCGTGACAGAGAGCAGTCACCATCGGGAAGGTGGAAGGCGGAAACCAGCTCCATCTTTAAGGCGCGGCATTACGCAGCTCTCTACAGTTCCCCCTTTTTGTTTTAGACGCATCAGGCAAGAGTAGAGGTCTGATCTCTGATATTAGAAATAAATTGGGACTTTGTACAGATGTTCATTTAGGTGTCATCCACCCAAAGAGCATCAGACCCGTCCGATTTTTCTCAGAGGCGGGACCTGGGGCATCAACCCGCATGCAATCAGACATGCTCTTCTCTGGGTCCAAAGCGGCTGACCCTGAGTGCAGTGCTTAGCCTCGCATCCTGAGCGTATCATTTTAGCTTTTTGTTTTTGTTTTTTTTGTTTTTTTCATGCAAGTCTTTCACTTGCTTGGTTAGAGTTATGCCAATATACTTTATATTATTTCTGGCTATTGTGAAGGGTGTTGTTTCCCTAATTTCTTTCTGAGTTCATTTGTTTTTTTGTATATAGAAGGGCTACTGATTTGAGTGTGTGTGTGTGTGTGTGTGTGTGTGTGTGTGTGTGTGTGTGTGTGTTTTAAATTTGTATCTAGTCACTTTGCTGAAGGTTTTTATCAGCTATAGGGTTCCCTGGTAGAATTTTTGGGTTCATTCATGTACACTATCATATTATCTATTGAATAGTGCAACTTTGACTTCTTCCTTTGCAATTTCAGTTCCCTTGATGTCCTTTAGTTGTCTTATTGCTCTAACTAGGACTTCAAGTACTATGTTAAAGAGATACGGAGAGAGTGAGCAGCCTTGCCTTGTCCCAGATTTTAATGGAATTGATTTAAGTTTCTTTCCATTTAGTTTGATGTTGGCTATAGGCATACTGTATATTGCCTTTACTAGGTTTAGGTATGTACCTTGTATCCTTGATATCTCCAAGACTTTAAACAGGAATGGGTGTTGGATTTTGTCAGGTGCTTTTTCAGTATCTGAGGAGATGATCATGTTTCTTTTTTTTCTTTCAATTTTTTTTATATGGTGGTTTACATTGATGGATTTACATATGTTGAACCACCCCTGCATGCCTGGGATGAAGCCTACTTGGTTATGATAGATGATATCTTTGAGATGTTCTTGTATTCTGTTTGTAAATATTTTATTGAGTATTTTTTCATCAATGTTCTTAAGGAAATTCCTCTGAAATTCTCTTTTTTTGTTGGGTCTTTATGTGGTTTAGGTATCAAGGTTACTGTGGCCTCGTAGAATGATTTGGTAATGTTGCTTCTGTTTCTATTTTGTGGAATACTTTTAAGAGTATTGGTATTTCTTGTTTTCTTCTACATCCAATGTCCATCCCATTTTTCTTTCTAAGTGAGGATTGATCTTCTTACCCAGTCCTTTTTCTTGTCTACCACAGAGGGCCTCTGAAAAACTCTACCTAGCAGTGTATCAAAGCAGATATTAAGACTCGACTCATAACCAAACCTTCGGCAGAGTGCAGGGAATCATATGAAAGAAGGAGAAGTTAGTAAGACCTGGACAGGACAGGAATTCCACAATGACCAGATATATCAGGGCACAGAGGTCTTTTATCAGACTGTTTCTCCAACTAAGGACCATGTATGGATATAACCCCTGCTCAGAACCCCTGCTCAGATATAGCCCATGGTAGCTCAGTATCCAAGTGTGTTCCGTAGGAAGGGGAACAGGGACTATTTCTGACATAAACTCAATGGCTGGCTCTTCGACTCCCTTGCACCCCTGAGGGAGAAGCAGCCTTGCTAGGCCACAGAAGAGGACATTGCAGGCAGTCCTGAAGAGACCTGATAAGCTAGGGTTAGATGGAAGGGGAGGAGGTCCTCCCCTATCAGTGGACTTGGAAAGGGGCAGGGAGAAGATGAGGGAGGGATGGTGGGAGTGGGAGGAAATGAGGAAGGGGGCTACTGGTGGGATACAAAGTAAATAACCTGTGATTAATATAAAAAATAAAAATTATTATTTAAAAAAAGTATTGGTATTAGCTCTTCTTTGAAGGTCTGATAGAATTCTACACTGAAACCATCTGGTCTTAGGCTTGTTTTTTGCTTGACAGAACTTTAATGCCTGCTTCTACTTCCTTAGGGGATATAGGACTATTTAATTTATTTACCTGATCTTGATTTTACTTTGGTAAATGGAATCTATGATGAAAACTGTCCATTTCATTTAGTTTTTCAGATTTTGTGGAGTATAGGTTTTTGAAGAAAGACCTAATGATTCTTTTGTTTCCCCAGTGTCTGTCATTATGTCCCTCTTTACATTTCTGACTTTTTTGAAAAAAATTTAGATAGTGTCTCTTTGCCTTTTTGTTAGTTGTTGTTAAAGGTTTGTCAATCCAGGATTTACTTTTTAAACTATACCAACCATTGGAAATTGGCTTCTCCTGAGAAGGGGAGAATAGTACTCCAAAAATCCCTGGGCAACGTGAGTCTCATTAAATAAGGAACAGTTATTTTGAGGAGTACTTATGAAGGAGTAGTGGGATTCCAACATTCTACACTAATGGGGCTGAATAGATCAGGCAGCAAAGGAGGTCTAAACAGCATCTATTTTTATCAGGTACATGTAGCCATGGTTTCTTATGCTGTACATAGGTCTTAATCTTTGACCATAATCAACCCTTTGTCTATGTTTTTAAGTAGAAGCTTGTTTGCTTTATACTTCATAGCTACACAAATTTTATTCTTTTTCTGTTATGCAATCTACTAGAAGACTCTCCACATGCCTTCCCGGGATCTTCACATTACACTGTGCTACCTCTATTATAATCATTACTATATTTGCATTACAGCTATGTCTGTGACTTTTAGCTTAAGTATGTGGTGACTCAGACTTGCTATTATTCAGAGGAGATGGAATTATATCTGAAAGGTTAAATTGTCTTGTACCTTGGATAATTTAAATTAGAATGCTAGCAGCATTGCATTTTAAAATCCATAATACGTTTATAATGCATACATACATTTAAAAGATTACAATACTGGCTTGCAGGAATTACTGTATTCTTGTGGGGAAAGTAAGGGCAAATGCAAATTTAAGACTGGTGGCCTAGAAACGCTTGTGGATTTCAGATGGGTCCTTTCCTTTTTTGTGACCTTTCATTATCCTTCCAAATGAAAAGATCAGTTAGCCAAACACTTAAATTTCTGTGAGTTCACAGAAAATCTTTGGAGGCATATTTTTTAACTTTTATTAATTACACTTTATTCACTTTGTATCCCCCCATAAACCCCTCCCTCCTCTCCTCCTAATCCCACCCTTCCTCCCCTTTCTGCATGCATGCCCCTTCCCAAGTCCGCTGATAGTGGAGGTCCTCCTCTCCTTCCTTCTGATCTTAGTCTATCAGATCTCATCCGGAGTGGCTGCATTGTCATCTTCTGTGGCCTGGTAATGCAGCTCCCCCCTCAGGGGGAGGTGATCAAAGCTCAGGCCAATCAGTTCATGTCAGAGGCAGTCCTGGAGGCATATTTTTTCCTGATGCTTTTCTAACATTTTTTTTCTTCAATTCTTAATATCCTTTATAGTTAAGATCTAATAAAAGAAAAAAAAAAACAGATTCATCTTAAGAGGACATTTTTTGTAGTAGTTATACAGAATTTACAATTAGTAATCATGGCTGATTAATAAGGTCAGACTTTCAACTGGATTTTAACTCTGGTTTCAGAAAGATATTTGAAAACCGGAATGTCATTTCAGTAATGATGGTCAAACAAGATGATAGTTAATGAACAAAGAGATCAATGCACAAATGTAGAATCTGTGAGTTTGTTTTCTACCAGAAATGGTAGGAAGGAAAAAACAATATCCAGGGAAAGATAATAACAGTGAAAGAACTTGAAGAATAACCAAGGACAACAATGACAGAATACAGACAAATATAACACGCTGAAGTGTAAATGATTCAAATTTCATTATTCTCACATACGTGAGTGAATATTATTCAAATAATTAATGCTAGATGTGGTAAACAATGAACTTAAAATAGTCAACATTTAACGCAGCTTAACACAGTGCTTAACAAATGTCTATCTAAGGCTATGTTCACAGACTAGTGAGTAAGAACCTCATTACCTGTTGTTTCATTCATGCACACTCTCCTCTATCAGAATACCGTTTATCTCACATGTCTCACTAATGTATGCTACTTGTGATAAACTAATTGCCAAAACAAACCGACCCCCCAAGTGTATCATAATACAAACACAAGTTAGTTCTCATTCATGAATCAGTACGACAGTACTCAATGGGCCATCTGTTGGGTGAGTGACCTGATTTCACAGGTTTAGTCCGGAAGCTGAAGGGCTTACAGCTTCCAGTAACACTGATTTATTCTTGATTTAACTTATTTAGGAGAAAAAGCAAGGGAAACAATATTCCAATAGACCATGTCTATTAATTATATACATTTAGTTATATAACCAAATCTAGTGGCAAAGCAGTTTAGGATTATGGGTTAAATGTAACCACTGAGAGAAAATGAGAATGCAGGTATAAACACTGTGAACAGCTGCTTCCATGCTTAGCTTCAAAGTTTGTCTCAAAACATATTCCTTACAGAAAGACATGGCATCTATTGAACTTCATTCTTGATAATGCTAGCAACACACCTATTTAATTTACTTGAAAATAGTTGAGGTGTTTGTTTCTTTACTGAGGCCATGCTTCCCATAGAAGAGATGTAAGATTTCTGGGAACAAAAGCTAGTGGGTCTTTGTGTCTGTGTGTGGAACATGGAGTATTCTAGTACCCTTTGCATGAAAGAGACATAAGGGCTTAGCATTAGGTTTGTTTTAATTTAGTGGGGGGAAAAGCTCTCAAAATTAACTCATTAAGCTTTTACCATTCATAGTGTTGCTTAAGAGACCATTTTAAAGCTTGCAATATGCTCTAAAAAGTTCTTGCTTTAGGAAATGTAATGATCAAGTGATGTCATGTACATTGTTGATGGTGAAGACCAAAGGATATGACTCACAATTCCACCATTCTCAAAACCATACAATGAAGGTGCTTAGAAATAAATAGCTGTGCCTTTCTCTCATAATGAATTTTAAACACACAGCAAAATAAAAACAAAAGGACAGTTTTGGAATGAATAGTTAGCATTATATAAGGGTGATGAAGAGGATCGCTCTTGACAGATGAAAGAAGAGAGTAAAATATTTGAAGAATAAGAACATGTCTCAGGAGTTTTTATTTTTATTTTTTACATTTTCATTTTAAAAGGTAGATGTTTAAAGGCTTTATTCTGATTCCAGTAAACATTTAGAGTAAAATTGTGCTGTGTAACCGCAAAATAAGTTTCTTTAAAACAGGTGGATGCCATAATGACAGCAGCTGCTGTTTAATTAAGGAGCCTGGCTTATCTCCATTTCAGATTGATTTTCATCAAGGTAGACAACATACCTGATGGCCTCACAATACTATCAAAAGATATCAATGTATGTAATTCTACAGCACAGAAAATTGTCAATCCACAGAAAATTATATATTTAAAACAAATATTTTTTTCCTCTCTTTTGTTACAAGAAATATGAACTATGTGGCCAATTGACGGTACATAGCAAGGAAAAGTCAATTTAATAACACTTCAGTCTTTAAAAATTAAAAGCTACCTATCTAAATCACAAGTCATGCTGATCTTCTGTTTAAACCCTGAAACATGGGCATAACATAAAAACACAAAGTGAAACTCTTAAAGTACTGTCCTTATTGTAAAACCAGACATTGTATTGAGAGACTTAGTGAATTTTCTTTCTGCATAGAGTTCACTTTTATTTAATATCCCTGAAGTAAATATGCTTTTGAATGTTTCATATCACAGCATTTGACTATAATAGAATTTGTTGTTCACAAGATTTGATCTATGCTTCCTAAAAAGTCTGAAAATATTTTTACATACATCTCCAAGCATATTATGGCCCAGACATGGATGAAGTACATATCAAAATATGTCGCTGAAATGATAAGAACTTTGCTCACTAAATCAATTGAGTTAAGAATGGCTTAGCCCAGTCCCACTACAAAAGCCATATAAATTCACTGTATTATTTGTGTATACAAAGCAAGGTCCAACTTGGATTAAAGCTACTATCATCAATATTTCTGGCATTAACAGACATTCCAATAAACTCTCTTTTTACTTACAAATTTTGATTTTTACCTAAAAGGAACAGAAAATTTTCTATTTAATTTAACATATAATATAAAAAATGAGGGTTGTGTCTTTCAAAGTTTTAAATTTCTCCTGTTGGAAGAGATTTTGCCCATTGACTGGTGTGCTATTACTCCCCACCACCCAGGGAAAGAGTAATTCTGACAAAAAGAAATAAGCAACTGAATATTTCAACGTCTTTGTTTCAACATGTGCATTTAGAGGAATTTTGTGTTTCAAATAGTAGAAATCCAGAGAAACTAGGATTTCTCTTATTATAATGTTAAAGATTAATAATAAATGAATAGAGACATTATATCTAAAATCCATCACATATCAGAATATGAAAAATACGAGAGCTCATTATTCTGTCAAAAAGGGGAAAGACAGCTCAACCAATTTGGAGAAAGAGGGTAATACAGAATGGCAGAGAGACAGAAATAGAGACAAGAGAGATAAAGACAGGGAGACAGACAAGAGACAGAGAGACAGAAAGTGACACACACAGAGAATGAAAAGATGGATCTGGAACTCTAGGGGCTCCTACAGTCCCTTAAAGAAGATCTGACACTCTCTGGAGCTGAAATACAAAGGGTAACTATGACAACCAGTGTAGTGGCTCCTGAGATGAAAAAAAGATGTTTTGTTTCCTTCTCAGCTCATAGCATGGAGAAGTCAGATTTCTAAGCTCTGGGTGACTGTTCTGAAAAGTGATAATATTTGAGACAGGGAAGGAACCCGAAAGCAGGCTGACAAAGTCTGCAAATTATATCATTAAATGTGAGTGTCTGTGAAATCTTTGTAGGTTCAAGTGGAATCCATTAATGTCTGAAACCAAGTGTGCAGAACACATGTATGTGCATGCACTGCACCATCAATTTTCACAGGAAACACCAGCATACAATGAGGGGAACCAAGCAGAATGAGGAGATCTTATGTTAATCAGAGCATATGAAAAAAAAAATAGTGGTTATTTAAACCTTTGAAATGAACAGACATTTTTCAATTATTTTTTTGTTTTTGTTTGTTTGTTTGTTTTGTTTTGTTATTTTTTCCAACATTGCAATGCACTGTCTGTAGAGATTCTGGAATGTATGTAGCTCACTTCAGATCTCAGTTTTTCCCTGTAATTAACTTGGAGTTAAAAAACCAAACAAACCTAAGCACTAGCAGACTTTCAACTATTAATCACATTGGCATTATCACAAGTTCTCAGTTTATTAAATGACTTGCCGTTTAACTGTAAGGGCAGAGTGTTTATTTGCCAAGACCACGTTTGAAAAGAAGCTTCATGCTTACACTTTATAATATTGTTATAATGATTTCCTTTTGGACAATAATGAGGAATTGTCTCCTTAACACACAGTATTAAGTTTTATCTTCTCTAGTTAATTAGCATGAGTTGCTCAGAGGATGTTTGGGAGGGAAGAGGAAACAGGAACGGCCACCTGCAGAGCACAATAATCAACAGTTCTTGCTTGGGGATTTTTGGCATTAATATCTTTTACAATGAAAAGGACATATTGCGATTATTGATTGCCTTGGGGAAGTGAGTGCCGGTGAGAGACAGAACAAGAGACTTGAGAGAACTCAAGGGCTTGAGCATCTGATTAAGAAGTACAATTAAGGAATCCAATAAGGAAAATAAATGTATGCAGATGACTAGAAGGAAGGTGATTGTGCTGTCATGGGTGGTGAATTCACTGCCTCTCTCTCACAGAAGAAATAATTGATGCCTCAAACATTATGGACTGAAAGTATAATAATTAAACCATAGCACTTGAATAATACTGTGTTTTGTGTTTTATTTCTCACGTTACTGGGCACTTTCCCCCCGAGGATGGATTTCAGGACTTAAAAAACAATCCATACAATAAATAGATTCTTTAAGGAGTTCCTGGAGCAATTCTTCATCCCTTTTGAATTGATCTTTTTATCACCTTGTACTCTGTTCAGTGCCACTGAATCCTGTAGTTTTTCAGAAAGTGGAAGGAATAAAGTTAGTAGAGAAATAATAACTTTGTTATTAAGAGAAAAGAAGAGGGCAAGAGAAGGATCACTACATACAGAAATACTTACGAAAGGAAGTTGTTGCAATTTCCAGTTCTCTTTACTGCATGTCTCTTAAAAGGCGATCATATATATCCTCCATCACACCTTTTTTCTTTTCTTTCTCCTCTTTACTCAGAGAGAGTAACTGCTCAGAGAGTAGTAACTTCAATTAAAACAAAACCCTCCTACTTCTTTTCTTGGATAAATTGAAACTTGATGCTTTATTATTTTGAATTCAGAAATAAAATCTCTCCTAAGCTTTCTCTTTCTTGGATCAATGAGTTGGAGATCAGGTGCTTTGCCATAAACACCTCTGTAGGTAGAACCAAGCAGCTTATCAACATACTTGAAATATCCTAATATCTTCTATACAGTAGAAGCAAAAGTAAGAATACACCATTTTATGGGTAATTACTTATAGCCATTCTACCAAATGGCCATTATAGCGATCACTGACATTTGCCAAATACTAAACATAAAAATACAATTTTATGAATTGAGACAAGAAACATCCACATTTCTTAACTCACTTCAAGGCATAAAGATGTATAAAATTCTGTGATACTGTGATAACCACTGAAGCATGAATAGCGCTGGTTATGCACTCAACATCATACCTATTGTGTGTTTTCTGAACATATTCCTCTTCTCAATCTTGCTCACTTCTTTTTGTACATATTTTAATGATCACATATATGTAAAAGATCATCATCATCTTTAAATATATATGTTCTTTGAACAGCTATAATTTATCTAATGAGGTATTTTACAATGTTAAAACAAAATATAGTAAAATAGACAGAAGTGTTTTCTGAAATTAATTAATATCTATATTAATATAATATATTAATTAATAAATAAAAGTTGTAATGAATCAGCTCATTACAAAGATATTCAAACTGTATATTTCCACATTCTCACTTAACTCATTTTCTAGGCTAATGAAAGCTGATGAAACTAAAGTACATCACTCAGCACAAGTTTACCACATCTTTTTGTTTGTTTGTTTTTGTTTTTATTTATTTATTTTGATTTTTTCACAATTTATTCATTGTATGTCCTGACTGAAGCCCCCTCCCTCAATTCCTCCCAGTCCTACCCTCCCCTCCTTTCCCCACCCCCTATTCCCTACCCCTAGTCCACTGAAAGGGGAAGTTCTCCTTTGCCATTGTCCCATAGCTTATCAAATCTCATCAGGACTGCCTGAATCCTCTTCTTCTGTGACCTGGCAGGACCACATCACCAGGCACAAGTGCTCAAAGAGCAGGCAGTTGAGCTCCTGACAGAGACAGGCCCTGTTCCCCTTACTAGAGTAGCCACATGGATACTGAGCTGCCAAATGGCTACATCTGAACAGCACATACTTCAGTGCATAGTTCTTGGTTGGTGCATCAGTCTCTGAAGGACTCCTGGGCTCAAATTTTTAGCTTTGTTGTTCTCTTTCTGGGACACCTGTTCCCTCCGTGTCTTTTTTTTTATCTCCCCCTCCCCACGACACACACACTTTTTCATAAGACTCCCTGCCCTCTGCCCAAAGTTTTGATGTGGTCTCAGCATCTGCTTGAGTCCCCTGTTAGGTGGAAACTTTCAGAGGACCCCCTATAGTAGGCTGCCATCCTGTTTCCTCTCTTCCACTGCTTCTGGTGTCTATCCTGTCTGCCATTCTGAATGAGATCTAAATACCCTCCCTAAGGTCTTCCCTAGTGTTTAGTTTCTTTAGGTCTGTAGTTTTAGTATGGCTATCCTTTATTAAGTCCATGTGGATCAAAGATATCAACATAAAACTGGACACACTAAATCTGTTGGAAGAAAAAGTGAGGAAGAACCTTGAACTCATTGACACAGGGGACAATTTCCTGAACAGAACACGAAGAGCACAGGCTCTAAAAACAACCATCAATAAATGGACCTCATGAAACTGAAAAGCTTCTGTGAGGCAAAGGACACTGTCATCATAAAAAAAGTGCAGCCTACATACTGGGAAAGGATCTTCATCAACCTTATATCTGACAGAGGGCTAATATCCAGAATATATAAAGAACTAAAGAAGTTCAAGAACAACAAATCAAGTAATACAATTAAAAAATGGGGAACAGAGATAAACAGAATTCTCGATAGAGGAATATCGAAAGGCAGAGAAACACTTAAAGAAATGTTCAACATCCTTAGTTATCAGGGAAATGAAAATCTAAAGGACAGAATTCCACCTTACACCCATCAGAATGGTTAAGATAAAAAACTCAAGTGACAACACATACTGAAGAGGATGTGTAGAAAGGGGAACCCTCCTCCATTGTTGGTGGGAATGTAAACTTGTACAACCACTTTGGAAATCAATCTGGTATTTTCTCAGACAATTAGGAATAGTCATTCCTTCAGATCCAGCTATACCACTCCTAGGCATATATCCAAAATATGCTCAAGTACACAACAGGCACATTTGTTCAACCATGTTCCTAGCAGCTTTATTTATAATAGCCAGAACCTGGAAATAACCCAGATGCCCCTCAATGGAGGAATGGATACAGAAATTGTGGTACTTTTACACAATGGGATACTCCTCAGCAATTAAAAACAAGGAAATCATGAAATTTGCAGGCAAATGGTGGGATCTAGAAATAATCATCCTGAGTGAGGTATCCGAAAAGACACACACGGTATATATTCACTTATAAGTGGATAGTAGACCTTTAAGATAGGATAAACATTCTAAAATATGTGTACCTAAAGAAGCTAAACAAGGAGGAGGACCCAGGGTAAGATGATCAGTCCTCATTTGAAAGACAAATAGGATGGACATTGGAAGTAGGAGAAAACAAGGAATAGGACAGGAGCCTACCATAAAGGGCCTCTGGGAAACTCTACCTAGCAGGGTATAAAAGGAGATGCTGAGATTCATAACCAAACCTTAAGAAGAGTTTGGGGAATCATATGAAAGAAGGGGGAGTTAGTAAGACCTGGACAGGACAGGAGCTCCACAAGGACCAAATATATGTGGGCACAGGGGCCTTTTATGAAACTGATTCTCAAATCAAGGACCATACATGGATGTAACCTAGAACCCCTGCTCAGACATGGCCCATGGCAGCTCAGTATCCAAGTGGGTTCCATAGTAAGGGGAACAGGGAATGTCTCTGACATGAAGTACACATGAAAGGACCTAAAACCCCTGCTCAGATGTAGCACATAGCCTCAGTCTCCAAGTGGCTTCCCTAGAAAGGCTCTTTGATCTTCCCCTTCCACCCCTCCACCCCCCCACACACAAGGGAGGAGCAGCCTTGCTAGGCCACAGAGGAGGATAATGCAGTCAGTCCTGATGAGACCTGATAAAGGAGGGTCAGATGGAAGGGGAGGAGGACCTCCCTTGTCAGTGGATTTAGAGAGGGTCAGGGAAGAGATGAAGGAGGGAGGGTGGGATTGGAAGGGAATGAGGGAGGGGGCTACAGCTGGTATACAGAGTAAATAAACTATAATTAATATAAAATAGAAAATTTTAATTAAAAAAGATCACGTGCCAATATATACTAGAGAGGTATAGAGAAAGGGGAACCCTTCTCATTGCTGGTGGGAGTGCAAACTTGTACAACCACATTAGAAATTAATCTGGCACTTTCTCAAAAAACTGGGAATAACACTACCTCAAGATCCAGCTATACCACCAAAAGATACCCCACCATTCAATAAGGACATTTGCTCAACTATGGTCATAGCAGCATTATTTGTAATAGCCAGATTCTAGAAACAAACTTGATGTCCTTCAACTGAAGAATGGATACAGAAATTGTGGCATATTTACACAATTGAATATTACTCAGTTATAAACAACAAGGAAATCATCAAATTTGCAGGCAAATGGATAAAACTAGAAAAGATCATCCTGAGTGAGGTAACCCAGAACCAGAAAGACAGAAAGGGTATACACTCACTTATAAGTGGATATTACTACATCTTGTTTTTAATTTTTTTATTTTAATTATTATTATGTATTATAATTTATTCACTTCGTATCCTGGCTGTGGCCCACTCTCTCATCTCCTCTCAATCCCTCCTCCCTCCCTCTTCTTACCTGATGGCCCTCCCCTAGTCCACTAATAGAGGGGACCTCCTCTGCTTCTATCTGACCCTAGCCTATCAGGTCTCATCAGGACTGGTTTTATTGTCTTCCTCTGTGGCCTGGCAAGGCTTCACCCACCAGGGGGAGGGGATCAAAAAGCCTGCCACCTGAGTTCATGCCAGAGACAACTCTTGGTCCCTTTCTAGGGAACCCACTTGGAGACTGAGGCTATGTGCTACGTCTGAGCAGGGGTTTTAAGTCCTTTCTATGCATGGTCCTTGGTTGAGATCTCAGTCTCTTCAGGGCACCCAGGTCCAGTTTTTTGGCTCTTTTAGTCCCTCTTGGAGCTCCTGTCCCCTCCAGGTCTTTCTATCTCCCCCTTCTTTCTAAAAATTATATGTATTCACCCCAAAGTTTGGCTATGAGTCATGCTCATCTTCTTTATGTGTTGTTTTTTTGTTGAGATGTTTTTGGTTTTTTTGTTTTGTTTTGTTTTTGCTTCTGAATATTTTTCCTTTTTTTAAGGCTTGATGCTCTTTGTCTTTCTAACTAACCTAAGGAGTTTTCATGACTGATTTTTTTTTCTAGCTTTGACTCTAGCTTTTTTAAAATATTTTTTTTTATTTTTAAATAATTTTGTACATTCACTTGTATCCCAGCTGTAGCTCTCTTCCTCTTTCCCTCTCAATCATCCCCTTCCTCCCTCATCTCCTCCTTGCCTCCTTCCAAGTCCAGTGAGAGGGGGCTGTCTTCCTTTCCTTCCTTCTGGCCCTAGCTTATCAGGTATCTTCAGGATGGTTGCAATGTCCTTATCTGTGGCCTAACTCTAGCTTCTTAAACCCACAAAGCAGGAGTCAGGGGCAAAATGTCATTGAATCATTTTCATCAGGAAGAATCTCTTCTGTTCGGATACTGAAATAAAAATGGCTTTCCTAAGACATCAAAACATTCAGAGCACAGTATAGCTATGGCACTCTGCTTAACAGCACCCTAGTCTCAAGTTTCTGGGGGCAGGATAACAGTTTTATGCCTGTATGATTGCTGAGGACCTTCTATTGGTTTTCAATGTCTTGTGGTCTTACGATCTATGAACAAATCACTCTAAAATAGATTTTTGTTTCCAAAAATATCCTTTCCTCTGTTCTTCTTCCCATCATACATCTGCACCTGCTTCTTATTTCCACCATTTTTGCCTCAATGTGCTCATTTAGATTGACTTTAGACGTATTCATGTTCAGCAATTATTGATTACCATTTAATTACATTTCGTATTTGGGTTTTTGTGTCTCAAAATATGTACTCAGGAAGTTTCATAAAGTAATTCCTGCTTAAAGATGGCTAAGTATCAAAGCTGTTAACCAGAAGTCAGTTAGACAATGGCAGGTTATATTTTTCTTTGCATTTTAACAAAACATTTTCTACTTGATATATGATTGTGAATTAGTCATCCTCTAGGCTACAGGCCAAATGGGAAATGTCTGTTGTCTGCAATGCCCTAGTGTGATGTCATGTGAGCTTAGCCGATAGCAGGTAGCACACTCAGAGGTAATGGCCTGAATATTTTTCAGTGCTAAAGATTTCTCATCAAAAAAGCAGCCTTCCTGAGAAGAGCAGAGGCATCATGGTTTATGTTAACACAGTATGCACAATACGTGACCATATCTTTGCAGAGACAAGAACAAGAGCTCAAGGTATAATTTTGACTTTGGACATGATGTAACATCTCTGTCATATTTTTGCATCTATACCAGGTATAGAAAGATATATGATAAACAACAGTGAAAAAGAATGAGTAAGCAGTCAATGCATTAGATATTCATCTCCCAAGACCTTCAGCTAATTATTCAGTCACAGATCATTCATTTGAGGTTGGCATTCTTCACAGTGTATTTTCATAATGTAGACATAGTACTTCTAATTTGTCAGGACAGATATAGAAACAGTAACAATTAAGTTCCAATAATAGTAGCCTCACATTTAAAAATAAATTTATTATAGCTATCTCACCAAACTAATATGTTATTTGCTTATAAGTCTGTTAACCTACCTATCCATACAACCATTTATTTATTTACCCATTTGTTTGATATAAAGATTTTTTTATTTTTTTTTATTTTTTGAATAATGTGTAGCAATTTATTTATTTTTTTTTCAATGCAGTTTATTCAGGAACATTGAACAATCCTCGGACCCCGGGGAAAGCCAGCCCACAGCTTAAATAGCCTCTGGGTAGCCAACCCAGGCGTGCCACGGGGGCAATGCAGATAGGTCCACATACATGGAAGCAAGCCAGATCCTCAGCCTTAGCCAAATGTGGAGTTGTTCCTGACAGAGAGCACTCCCCATCGGGAAGGTGGAAGGCGGAAACCAGCTCCATCTTTAAGGCATAGCATTCTGCAGCTCTCTACAGTTCCCCCTTTTTGTTTTAGATGCATCAGGCAAGAGTAGAGGTCTGATCTCTGATATTAGAAATAAATTGGGACTTTGTACAGATGTTCATTTAGGTGTCATCCACCCAAAGAGCATCGGACCCGTCCGATACCTTTTTCTCAGAGGCGGGACCTGGGGCATCAACCCGCATGCAATCAGACATGCTCTTCTCTGGGTCCAAAGCGGCTGACCCTGAGTGCAGTGCTTAGCCTCGCATCCTGAGCGTATCATTTTAGCTTTTTATGGTATCCAACCATGCTTGGGGAGAATGTCTTGCTTCAATGGCTGTAAAGGCCTGAATGATCATGGCTGCATCACACTGTTGTGAGACTCTAATCTTGCATATATACCACAGGCAAACCAAGGAGACCAACACCAGAAGGCCTGCTAACACTCCCATGCCCGCCCATTCCTTCAGATGATTCATGGCTGCAGCAATCCATGTTGATAATCCTGTGGCTAGTCCTGCGTCCACTCCGGTAGAATTTACTGTGACAATGGCCACTCTCAGCTGCTCCATCGTAGTATCGAATTCTCCAGTCCAATTACCTAAAATATAGCTCGACAATTGTTTAGACAGATTTGCAGCGCAGGAAAAATTCTCATGTTGTATGCTAGTGACACAAAGTCCAGCATACTTTCATTGACAGCCAGGTTGAGCGATTTGCCATAGGGTATCAATTTGCTCCTGCAAGAGGTCAATCCTCTGATTGAACACCATCAAGCTTCCTTTTAGTTGAGCATTAATTCCTTTATGTACAACTAAGGCATGAGCTACATTGGCTAAATGATTATTCAGGGTCTGAGCAGTCTGCCCAGTATGATTCATGGCTAATGCCCTGGTGGTAGCTCCAACAGCCGTCAATGAGATGGTAGTAACAATGGTGGCTGTAGTTCCAAGATCCCTTTTCTGTCTGAAGAGAGTCATAGCGTGAGGGGCATCAATGGGCATAGGCACCCAGTGAGGCATGCGAGTAACCAGGGCATACCTAACGTTACTAGCATTGGGGTTTAAAAAAAAAGCGAGTATCATTACCACAATTACTTGGCTCTATCTGGCTAATAATGAATAAAAATGGGGGATATAGACAAACAGGTGTGGGCTTATAGGAAATATTATGAGAAGCCTTAACCCCTCGTTGGAACATCCTGCGTCAGTTCTAGAACTAGCAGTGGTAGTGTCCGAGGTCTGAGTAGGTTCAGGAGACCATTGCCCCCAGGGGCGAGACGTGCTCCATGCCAATTGACTAACTCCATGTTTTCCTCCACTTTTGAAAGTCATTTAAGGTTCTTAAATTATTTTTTTCCCTTTTTTTTTTAATTTTTCATCAATTACACTTTATTCATTCTGCATCCCCCTATAAGCCCCTCCCTCCTCCCATCACAATCCCACCCTCCCTCCTCCCTCTACTTGCATGCCACTCCCCAAGTCCACTAATAGGGGAGGTTCTCCTCTCCTTTCTGATCTTAGTCTGTCAGTTCACATCAAAAGTGGCTGTATTGTCCTCTACTGTGGCCTGGTAAGGCTGCACCCCCCCCCCAGAGGGAGGTGATCAAAGAGCAGGCCAATCAGATTATGTCAGAGGCAGTCCCTCTTCACATTACTATGTAACCCAATTGGACTCTGAACTGCCCTGGGCTACATCTGTGCAGGGGTTCTAGGTTATCTCCATGAATAGTCCTTGGTTGGAGTATGAGTCACTGGGAAGTTCCCTATGTTCAAATTTTCTTGTTCTGTTGCTCTCCTTGTGGAGACCCTGTCCTCTCCAGCTCTTATTATTTCCCAGTTCTTACCTAAAATTCCGTTCACTCTGCCCAACAGTTGCCCATCAGGCTCAGCATCTGCTTTGATAGTCTGAAGGGCAGAGGCTTTCAGAGGCCCTCTGTGGTAGGTTCCTAGGTTGTTTCCTGTTTTCTTCTTCTTCTGATGTCCATCCTCTTTGCCTTTCTGGATGGGGATTGGACGTTTTAGTTAGGGTCCTCTCTCTTGCTTAGTTTCTTTAGATGCACAGGTTTTAGTGGGTTTGTCCTATGTTGTATGTCTATATGAGTGAGTATATACCATGTGTGTCTTTTTGCTTCTGAGACAACTCACTCAGGATGATCCTTTCCAATTCCCACCATTTACCTGCAAATTTCATGATTTCCTTATTTTTCATTGCTGAGTAATATTCCATTGTGTAGATGTACCACAATTTCTGCATCCATTCTTCAGTTGAGGGGCATCTGGGTTGTTTCCAGCTTCTGGCTATTACAAATAAAGCTGCTACAAACATGGTTGAGCAAATGTCCTTTTTGTGTACTTGAGCCTCTTTTGGATATATGCCCAGTAGTGGTATGGCTGGATCTTGAGGAAGCGCTATTCCTAGTTGTCTGAGAAAGCGCCAGACTGATTTCCAGAGTGGTTGTACAAGTTTACATTCCCACCAGCAGTGGAGAAGGGTTCCCCTTTCTCCACAACCTCTCCAGCATGTGTTGTCACTTGAGTTTTTGATCTTGGCCATTCTCATGGGTGTAAGGTGAAATCTCAGGGTTGTTTTGATTTGCATTTCCCTAATGGCTAATGAGGTTGAGCATTTCTTTAAGTGCTTCTCTGCCATTCGGTATTCCTCTACAGAGAATTCTCTGTTTAGCTCTGTTCCCCATTTTTTAAGGGGATTACTTGGTTTGCTGCTTTTCAGCTTCTTTAGTTCTTTATATATACTGGATATGAGTCCTCTGTCAGATAAAGGGTTGGTGAAGATTCTTTCCCAATCTGTAGGTGGTCGCTTTGTTTTGATGACGGTGTCCTTTGCTTTACAGAAGCTTTTCAGTTTCATGAGGTCCCATTTATTGGTTGTTGCTCTTAGAGTCTGTGCTGTTGGTGTTCTGTTCAGGAAGTTTCCCCCTGTACCAATGAGTTCTAGGGTATTTCCCACTTTTTTTTCAAGCCGATTTAATGTGTCTGGTTTTATGTTGAGGTCTTTGATCCACTTGGACTTCAGTTTTGTGCAGGGTGACAAGTATGGATCTATTTTCATTTTTCTACATGTAGACATCCAGTTAGACCAGCACCATTTGTTGAAGATGCTATCTTTTTTCCATTGTATGGTTTTGGCGTCTTTGTCAAAGATCAGGTGTCCATAAGTGTGTGGGTTTATTTCTGGGTCCTCTGTTCGGTTCCATTGATCCACCATTCTGTTTCTATGCCAGTACCATGCAGTTTTTAAAACTGTTGCTCTATAGTACAACTTAAGATCAGGGATGGAGATACCTCCAGAAGATCTTTTATTGTAGAGGATTGTTTTAGCAATTCTGGGTTTCTTGTTATTCCATATGAAGTTGAGAATTTTTCTCTCCAGGTCTGTAAAGAATTGTGTTGGTAATTTGATGGGCATTGCATTGAATCTGTAGATTGCTTTTGGTAAGATGGCCATTTTTACTATGTTAATCCTACCAAGCCATGAGCATGGGAGATCTTTCCATCTTCTCATATCTTCTTCTAATTCTTTCTTCAGAGATTTGAAATTTTTTTCATACAAGTCTTTGACTTCCTTGGTTAGGGTTACTCCGAGGTACCTTATGTCATTTGTGGCTATTGTGAAGGGTGTTGTTTCCTTAATTTCTTTCTCAGCCCTTTTGTCTTTTGTATACAGGAGGGCTACTGATTTTTTTGAGTTAATTTTGTATCCTGCCACTTTGCTGAAGGTGTTTATCAGCTGTAGCAGTTCCCTGGTAGAGTTTTTGGGGTCACTCACGTATACTATCATATCATCTGCAAATAGTGATAATTTGACTTCTTCCTTTCCAATTTGTATCCCCTTGATCTCCTTCAACTGTCTTATTGCTCTAGCAAGGACTTCCAACACTATGTTGAAGAGATATGGAGAGAGTGGGCAGCCTTGTCTTGTCCCTGATTTCAGTGGGATTGCTTTAAGTTTCTCTCCATTCATTTTGATGTTGGCTATAGGCTTGCTGTATATCGCCTTTACTATGTTTAGATATGTGCCTTGTATCCCTGATCTCTCCAATACTTTGAACATGAATGGATGTTGGATTTTGTCAAAGGCTTTTTCAGCATCTAGGGAGATTATCATGTGGTTTTTTTCTTTCAGTTTGTTAATATGGTGGATCACATTGATGGATTTCCGTATATTGAACCACCCCTGCATACCTGGGATGAAGCCTACTTGGTCATAGTGGATAATATCTTTGATGTGTTCTTGGATTCGGTTTGCAAGTATTTTATTAAGTATTTTTGCATCAATGTTCATAAGGGAGATTGGCCGGAAATTCTCTTTCTTGGTTGAGTCTTTGTGAGGTTTAGGTACCAAGGTGACTGTGGCTTCATAGAATGAATTTGGTAATATTCCTTCTGTTTCTATTTTGTGGAATAGTTTGAAGAGAATTGGTGTTAGCTCTTCTTTGAAGGTCTGGTAGAATTCTGCGCTGAAGCCATCTGGTCCTGGGCTTTTTTTGGATGGGAGACTTTTGATGACCGCCTCTATTTCTTTGGGGGATATAGGTCTATTTAGTTGATTTACCTGGTCCTGGTTCAGCTTTGGTAAGTCAAATCGATCAAGAAAATTGTCCATTTCATTTAGATTTTCAAATTTTGTGGCATATAGACTTTTGAAGTAAGTCCTAATGATTGTTTGGATTTCCTCAGTGTCTGTAGTTATATCCCCCTTTTCATTTCTGATTTTGTTGATTTGGGTGGTGTCTCTCTGCCTTTTAGTTAGCCTGGCTAAGGGTTTGTCGATCTTGTTGATTTTCTCAAAGAACCAGCTCTTGGTTTCATTGATTCTTTGAATTGTTTTATTTGTTTCCAATTGATTGATTTCAGCCCTGAGTTTGATTATTTCCAGCCGTCTACTCCTTCTTGGTGTGTCTGCTTCTTCTTTTTCTAGGGTTTTTAAGTGAGCCATTAGGGTGCTTGAATGAGCTGTCTCGAATTTCTTTTTGAAGGCACTTAGTGCTATGAACTTTCCTCTTAGCACTGCTTTCATTGTGTCCCATATGTTCGGGTATGTTGTGTCTTCATTTTCATTGATTTCTAGAAAGACTTTAATTTCTTTCTTTATTTCTTCCCTGACCCAGCTGTCATTTAGTAACAAGTTGTTCAGTTTCCATGTGTGTGTAGGCTTTTTGTTATTTCTGTTATTGTTGAGGTCCAGCTTTATTCCATGGTGATCAGACAAGATACATGGGATTATTTCAATCTTCTTGTATTTGTTGAGGCTTGCTTTGTGACCCACTATGTGGTCTATTTTGGAGAAAGTTCCATGAGGTGCTGAGAAGAAGGTAAATTCTTTTTTTGTGGTGTAAAGTTCTGTAAATGTCTGTTAGGTCCATTTGATTCATGACCTCTGTCAGAGACATTGTTTCTTTGTTTAATTTCTGTTTTGTTGACCTGTCCTTTGTTGAGAGTGGGGTGTTGAAGTCTCCCACTATTAATGTGTGTGGATCTATATGTGCTTTAAATTTTATCAATGTTTCTTTCACAAATGTGGGTGCCCTTGTATTTGGGGCATATATGTTCAGGATTGTGATGTCTTCCTGGTGGAATTTTCCCTTGATGAGTATGAAGTGTCCTTCCCCATCTCTTTTGATTAATTTTGGTTGAAAGTCTATTTTATCAGATATTAGAATGGCTACTCCTGCTTGCTTCTTGGGTCCGTTTGCTTGGAAAGTCGTCTTCCAACCCTTTACCCTCAGGTAATGTCTATCTTTGTGTCTTAGGTGTGTTTCTTGTATGCAACAGATTGCTGGGTTTTGTTTACGTATCCATTCTGTTAATCTGTGTCTTTTTATTGGAGAGTTGAGTCCATTGATGTTGAGAGAGATTAATGACCAGTGGCTGTTAGATCTCTTGATTTTGATGTTGGCTGTGGTCATCAGGTTGTGTGTTTGGTTGCTTTTTGTTTTACTGAAGTGAGGTTATTTATTTCCTGTGTTTTCTTGAATGTAGCTAGCTTTCTTGGGTTGTATTTTCCCTTCCAGTGTCTTCTGTAATGCTGGATTTGTTTGTAGGTATTGTTGAAATTTGTTTTTGTCATTGAATATCTTGTTTTCTCCATCTATGAGGACTGAGAGTTTTGCTGGGTATAGTAGCCTGGGCTGACATCTGTGTTCTCTTAGGGTCTGCATGATATCTGTCCAGGCCCTTCTGGCTTTCATAGTCTCTGTTGAAAAGTCAGGTGTGATTCTAATGGGTTTGCCATTATATGTTACTTGGCCTTTTTCCCTTGCAGCTTTTAGTATTTTTTCTTTGTTTTGTATACTTACTGTTTTGATTATTATGTGGCGGGAGGATTTTCTTTTCTGGTCAAATTTGCTGGGTGTTCTGTAGGCCTCATGTATTCTAATTGGCCTCTCCTTTAGCTTGGGGAAATTTTCTTCAATGATTTTGTTGAAAATATTTTCTGGGCCTTGGAGAAGGGAGTCTTCTTTTTCCTCTATACCTATTATTCTTAGGTTTTGTCTTTTCATATTGTCTTGCATTTCTTGGACGGTTTGTGTCAGGAATTTTTCAGATTTAACATTTTCTTTGACAGATACATCGATTTCTTCCATTGTATCTTCTACACCTGAGATTCTTTCTTCCATCTCTTTTAGTCTGTTGGTTATGCTTACCTCTGTAGTTCCTGTTTTCTTCCCTAGATTCTTCCTTTCCATTATTTCTTCCATTTGTGTTTTCTTTAATTTTTCCAATTCTATCTTCAGGTCTTGAGTTGTTTTGTTTACTTCCTTCACCTGTCTGATTGTACTTTCCTGTTTTTCTTTTAGTTCCTTCAACTCTGTTTCTTTCATTTCATTCAGTGTTTTAAGCATTTCCTTTCTAAAGGCCATAAACTGTTTGGCTGCAGCTTCCTCTATTTCTTTACGGATGGCAATATTCTGTTTGAGTTTATCTTCCTCTATGTCTTTACGAATCTTATTTGTTTCCTCTGTTATCATCTTCATGAGCATACTTGTTAGGTCATCTTCTTGGATTTCAGTTATGGTGGGGTATCCAGGGCTACTTGCCCCTGGGTAACTGGGTTCTGGAGATGCCATATTGCTCTGTCTTTTGTTGCTTGAGCTTTTACGCTGGCCTCTACCCATTGTGTTATCTTAGGAGTTTGGGGTTATTTTCTGGTGGTTCCTGGGGATCCTGTTGGGGAGAGAATCCCCTTTGCAGAAAGCTGGATTTTCCTGAAGGATGTCTTCTCAGCTTTTTGGGTATAGTCCCTGGATGGCTGGTGTTTTTTCAGGAGTTACTCACCTCAGGGATATAGACCTGAGTGGTAACTGTGGTCTTTGTTAGTCGAGAGGGTTCTCCTCTCACCCAGGGAAGTCCTGAGGGAAGCTGCCCTGTTTCTGGGTTTCTTGTTGCAAATTTAATGATCAGCTGCTGTGACCCAGTTGGACATCAGGCGTGCCTCAACTGTTTGTGCTTGTGTCTGGAGCACAGCTGAGTGCTGTCGCCTCGGCCCCACTAGACTGCTAGACTTTTTCTAGGGAAGGATTGGGTGATTTAGATCAGTACAGTTTCCTTCCTTCCCCGTGGATTCTCTGGAGACACGGACTCCTAGTGTCTTTTTTTGCCCTGGCGCACACTGCTCAGTGTCCGCCAGCTGGCTGGCCACAGAAATTTGCCTGTGCCTGGAGCACAGCTGTGTGATGGTGGCTAAGTCTCTGCCAGCTGTCTGGTGCGCAGAAACTGCCTGTGTCTGCCTTTGTGGCTTTTGGGAGTCTGAGTGGCTCCCTAAGGTGGGCAATTTTCCGGGGACCTTTTCAGGTTGGGGGTGAGCTGAGTGCTCTGAGATCAGACCCGCCGTTTCTATCTCTGGCGGCGAATCAGGCGCGCAGGCAGGCAGGGCTCTGTGCTGGAACCTGGGTCCCTGGCTCTGGCTCCGGGCTGGCTCCTGGGGTGCCCGTGGAACCCGCCCGAGTCTTTTCCAGGGGATGTCTGGGTGACCTAAGGCCGGTCCCAATCGTTTCCTGTACCCTGGGGTTATCTCTCGACTGAAAATTCCAGTCTCTGATAGTGTGGTGCCCAAGGTTCAGTCTGGGACCGTGACCAGAGACACTGGCTTGTGGCTCTGGGCTGGGGCTGGGGCTGGCGGCCGGCAGCCAAGCGTCTGGCGGAACCGGGATCTCTTCCGCGGTTTAGCCGGGTGAGTTAAAAGCTGATTGAATCCCCCACCGTGGGGTATCCTCTCACCTGGGAAACACAATGACTGTGTTTTATGGCCGAGAGTTCTGATTGCTGTTCACTGTGCTGATCCTGCTGTTCTGCTGCTCAGAATGAGAGTCCTCCCGGCGCCGCCATCTTGCCCCTCTTCCTGATATAAAGATTTTTAATGCTGAAATAATCATCAAGCTTTTTCCTGAATACTAGGTGGAGGGCAGTGAAAAAAACCTTAGTTTTTCTTCTCTGAGAAAAGCACCACTGTCTCAAGACTTGACCATATTAAAACACACACCAATTGCAATAGATAAGTCAAGGCAGAAAGTATTTTTCCTTAGCATAAAAGCACTTGGTTAAAACACAGTAGTCCAGGAGAGTTTTCCTGAGTTAGGGAGCGTGAAGGTTAGAGTTCAAGGGACGGTAGCTGGGAAAGGATGGAAGAAGGAAAGAAAGACAGGGAAGTTGGGGAAGTTACATGATTCTATTTCAGTCAATAATACTTAATGTAAATATTGTAACATAAGTTAATATAATGGAGTAGCAATGCTCTGTGCATATTCAATGTCCTTCACGTAGAAGGAGAACATGGTATGTCCTGTAGAGAAATGGTAGAAGATTTTGCACTAGCTCCTTTATCCAATTTAGCCTTCGTCTTGACAATAATCTATGTTTTTTTTTATCATCTCCCAGTCATACACAGTGGTGACATAGAGAGCTGGTCTCTCCTGTCTACCTGAAATGCTTGAATAAATTGCAATAAATAATAATAAAAGATGTAATGCATAGACAACACTATAAAGATATAGAGAGATAAAACAAAAATATATACACTTTCTTCTTTGAGTAAGTCCTTATTTATATAAAACTATTCAGGATTCAAATGTTTTAAAAGACAAGGTGGAAAGTATTGTTTATAAGACAGACTGAAACAGTAGCAAGATAATATTTCAGAAATAGGAAATCTGTGGAAACTTTCAATAATTATCAGAAGCAAATAAAACTAAGATAGAGGATAAGACATTTCCCATCAAGGGATCTTGATCAGGGCAAGGTAAGCAAAATGCATTTACCTCCCTTTTTCTAGCAAAACTTTTTGGAAGAGCTTGATTAAGTCCTTTGGGCAATAATTTTGTAGTTTCTTTTTTCCAAATATTGTTTAAAGTCCTAGCTATGGTGAAATGACCAGAAAAATGCATGTCTTAAAGATTTCACATCCTGAGTGGGTGGGGTGATATATTACAGATGTGTGTTGATGGATAAGGTAATTTCTTGAAGTTTTAATTTCTGTAAATAAAACATTGCTTAGTACTGTGACAAACAGACTTGAGGTTCTTTGCTTAGGCAGACTGTTCACATAGATGTAAAAGAACACTAAAAAAAATCATATACCAGAACATAATCCCATAATTCTGACTTTATGTTTTGAATATTCATTATGTCCATCAAGTTTCTAGCCGTGTACAGACCTATACAACTTCCTGCTAACTCTTGCCATATAAGTTCTCTGTTACTGAATTGCATGTTGAGTAGTTTATATTTGAAATAAAAACTTATCCATGAGAGTAAATAAGCCAAATGAAAATCTACACAGAACTATAGGCCAAGGAAACATCTAACATAGTGACTGTGATGCAATAAGAAAATTGTCATCTTAATATTCTTAAGATATATATTAATAAAATTATTTTATTGTTGTTGTTGTGGGGGAGGTGTTCTTTTCAGACAAGGTTTCTCTGTGTAGCCTTCGCTGTCCTGGACTCACTTAGTAGACAAGGCTGGCCTCAAACTCACAGAGATCCACTTTCCTCTGCCTCTCAGAGTGCTAGGATTACAGGCGTGCACAATTTTAATCAAGATTATAACACAACATGAAAGACTAAAAATAAACATTCAGACAAAATGTGCTGCAGAATTTTTATTTATATAAGTTTTAAAGATTTCTTTTCTAATTATCTATATGCATGTATTTGTCTCTCTGTGGGTATGTGCACAAACCTATCAGGGTTTGAAAAGGCTAGAAGATTTTAATTCCCCTGGAACTGGATTCGCAGGTAGTTTTGAGTGGGTGCTGGGAGCTACACACTCATCCTTTGGTAGAACAAATACTCAACTACTGAGCCATTTTTCCAGCCCTTTCACTTTTTAAAAGAGAATCTTGTTGAAACCAAACTCTCTCTCTCACTCCTTTCCTCCCTCCCTCCTTGTGTGTGTGTGTTGCCTTTTGTTTACTCTAAAACAAGAGTAGCTATGCTCCAAAAAAAAAAAAAATATTCCCTTTCACAGTATCAGCTCAAACTGTCTGAGAACCAGTAGCACTAGAGGTAGATAAATAGGAATTATCTTTCTGCCACAAACAAATAAAAATTTATTTAAAATAGTCTCAGAATATCTGTTTGTAGATATCACGTGAATAACAGTATACTAGAAAATTATAGATATAAACCCACAAAATGTCCCCTGAGAAAGAACCTAGCAATTTGGAAAATGCCAAAAGCAAGCAGAGAACAAAATCCTAAGCATACTTGTAAACAGTGTGATGAGACCAGGAGTGATAAAATCAGAGGCCAGAGCTGCCAAGAAAGTGGCACTGGAAGACACCCCACAATTACAGGTGATATAGGGCCTAGGGAGAAAGGACTGCCGGATTCTCTCCAATGATAGACTGCGCCTACACAGCATTTTGCTTCCTACAATTAGAGCAAGCTGATGGAAGGACATTAGTTCCTCTAGATTTAAGACTAAGCTTAATTACATACAATTTGTGTACCTAAGCCTACAATGATTGGTACATGGAGGAAAAAATAAATTATTTTAGAAACAGAAAATAGTGCATGGTAGAATCAGAGTTAATACATAAATATTTAGGTAAAGGAGTTATATAGTGAGCTATGAATACCACCTTGAATATTTTGTCAGACAACAGCTACATAACACTTTGATATGAATTATTATTATTTTCAGTGAAATAAATAAATTCCAAGTTTGACAAAATTATATTATTTAGCAAGAATGAAACCTGGGCACCAAAATGATATAGAAAATATATGGTTAGTGAAATTACAAATCTAGTATATAGATTTTCAAGCAGTTACCAAATACCTAAAGAGACCCTTAAATTGGAACTTAGGACAGAATACTATGTAAAGGCCAGAAAGTAAAAGAAAAAAAAAAACACAAAACAATGTGAGACATGAAAGGTTTATCATTCAATTGGAATTTCAGATAGAGAAGAAAGAGTGGGTGGAAGAAACATGGAGCAAGATATTGCTGCGATATTCCAAATCATTCATAAATTATGGAAACAATTTTTCATGAGTAACTATGAGCCTCAAGTGAGGTAGATACAAAGAAAATTGCATGCATGCATCACACTAACACTACAGACAAGAATAATGATAAAATCTTTAAAAATCAAGCAACTAAGACTAAAAGGAAAAACAACTTGAGAGCTGACTTCCGGAGGGAAACAAATCTGAGAGAGAAGAGACTGGAGCATTGCCCACTGCCAGTTAACAGATACTGCAGTGTTAGCGGATTGAAACCCAAACATCTGTAATTTTACCACCGGAACTGGAGAACGTAGAAAGTCTGGACAAGAGTTTGTAGGCAGTCCTCTGCTAGCTGCAGTGGCCTCAATGCTCAGCTGACAAGGACATGTTCCTAAAGTCACACGTGTAACTGTTGGCGGGACTCAGAACGTGCAAACTTCGTGTGGTCCCTTGATGCTGGGTCATTCTGATAGTTCTCTGAGTGTCTCTGTGGTATGGAAGTCGGCTTCTATCTATCCAGGACAGCTTCACACCCTGAAAGCTGGGTGTGTTCCAAGTGTTCCAAAGTGGAAACCATTGCTGTTTTACAACCTGATATCGAAAACCACATACCATCTCTAGCTTTCGTTTAATTGGTGCCTTGAAATAACCATTTTATTTCACTTTTCGAAAAATCAAGAAATACAAATCCACCTGGTGAGTAACACACTTCAGCTGACTCACTGCCGCTGGACCACCCACTCCTATGGTAGAGCCTTCATTCACTTAACTGGTGAGCCAGAGGATCTGATCCTGTCTCTCTTCATGGGATGTGTCATCTTCCAGAGGGTTCTACACACCTTTATTTCTTTTTATTTTTTTACTATTAATTACACTTCATTCACTTTGTATCCCCCCATAAACTTTTCCCTCCTCCCCTCCCGATCCCACCCTCCCTCCTCCTTCTGCATGCATGCCCCTCCCTAAGTCCACTGATAAGGAATGTCCTCCTCTCCTTCTTTCTGATCTTAGTCTATCAAATCTCATCAGGAGTGGCTGCATTGTCACCTTCTGTGGCCTGGTAAGGCTGCTCCCCCCTCAGAGGGAGGTGATCAAAGAGCAGGCCAATCAGATTATGTCAGAGGCAGTCCCTCTTCCCATTACTGTGTAACCCACTTGGACACTGAACTGTCCTGTGCTACATCTGTGCAGGGGTTCTAAGTTATCTCCATGAATAGTCCTTGGTTGGAGTATGAGTCTCTGGGAAGTTCCCTGTGTTCAAATTTTCTGGTTCTGTTGAAGTGGAAAATAGCTGGGGAGGATGGGAACCACACAAGGAGAGCAACACACCTTTATTTCTTAACACACACTGAACTCAGGATGGGCATTTTTGTTACATGGTATACTGCTTCCAAGAGCGAATCTTCCGGCCCTACACAGGCTAATTGGAAGACTAGGGGAGTATCGCTTCCATTGCATTCATTTTGTAAACGTCATCCCCAGGGGAGGCCAGATTCTAGGAATGAAGAAACACATATCAGATCTGAATTAAGCTTTGAAGACATGGGTTGTGCCACAAATTTGCAGCTTTGCATACACTAATGATACTACCTCTAGGGCAATACAATCTTTCCAAATGAGACCTTTGTCCTCAATAAAGCCATATCCCAACTACTTGCAAATTGCCCGTATTCTCTCCTTGAAAGCTTTATACCATTATGACAATGAGGTAATATTCTATTAGTATGATGCTAGATTTGATCCATGCCCTCCAATAATTCCTTAAAGAGAATCTTTGGCCTTTACAAGCTCCTCCAGCTCATTTACATAGCCTTGGACTTCAGACTTTACTCTCTTAGAACATTTCTCTATAGCCACAGCTTATACTCTTTATGCCCCTAAGCATTATATATATCGCTATATGAAAACATCTATCAAAATGGAACATTTAGAACAACAAAAACTTGTAACTTGTCCCATATATTTGGGAAATCTGAAAATCCTGCTGCCTGAATGGGAAGGGCGAGACAGGTGGCTTCTTTCTTCTCTCTCACAGGTCTCAAAAGGGTGTTTCGATTTCCACCTGAAGCTGAGTTTGTTCATCGTGCTAGCCTCTTCCAGAGAAAGCATTCTGGGAAACTAAAGTAGACCTGTCAATATTGCTGGGACTTACTTCAACAGTGAGTGAGCGTCATTTACCTGCTTCCTCCCTATTACCCAGCACCACCCAGATTAACCATAGGACAAACACCAAGAACTTCAGTGTATTTTAAGAATAAGGTTGACAACAACTACCATGAAGTCCTCCATTATGTATCTATGTGCTCATTAACTTCTCTGATGCATGTGTTTGTATCTACAGCCTCTGAGAGGATTATACACGAAACTTTAAATTGCTACCTTGTCCTTTCTCCAGGCTAAATTCTTCCTGTACTTTCTTGGCAGATTATCCAAGTTCAAGTGGTCAGCACTAAAGCACTAAACACCAAATGGACCGACAGTGTGTGTGTGTGTGTGTGTTTGTGTTTGTGTGTGCTACATCATATATGTATATACACATACCATAATAATAAAGAACAGATATGGTTTTTCAGTCTTTACTAAAATGGTGCTTCCTGAACCTCAGTTTTATCTGAGATAGTGGGTAAATAAAGTTTATTGCGATGAATTTGCAGATATAACTAAATTACGATGAGTTTCATAAGGCATAATGTTACCAAATAACATCGCTTTCTCAGACCTGTAAGCTTAGTGTTTCAGAATCAGAGAAGCAATTTCACGGTTGTTCATTTAAGTTTTCCATATGCCACACCTTGTGTGTTCTTACAGGATCCCAGGGCATGTGATTTATTATTTGCATAATTCGTTATTTCTTTTAATTATAAAAATTTCCTTCATTCACAAACATGAGTGGGAAGCAATATACTGAATTGGTAGACATTCCGTATGTTTGCTGTTGCTGTTCTTTAATAGGAAAGTATGTGTCAGTGTTCATTTACATAATGAGCAGGCATGAAGCGTCTCCTCCACATTGGGCTCTGAATTATATTTCTTATGGAAGTATGCATCCTCGGTACAGCTGCTTGGCTGGAGAGCAATCACAGAAGTCAATTTCTGGTCTCTGTGCACACACACTCACATACATTTAAGATTTACTCTTAGAGCCCAATGGATTATTAAGTTCCAAGTAGTTATCCCTGAAAAAATCTTGTTAATTACAAGTAACAAGTAATATGATATGGATTGAGCAGGTTATATTTATATATTTAGGAATGTCTGTGTGTGTGTATATGCATATATGTGTGTGAGAGTGGAAGGGATGAAAGGGAAAGGGGAAATTAATGTAATTGTATTTCAATTTTTTTTTGAGTGTTGCACTTCTGTTCTTTTTTTTTTTTTTCAATGCAGTTTATTCAGGAACCTTGAACAATCCTCGGACCCTGGGGAAAGCCAGCCCACAGCTTAAATAGCCTCTGGGTAGCCAACCCAGGCGTGCCACGTGGGAAATGCAGATAGGTCCACATACATGGAAGCAAGCCAGATCCTTGGCCTTAGCCAAATGTGGAGTTGTTCCTGACAGAGAGCACTCACCATCAGGAAGGTGGAAGGCGGAAACCAGCTCCATCTTTAAGGCATAGCATTCCGCAGCTCTCTACAGTTCCCCCTTTTTGTTTTAGACGCATCAGGCAAGAGTAGAGGTCTGATCTCTGATATTAGAAATAAATTGGGACTTTGTACCGATGTTCATTTAGGTGTCATCCACCCAAAGAGCATCAGACCCGTCTGATACCTTTTTCTCAGAGGCGGGACCTGGAGGGAGGAGGGAGGGTGGGATTGGGAGTGGAGGAGGGAGGGGCTTATGGGGGGATGCAGAATGAATAAAGTGTAATTGATGAAAAATTTTAAAAAAAGGGAAAAAAATAATTTAAGAACCTTAAATGACTTTCAAAATTGGAGGAAAACATGGAGTTAGTCAATTGGCATGGAGCACGTCTCGCCCCTGGGGGCAATGGTTTCCTGAACCTACTCAGACCTCGGACACCACCACTGCTAGTTCTAGAACTGACGCAGGTTGTTCCAACGAGGGGTTAAGGCTTCTCATAATATTTCCTATAAGCCCACACCTGTTTGTCTATATCCCCCATTTTTATTCATTATTAGCCAGATAGAGCCAAGTAATTGTGGTAATGATACTTGCTTTTTTGCCCAATGCTGGAATGCTAGTATTTCAATTTTTAAAAATTGCTGAATCTGGCTTGCTTCCATGTATGTGGACCTATCTACATTGCCCATGTGGCACGCTGGGGTTGGCTACCCAGAGGCTATTTAAGCTGTGGGCTGGCTTTCCCCAGGGTCCGATGATTGTTCAAGGTTCCTGAATAAACTGTATTGAAAAAAAAAAAAAAAAGCACATGCTTCCTTTTTTACTCACCATGCTTTCATTCTATATGTGAAACAAAATTCCAGAATTTGAGTAGGGCCTAGGAGCACATGTCTGCTGTTCCAACTATTTGGACCACTGTGGGCTAAATTGAGCATAAAAATTTGAGGCCAACCTGAGCAAGACACCCTGTTTCAAGAAAAAGGAAAATAGATAAATAAAAGAGAAGAAGAAAAAGGAAGGTGAGGAAAGCAAGAATGAAGGAAAGAAGAGAAAGAAAAATATGTTCTGAATTTTTTGAGCTCTAAATTCTTTTTAATGTAAAATATTTAGAAAATGATGTTTTACAGTAGTGTATATTCATTGGAAGCACAGTTTGTTATGTGTATTTTCTTAGACTTGCCATGTTTCTTTCTAGACTACAACATTTGTCTTTTTTTTTACTATAATAATAAGTGTGGCCATTAGTATTTGAACTCAATTCTAGTATACACTTAAATTCAGAGTATTTCTATAATGATCCTAAATAAAAGTGAGTAGGCTAAGTACATAAAACTAATTATATATATATATATATATTTGTATAGTTTAAACAAATTTTACATCATAATTCCATTCCTAAAAATCTTTATTATTTCAAGTCAAGGAAAAATAGTCTATATTGACTTTCCATACATTCCCCTTTCTTTCCTTTAACCTATCAAAGAATTAAACATCTGCTTAAGATGTAAACCCATAAAAAAATTGCTGAAAAACATATTTTAGCAGAAGACACTAATTGGATAAGTAAAACTGAAGCCACCCGTTACACTAAAACTAGTTTTGATGCCAGACATTTTTGATCTATTTACATTTTTTTCCTGACAGGCTCAAGTTTTCTGACTTATAGCTTTAGTCATTAGAGAAAGTCACTCTATTAATTTTGAATATTATATTTGAACCAATAATGATGGCATTGTTCTTTTCCCTTGGCCAATTATTAACATTCAGTGAAGCATATGACCATAGGAATTTGTCAGATGTAGATATAGTTTACAGAAAACAGAAAAAAGAATGTGAAAACTCTTGATTTATCATCCACTACTCAGGCCAGTTGTTGTAGATTTGAGTGGAACAAGTTCTGGTTCAAAGTTTCATTTTTTAATGAAATCAACTGCTGTCTTTATATTTCACAGCAAACGAGTATGGTGCAGTATTAAAAAGGGAAATGTCTGGAATCATTGCCAAAAGACTAAATTCAAGCCCTGTTATTTTCCAGCAGCCTGACCTTGCAGGATCACTCCACTTTTTTGGGCCTCATTATATTCATCTGATGTTACAGAGAAAATAAAACTGCATGAGAAACAACTCTGAAAGCTAAGATATATTTCACACCTTCAAGAAATTGCCAGCATTATTAATTGTATAATAAAATACTTACATCAACTAGGGAACTGGTCTGTGAACAGCACAAAATTAGGGTGGAATTCAAAAGAAAAAAAATGCAAGCCAGGGTCACATTCCAGAAGACCCTCACCTTCAGCAGCAGGCTGAATCCATGTCAGTGTCATGGAAAATGAGTTCCAAACGTCATCTGTGCGTGAATGATTCAAAATGCAAAAGGATGTGAGTATCTGACCTTTAGCTTAGGTTTGTGCCTTTTGCTAGATCCGAAGCCCCTTGTTCACTGGCACAGCTCAGATTTTATAGCAAAATTTATTTCATAACTGACTGAAGGTCTTCCTACCAGAATATTTGGAAAAAGAAGTGTTTCAGGTGTGGGATTTTATTCAGATTCTAAAATATCTGTGTACATATAACAACACATCTTAAGGATGACACCTAACTTTAAGCCAGAACACTATTTGCATTTATCAAGAGTCTTAGGTGAATAGACTGTAGGTAATTTATTAGCGTAAGAATGCATTGCATGCTGATTTCATGTCACATTACAGCCAAAGAAGAAGTTTTCACTCTTGATGTCATGTTAGCAGTCAAGGCGTTTGGAGCATTTCAGACGTGGGGCTTTCGTGTTGCGCGTGCTTATCTGGTGTATGGGGTGAGTTATATCAATACTATTTTCTGAGTAAAGCTTGGACAAAGGTCATCTAAGGGCAGCAGAGCTCAGGTCATATTTTAATGGCCAACAATCTAAATTAATTACTTCTGTGGAGGTTCAGTCTTGGCTCACAAATAATGATTGGAGCTGTGCTGCCACTGTCAGTCTGTATCTACAATAATTGCTTACACACAAGAGAAAGTGGAATAATGAGGCTGGCAATGATAAGGTAGAGAGCACAAAAGGAAGGAAAATGCCTTTGTAATTATACAAAGCGCTGAATTAATAATGAATAGAAGGGGGTTGCTCAGCTCTAGTCAGACAATGTTTATTATTCTGAATGCATTATATGGGTAATTTGTGAAAAAGAAAATTTGCTTATTAATTACATAAATTTGTGAGGTAAGTTTGAATTTTTGGAATAAGTTTATTTATTTATAAACCCAGGTTATTTTTGTAGTCTTGAACAATAACTTGAATATAAATCTTGCCTTCAGTGTTTAATTCTTTTTGATATAGGTGAAATGTATTGACTGATATTTTCAGGTGACTATTTGAAATTTTATATGAAAAGTAATTAAAATATTTTGCTTCTGAAAAATAATTAAAACTATCTCAGAATGTATAGAGTATGTTATGTGCACATTTTATAATCAGCGTATATATAAGTTGTTAGGAAGATAAAAACATATCTCTGTATCTTCATAACATGTGTGCATGTATAGTGTGTGTGTATGTACGTGTGTGTATGTGTCATCAGTTGATATCTTGTGTCTTTCCCTATCTCAGATTTTAAGACAAGCTATTTTACTGAACCTGGAACTCAGGGATTGAAGCTTACTGCCCAGTCACTTTCTGCGATACCTCAGCACTGGGGTTAATAAATGTTTCCTGTGATGTCCTGCTTTTTCATGGTTCTGAGGATCTGAATTCAGGTCCTCGGGCTTATGCAGAAAGCATTTTACCAAATGAGCCATCTATCCATCCTTCTTTATAACTTCCTGATTCGAAATTATCACTCACTGAATAAAAGATAGTTTTTTGTTTGTTTTCTCTGAGTGACGTTGAAATCACTTGTATTGAGACATATTCCATACTCCGAACAAAAAGAGGCACAATTTACTTTGAGTTTTCTCTTAAGAAGCTATATCTGAACTTATGAGGGTTACCTTTGATACAGTACATCTCAACACTGTTTCTCCATAAAGGAGGAAACAGGGATTTAAAAATTAAGTCCCTGCTGCATTTCCTGCTTATGAAGAAAATTTGGCATTATAGAAACGTTTTGCCACTGCACATGAGGATACTATAAACTTGGGGAGGTATAGAATTAACCCCAGAACCAGTCTGCATCTATGTATTCAAATTTGATTCTCTGAGAAGCGCTGGCATCTTTCCTCTTTTCTAATTGGCAACCGTTAACATTAGTGCTTCTCATACTCCTTTAACAGCCCTGGGGATTATGAGCATTTTCAGTAGAAAGTTCCCCAACACAGCTCCTGCTTAAGAAAAAACCTAATGGATTCCTAGGTCTGGAATATTAATCTGACCTATGGAGGGGCCAGAAAAAGTGCCAAGGCATGATATCCTAGCTGAAACTCTTTACCATGACAGGTTGAACTTAACAGACACAATGAAGCTCAATTCTGTGGACTCTGGAATTCAGTCACATGGTGGGAAACTCCCAGTGGCCTGCTGGGAACTGAAGTCTTGTCCTGTGCAAGAGCAGCAAGCATCTTAACCACTGAGACATCTCTCAAGTCATATTTATTTATTTCAGTTTCAGGTCTCATTTATTTGCTTGTTTGTTTGTTTTTTGTTTTTTTTTTTTTCTTTTTCTGTTGTTGAGACAGGGTCTTTCTTTCTACTCAGTTAGTTTTAGTTCTCATAAAATATACCAAGACAGAAAAAAAAAAAAAAAAACCACCTCCTAGAGATTGGGAATTGGTTGCATTAGGACTGATAAGACAAGGAAAGGGGTGGGGGAACTCCACTATCTCTCTATTCTTGCATGGGGCAGAATTCAGTTTATTTTATTTTATTAATTACACTTTATTCACTTTGTATCTCCCCATAAGACACTCTCTCCTCCCCTCCCGATCCTACCCTCTCTCTCCCTTCTGCATGCATGCTCCTCCCTAAGTCCACTGATAAGGGAGGTCCTCCTCTCCTTCCTTCTGATCTTAGTCTATCAGATCACATCAGGAATGGCTGCATTGTCATCTTCTGTGGCCTGGTAAGGCTGCTCCCCCCTCAGGGGGAGGTGATCAAAGAACAGGCCAATCAGATTATGTCAGAGGCAGTCCCTATTCCCATTACTATGTAACCCACTTGGACACAAAGATGCCATGGACTACATCTGTACAGGGGTTCTAGGTTATCTCCATGCCTGGTACTTGGTTAGACTATGAGTCTCTGGGAAGTTCCCTGTGTTCAAATTTTCTGGTTCTGTTGCTCTCCTTGTGGAGTTCCTGTCCTCTCCAGATCTTACTATTTCCCACTTCTTTCATAAGATTCCATGCACTCTGCCCAACAGTTGGCCATAAGTCTCAGCATCTGCTTTGATAGTCTGCAGGGCAGAGCCTTTCAGGGTCCCTCTGTGGCAGGTTACTAGGTTGTTTCCTGTTTTCTTCTTCTGATGTCCATCCTCTTTGCCTTTCGCGATGGGGATTGAGCATTTTAGTCAGGGTCCCCTCTCTTGATTAGTTTTGTTAGATGTACAGATTTTAGAGGTTGTGGAGAAAGAGGAACCCTCCTCCACTGCTGGTGGGAATGTAAACTTGTACAACCACTCTGGAAATCAATCTGGCACTTTCTCAGACAACTAGGCATAGTGCTTCCTCAAGATCCAGCCATACCACTCCTAGGCATATATCCAAAAGAAGCTTAAGTTCACAGTAAGGACATTTGCCCAACCATGTTTGTAGCAGCTTTATTTGTAATAGCCAGAAGCTGGAAACAACCCAGATGCCCCTCAACTGAAGAATAGATGCAGAAATTGTGGTACATCTACACAATGGAGTATTACTCTGCAATGAAAATAAGGAAATCATGAAATTTGCAGGTAAATGGTAGGACCTAGAAAGGATCATCCTGAATGAGCTGTCCCAGAAGCAGAAAGACACACAGTATATACTCACTCATATAGACATATAACATAGGATAAACCTTTTTTTTTTAACCTAACAACTCTCACAGTTATGAGGCACTCTATACACGCACATATAGGTAAGTACACAAGACACATAGACACACAGGAATTCATGATAGAAAGACTTTCTTAAACTGTAAGAAGGAAAGGCTTTTGTGGAATGCTGCTTCTAACAGATGCACTAGTCATTTTCTGCAAATCATTTTTTCCACTGGACTTGAACTTCACGGCTATTTTTAAATAATTACCTGTGGAAATGGGACCTGAGCTAGCGAAAGTCAATGGTTTGCAGCATTTACCACCTTTCACCCATATCTTTCTTCTGCTTCATCTTTTACAGTAATCCAGTGTTGTGAAACCAGGTGCTTGCTGTGCTGTTTATTTCTCTACTTTAACAACAAAACAAAATGCCCAGAAAATATTAAATGCCTTCTTAATATTTTCAAATGAATCAGTTTAATTACCTACTGGCCCCATAAACTTGAACAGCTTTATTAACCTCCTTGCTCAGTTTTCTCATGTATACAATAAGAATAATAAAAATCCTTCCCTTAAGTACTTACTTTGGAAATGTTATATGCAATGTATTCAGTCTAAGTCAAACACAATAAAGGTCTAAAAGCATGGCTCTGTTGACACTGAGATGGACCAGCAGGTAAAAGTGACTGCATGACAAGTCTAATGAACTGAGTTCAATTCCTAAGACCTACATGGTAGAAGGCAAATGATGACTTCAGAAACTTGCCCTCTGACAACACATGAAAACCACCGAATGTGTGAGACCACATATACACACAGAAATACACACACTAAATAAAGTGTTGTGTTAATGAGATAGTGTAAGCCAGGAATATAATTATTTTAAAAAGATCTTAATAATTTCAATAATGTCAAGATGGGATCAAAAGGAAACTATTCAAGGTATGATGGTTTATTAAGAAACTCTCTTAATATTTCAGGCAAAAGATAAGGCCAAGTAAAATGCGTGCACATCTGAGTATCAACCAGATTAGAATAGATAGAGGTAAGTGAACAGCCCTTTGATTGAGAGAGCTATACATTATAAGAAGAAAGCAAGAAGAGGATTTAAGATAACTATATGTCCCTTAAGACCCACTGGGAAAAAATATCACAGAACTGGGATCAAACAGAGATGGACAGTAGCACCTTCGCAAAACATGAGGGACAGAGGCTCTCCGTATCCTTCTAAAATGGTGAGTTGGGAATGTAGAGCAATCCGTGTTAGGCTGAGGAAAACAGGGTTTCTGGTGTACATGTGGCTAAGTGGAGTGTTCAGAATGAGAAGTCAATGAACATTCCCCAAGGGGCTTCACAAGCTGATGCCAGTGTTATAAAGGCTTCCTGAAGCATCACGTCTCTCTTTCAAATTACTAGATTTCAAGTTTTACCCAACTCCCAAGGCAAAGACAAGCTTTAGGGACTCTGTCGGTTACATTTGTGTCACCTTACTTTGGGAAAATTTTATTATGTTATATCAATGGATTCTTTCCAACTTGTATTTTCTAAAAGATATGTAGTCTTTCCTTTAGTATAAACACGGTATTATCAACTCATTTAAAAATAAAATTCAGAACACCATCAATTACCTAATGAGTTCCACCTTCTTTCTTTACTCATCTACTCCTTATTTTGAAAATATATCTGCTCTGGGTTTGATTGTTTTTAGAATTGGTTTTCTTCTTCCTGCCAAAACTAAAGGACACAACTTGGGGCTTTCATGAAAGTTCATTTCAGGAAATAAATAAGATCCCTCTAACCGAAATCAGCTGAAACCACCAGCTTCTAACATCATACAAATATACACATATCATCACAATCAAATGTCTCCTCTGTAGATAGCTCAGAGGTAATAAAACATTAATACCTTAATTATATAGAATGATAGTGAGTGGTTGAGTGTCCCTACTTTCTAAGAGATGAAAGGGCATTCCAAGTTCATGGCAGAATGAATGGCTTCAGTAACTCCAATATAATTCCCAAAGCCCGAAGGCTGAAAGATGTTTATGTAGGACATGTGTAAGCCTCCAGATTATGAAAACTAAATATTTTAATAGATGTCCTTCCACCCAAAAAGCGCTCTTTGAAAAGTATCATTCTTTGTAGCAGGGACTATGTTAGGAATATCATGTGTAGTATTTAATCACAGTGATACCTCAGGACAAATGGCTTGGTTTTTATGCCTCTTTCTGCACTGCACAGGTCTCTGGGTCACACAGGAAAAGGAGGCTTTCCAAAACGTTCCTAGTCTCACTTAGGTGGGTCTAATTCCACAGTGTCATATCTGTTGCCTTTACTCAAAGTTCTTCTTTCTTTCTGAATTAAAAAAATATTTTCAAATGTACATACTTTAAGGATATAGCTATATGAATTTTGAGAAATATATACATCAAAAAGTTAAGATACGTACACAGAGTAACACATGGCCATATATATGTTTATACATGTGGCTGTCTATGAGAAAAATCTGTTAATAGAACACATGTTTACACCTGCATGCGGGTTCCCAAAGCCTGAAAAATTCAGTTCACACCTCCCTGAACTGCTCTCTGGGACTCTGTCAAGGAAAAGTCCGCTGTGGCTTGACAGGTCTTGGTTTATGTTACCTTACTCTTTTATGCTCTTTGTCATTGGGCTATGCAGAGCTAAGTCATATTATTTCTCACTCTCCACCAGCTTCCTGCCATTTGCAAAATAAAATGTAGAAATTCCAGACAATTTCTTTGGTCTTGGGGTCTGTTCAGGGCAATGTCTGAAGGATGCTCTATACGGTATCTCCTTGGGCCACCCCTCCCTCCTCTTCAACCTCTCCTCTTCTCACTGTTAGCTCCTGTCCAGGTTTTAAGGGGAAGCCTCCTTCCCTCTAGTACCCTTTCATGTGTAGCTCTCCATATATTCTAATGTTTCTATCTATGATTTCCCTCCCATCTCCAGACCTTGTTTTTAATAAACTCCATCTTCTGAAGGGAATTACGTACCAGTTTTTTTTCCTATTGAAACCAAGCAATACTGCTTTGTTATTACTTATTTTATTATTATATTTAACATTAGTATTTTTTAAGTTTTTGTATAATGATCACATATTATCTCATAATTAAATGGTAATAAAAGCTTAAGTAAACAAGTTTAAGCACACTTCACAGGACATATCCCTTTGATGGGTTCCTTTTTAATGTGTTCCTTCATGAGATGAAAACCTGAAAGAGGTTCTGAATGCATTTTTCTCAGATTCCATGTTAAATGAGAAACATTGGAGATAATGGATAAGTCACGGATTATACAACTTTTGCTTGTGCTAATAACAGTAACATTTTTCAAAGACTGAAAAACATAAAGGATAATGTCAAATAATCCTTAAAAGCTCCCAGCACAATGTCTGGTATAGGCAGGCAATCAATAGGATTAGTGTCTTTTCATGCATCTAAATCTCATAGTGAAGGAGTCTCCCTTAGGCTGAAAGGCAGAACTGGTGACTCACTGATCAAAAAGGTTTTTTAAAAAACAAATATAAGATTATTATTCTCAAATAATTAAATGTAAAAAAAATGGGCAGAGAAAATTATGTAATACTTTTGAAGTTCTGCAAAGGCAGTTATGTATTAATGAATGGAGGACACTTACAGTGTAGAATAAACAGTCTTATTATAAATGAATGAGCAGAATGTGTCTCACTGTTTCTCCAGAGGAATCATTTTATTCAAGCTATGTGCACACACAGTCTTTTCAACTCTGGTTCTCATTTGGCATGAACACAGTTTTGTGACTCTGTATCTCTGTTTATGAAGTCGGTGTAATTTGACTTGCATGAAGCAGAGCCTAATGAACACCTACAGGAGAAATGAAAAGAAAATTGGGCAACCTGGGAAGCTGAGTAGATGGAGAGAGCTATCTTTACATGAGCGCCAGGCCCTCATATAATCTCAGACAGAACTGTGCTGAAAATGCTGCATTGATTGATAAGTGCAAAGACGTGCATACTCCTTTAGAAAACTATCGCTTTATTGTATAACTAGTCCACACTGAAATTTTACACTTACTGGTGTATTACTTAAAGTTCTCTAATTAAATGCAAATCATTTTCTTAGGCTTTAAAGTTTAGTCCATAGTACTTAAAGTGGTAAGATGTACCAGGTATTTTTCTCAGCTGTGAGAATGAAGACTAAAGAGAAAGGAGGCCTGAAGGACACAAGTTTGTTCTAAAACACCTAAATCCTGACCAGACATTGATCAGTTCACACTGTGATTAAAGTTCTGGTCTGAGGCTAAGAGCAAAGACATAAAGTAGAATAGAAGAGTTGCAGAGGGGAAGTGGACTGTAACCAGGAGCTATGTCTGTTCACTAGGAACCACTCTGAACCACGCAGACATGCTCTCATTTTATGACTTTTTAAATAAAGGAGATACCAGAGTACAATTTTTATGAACCCCATTTACAAAATATAGGCAGAGTAGAAGAAACTCTTTTAGTTAGAAAAGGACTTCATAATAACAGCAAAAACTACAACTTAATAATCAGTGTAAATCCATGTTAATTAAAAAAATACAGCATTTTTGTCTCAGTTTTTCACCAAAACTAAATGTTAAGACCTTAGTGTTGAAAACACTTTGGTCCCAGGCCTTGAAGAAATCAAGTTAGTACTGGCCAGGAGGTTTCCTTCCTGCTGGCAGGCTTTCAAAGTTCAGAAAGGTGCTGTGCAGCCTGCTGGGTTGCAAAAGTCATCCACAATCTTACCCTGCTGTAAATCCTGTGAAATGCAATAATGTCTAATACAGCAAGCTATGCCCATGGGTACAACAGTGAAATGCATATTATGACGGTGACCAACTGTTTTCTGATTTGATTTAAGTCCCACTCTGAAGGAAAATAGCACAAGCCTGGCACTGTAAATCCTATCACAATCTAGGGCACTCACTGGCCACAGGTGTAAACCTATTATGGTTATTTTGGTAAAGGAACATAGTATCAAACTGTCCTCTACATTAATATCTCTCTGTCTGTAGATTTCAGTCCTCATCAGCTTTCAGTCCTCATCAGAATAGTTTCTTTCTGCGATGGGCAGAAGTTAATACAGGAAAGAACAAAGGTTAAAATGCAAAGAGTAAGTGCCACTGAAATGGTAAATCACAGATATTACATCTCTATCACCTAAAAAGTTCAGGGACCACCTCAGAAAAAGCAGAAAGGCTGAATATAGGAGCAAAGGTTGAGGAGAAAAACAGTGTCCTTCTGGACGGGTCCGGACCACTGCATTCATAAGCCCACAGCAGCTGTGTTTTCTGAGTGAGATCTGTAGAGAATCAAGACATTTAATATCCTCATGCAGAAAAATGAGAGGCTCCTGGGTCCTCTGCCTAACTGAGCTATCAACAGCTGCTGGCTTCTTGGAGAGGTGGGGCTTTTGACCACTGGAAAGTGATCCTTCTCAAATGGATGATTTTATACCAATTTGTATATGAGCACTCCTAACTGGGCTTGGTGGGTTAAAAAAGAAATATGAGGATATGGAGCTTAGAGGTGGAGAGGTAAGGTGGATATGATAGGGGGTAGGAGGATTTGGGGTAAATATAATCAAAGTGCATTGTACAAAATTCTCAAAATATTATTAAGTGTATATTGCTTTAAATTTGAATTCCTTTAAAGAGATTTTTGTATTGTTCTGTTTTTTTTTTTCTTATTTCACTTTTTAAAATTTGAGACAGAATATTACTCTGTAGCCCAAGCTGGCCTGCAACTCTCAATGTAACCCTGGTTGGCTTCGAACTCAAGAATTTCCTATCTCAGCCTTCCAGGTGCTTCCATTTAAACATACGCCACCATAACAGGCTTAGCTTTCCCTTTTAAGGAAAAAAAAATGATTCTTTACTAATTATTTCATGTTTTTTTTCACTTTCCAGGATTTAAAAATGCACAGGCTTAAAAGTATAGGATTAATGAGTTTTTTAAAATGCCACAAGATATTTGTCTAGAGAACTAAAGTCAGACATGGGAGGAACAAATGCTCATTGGGTCTGAGACTCTTTTCCACCAACTAAATCATTGGCTTTAGTAAAGGCTTGGTTTTTTCTTCTTTGAGATGGAAAACATGAAATCTCATTTAATATTATTGTGATCCTGGATGAGTTTTGTTAGTCTGAGTGACTATTTAGTTTGAAATATAATAACTGGCTTCCATAACTATTAAAAAGTGATACTTTCTCTTGCAAAATAATAAGCAAAGCAAAAGACTGTTTGTGATTGCTGCTATCTCCAAGAGTTAACGCCTTTTCTAAAAGAAGAATCCAGCAGGAAACAGGATTGCTGCTCTCCTCATTTGTAGGTTTGAACTTTCCCATGCAGATATAAAAAGAGAAATGATTTGCAATATGTCACTTTCTGTCCCCTTTTCATTTGCATAAGGTCGGAGTACAAGTCTATTATTTTGTTTGATAGTGCGAAAAGTATTTTAATATCCAAAATGCAAATTAATTTGAACAGCTTCATTTATTCTTTAAACCAAACAAACTTTCTTAATAAAGTTAAACTTGATATTTATCTCATTAATACTCCTTTAAATTTGATTTTTTTTGAGTCTTCTTGACTCTCCCTTCCTTGAGCCCTCCCCAAGGGACATAGCCTGGGTCCCACATCCAATGTCTAAGCTTTTCCTCCTGTATCCTTCTCCAGAGTCTAGCCCAGGGAGTTTTTTCTGATCCCCTCCTCTACATGCCTGTCCCAACCTGCCATACTTAGACTAGATCCCACATTCTGTGCCCAGCCTAGGCTGGCTATGCCTGCCTATACTGCAACCAACATCTAGGTTTCTACCAACATCCATCATGCCTACCTCTCAACCACATTTCACATGCTCATCACCCACATTTCACCTTTCTATCCAGTCAGATCCACTTCTACACTCCAGGCTTGAACCAAGAGTCACATTCTGTGCAAAACAGCCCAGTCTCTTCTCTCCATCTGACACCATACCTACCAAGCCATTTGCAATATCTACTCACAATTTACTCACACTTCTTTCCTCTTCCATAATCTGTCCTGTCTATATCAGACTTAGAACTAACAAAGAAAGCCCACATGCCCAAATCTCATCACAAAAATAAAAACTGTATGATAAATAAAGCCAGTAACTTATTGTGATGGTTTGAGTGAGAATGAACACAGGCTTGTATGTTTGAATGCTTGGTCACCAGTTGGTGGAAATGTTTAGGGGAAGATTAGGAGGTTTCAAAAGCCTACACCATCCCCTAATATAATTCTCTCTGTCTCTCATATTTTTTAATTCATTTATTTACTTATTAGTTTATTCACTTTGGATCCCAGCTGTAGCCCCCTCCCTCATCCCCTCCCTCGTCTCCATGCATGCCCCTCCCCAAGCCCACTTATAGGAGAAGTTTTTCTCCCCTTCCATCTGACCCTAATTTATCAGGTATCATCAGGACTGGCTGTATTGTCTTCCTCTGTGGCCTGGTAGGGCTGCTCCTCCCTTGGGGGAGGATGGTGATCAAAGAGCAGACCACTTAGTTCATGTCAGAGACAGTCCCTGTTCCCATTACTGTGTAACTCATTTGGACCCTGAACTGCCATGGGCTACATCTGTGAAGGGGTTCTAGGTTATCTCCATGCATTATCATTGTTTGGAGTATCAGTCTCAGAAAAGACCCTTGTGCCCAGATTTGTTGGTTCTGTTGTTGTCCTTGTAGAGCTCCTGTCCCCCCTCCAGGTCTTTCTATCTCCTGCTTCTTTCATAAGATTCCCTGCACTCTTCCCAAAGTTTGGCTATGTGTCTCAGCATCTGCTTTGATACCCTGATCAGTAGAGTCTTTCAGAGGCCCTCTGTGGTAGGCTTCTGTCCTGTTTCCTGTTTTCTGTTTTCTCCCTCTTCCGATCTCCATCCTCTTTGCCTTTCTGAATGAAGACTGAGCATCTTACCCAGGGTTCTCCTTCTTGCTTAGCTTCTTTAGTTGTACAGATTTTAGTATGATTATCCTATATTATATGTCTAATATCCACTTATAAGTGAGTATATACCATGTTTGTCTTTCTGCTTCTGGGATAGCTCACTCAGGATGATCTTCTCTAGTTCCCATCATTTGCCTGAAATTTTTGGTACATTTACACAATAGGTACATTTACACAATTAACTAATCAGCAGTTAAAAACTAGGAAATCATGAAATTTGCATTCAAATGGTGGGAACTAGAGATCATCCTGAGTGAGGTATCTCATATTTTAAGAAAAGAATCAAGCTCTCAGCTACTGCTTCAGTGTCTTATCTGCCTGTTGATTGTCATGTCCCCTGGTCATAGAATCAGCACTGAAACTGTAGGACTCCCTCCCATAAACTCTTCTATAAGTTGCCTCTGTCATAATGTCTCCTCACAACATTAGAAAAGTAACTGAAACAGATGTTGGTACCAGAGAGTGGGTCATGACCATGAAACACATGTCCATGCTGGTTTTTTTTTTTTTTTTTGAAGGAATGTGGCAAATTTTTGGACTTCAGACTTAGGAAAGCAGTTTAATTCTGGAGGTTAGGTTTGAGGAATCATTTAATAGGATCTTGGAAGACTAATATTTCTATGAGCAATTTGAACGATGAAGGCCATGTCCAAGACGTTTCAGATGAGAAAAATACTAGCAAATGAACTTGAGACCATTCTTATGATATTTTAGCAAAGATTGTTTTTGTCCTTCTTCTAAGAATTCACCTGAGGCTAACCTGAACATTTTGGGCTAATTTCATGGCAGAGGAGATTTCAAGGCAACCTACTATTAACTGGGACTCCTGGCATTAATGATCACTCTTATGAGGGTATACAACGAGAAAGAGCAGACAGGGCAGAAATAATATAAATGTGTAGTTTGAAATACAAAGGATAAAACAGGATCAGATGAATGGGGAGGAGGTCCCCCCTATCAGTGGACTTGGAAAGGGGCACGGTGGAGATGAGGGAGGGAGGGAAGGACTGGGAGGGAATGAGGGAGCAGGACACGGCTGGGATACAGAGTTAATAAAATGTAACTGATAAGAAAAAAATAAAATTCAAAACAAGAAAAAAAAAAAGAAATACAAAGGAGCACCAGGAAATTTGATGTTGGAGCTAAGGCTTATAATGAAAGAAATTCGAGCCCTGATGCAAAATGGAATGAAAGGATTGGTGTCATTAAGGCCAGATCTCACCCAGCTAAGTTTCCTACTTGTTGAAAGAAAAGGCCTAATAAATTATCTCTTCAACATCAACAACAACAAAGAAAGCTTACACAAATATAATTCATGGGGGGAGTATGGTTCCATCCCAATAAAACAGTTTAACTTTGCAACATCAACCATGTGCTTCTAGCTTTAGAGTCATGAAGGAACCAGGAATGAAGAGGCTGTGGAATTTTTTGTCACGGTTAAGGAAACTCTCTGAAGCCGGGTGTGTGGAGAAGTAATTCCTTCACGTGGTTCCAGAGAAGTGCTTGCACAAAGCTGTGAAAGTAAAGTCTGGATTGCAATGAAGATGTGAGGATGTTGGACGTGATGTCTACCTGTCTACCTGGGAGAGCTGCACACAGGAATTGGAACTAGTCCAAGAGAGGAGTGTATTGCAGTCATCAAAGCTGGGAGAATGGAGCCATTTAAGTTATTTGACACGGTGTGGATCTACAGAATTTGGAGTTTGTCAGGTGAACTCACATCAGAATTCTATCAGACTTTCAAAGACCAAAACTATAGCCAAGCCATAAACTATTTAAAAATCGAATCGTTGGGGCCACTCTGAAACTCCTTCAGAGCACATATCTCTGTAATACCATGCATAAATACAACAGAAAAGAGAACCACAATCCAATGTGATACAGACTCAAAATGCTCAATAAAATACTTGCGTACAAATATACAACACAGACATACATCAAAAGATTGTTCATCATGACCAAGTTGGTATACAGGGAACTTTCTACAAATACCAGTAAATAAATGTAATAAATAACAAGAATGAACTTAAAGACAAAAGTCACATGATCATTTCAATAAAAGCAAAAATGTCTTATTTGAAATCCAGTGTACTGTCATGAAAAAAATTTTAGGGAATGTAGGGCTAGAGATAATGTACATCAACATTAAAAAAATTATGTATGAAAAACCCACAGACAACATTTATAATGTAGGATGTTTGTAAATCCTCTAGAATCAATTGTACTGTTGGCATGGTGAAAGTTGAAAATAAATAAGTAAACAGCAATAAAGAAAAGTCTAGTTCCAACACAACACTGATTAAAAATACCAAAAAGAAAAGAAAAAGGAATAAAAGGGGACAAAGAATGCATGCTCACAACAGTGAATATGATTGGGAAGTATATGCGATTTTTAGAACAACGGAGGCTTTGACTTTTAATGATAATGTAGGTGAACTAATATTCTAAAATTGTAGTCATCACCATGAATATGTATAAAACTGTAATAAGATTATTGGTTTTATTTTTGTTTTATCTAAATATTTATTTATAGATTTCCAATAATCCTGACTATTTTTTCCTCAGTGTAAATTCAGTCTACGCTACATGTAGTCATTGACTACACAAAACTCTGTGTGTGCTCTAAGGATCTCTGATTCCAATAAAATGAAAGGTCAATTTTGTTGACAGGTGGATCCATCAAGAAATTGTCTCTCTCTAGCTCCTTTTTTTTTTTCCTAAGCTGGTAAACCAAAGAGTTTTCATTTTTTATTTAATCATTTTGCAGCTTGATACCAGGCCCTTCTGCCCTCTCCTCTCAGCCTCACTCTCATACCCTCCTTCCCCTTCTCCCCTTTCCTTCTCAGAGAAGGGGAGCTTAGGGGTACTAACCCACCCTGGAACCTCAAGTTGAAGCAGGACTAAGTGTATCTTCTCCTGCTGAGGCTGGACAAGGCAACCAATCTAGGGAAAAGGGACCCACATGTTGATCAGCTACATGTGCTACATATGTATAGAGGCCTAGGTTTGGACCATGCAAGCTCTTTGATTGGTGGTTCAGTCTCTGTGAGCCCCCATGGACCCAGTTTTTTTGTGTGTGTGTTTTGTTTTTTTATTCTGTAGGTATTCTTGTAGTGTCTTTGACCCCTCTAGCTCCCTCAATCCTTCCTCCTACTCTTCCACAAACTCCTGGAGTTCAGCCTGTTGTTTGGCTGAACAGATGTCTGCATCTGTTTCTATCAGCTGCTGGGTGAAAGCTTCTTAGAAGACAGTTGTGCTAGACTCCTGTCTGCAAGCATAGCAGACTCCTGTCTGCAAGCATAGCAAAGTATCATTAATAGTGTCAGGAACTGGTTTTCTCCCTTGGGGTGGGTCTCAAGTTGGGTGAGTCATTAGTTTGCTATTCCCTCAATCTCTGCTCCATCTCTATCCCTGCATTTCTTATAGGCAAGACAAATGTTGGGTGAAGGGTTTTATGGGTGGGTTGGTGTCCCCCCTCCCTCCACTGGAAGTCCTTCCTGACTACAGGAGGTGCCAACTTCAGCTTCTATATCTTCCACTGTTAGGAATCTCAGCTAGAGTCACCCCCAGACTCTTGGAGCTTTCTCTGCCCCACAGATGCTCCCCCACCTATTTCCATTCTCTCTCCTAGGCCTCCCTTCCCTCTCCCCTCCCCCACTCTCCCCACACCTGATTACTATCCCTCTCCCATACAGCTCCTTCCTTTCACCTACTTCAGATGACTATTTTATTTTCTCTTTTGAAAAATATGTAACCACTTTATGAATTTGCATGTCATTTTTGTGCAGTGGCCATGGTAATTTTTTTCTGTATTATTCTAATATTAGTGCAAATGTTGAAGTGAGCACAATAAATTGTGTTTTAAGGTGACATATGCTATCATGACTTTTATCTTAGTATTAATTTAGAGCATATGAATATGTTTATATAACTTTAACCTATTATTTATTCATTATTTTTCACTGTTATACATAAGAATAGGAGGACCTCCCTATCAGTGGACTTAGAGAGGGGCAGGGAAGAGATGAGGGAGGGAGGGTTGAATTGGGAGGGAATGAAGGCATGGGCTACAGCTGGTATACAAAGCAAATAAACTGCAACTAATATAAAAATAATATAATAATAATGAAAAGATAAAAAAGAATAATTAGGAAAGTATTAAATTTTGGTGTATCATACTAACTAATGTGGTATAGTTTAAGTGGTTCCCATATTTTAATACTTAAACCAGGCAACAATACACAATGGAATGTAAAACAAATCATTCCTGTCATTTATCTTGCAAATAAAATTTTATTGGTCCAAACTGTGTCTTCTAGTTGATGTTAATTCCTATAGCTACTTCCTTAATGAAACAAATAAGTAAAATAATCATTCTCACAGCAATATTTAGGCATTTAGGTGACATTATTTAATTTATAGTCCCAATTAGCACACTCATATCTACATTACTGTGATAGAACTCTGTAGTCTTTGTCCCCAGTGGGTTTGATCATTGTTATGCCCTTCCTCATCAAAATCCATAAACAACAAGTCAGTGCTAACTCACGGCTCACCTTTTAGAGCCCAGCTTATCTGAGGGACTTTTGGCAACAGAGGTAGAATGAAGAGGAATCCAGCCCTCTCCACCCGAAGGCTCAGAGAACATCATGACAAAGGAAGGAAAGAGAATGTAAAAACTTGAGCAGGAGTAGTGGCATAACATGAACATGTCTGCTGTACACATGAACACCTAGTAGCCATGGCTACCTACACAGGCCAGTTAAACATTCCAGCATGGAGCTTCTGAGGGGCCACCCTGAATGAGGAGCTATTGGCAGTTGATGGCTGAAAAGAAAAGAGGCAGTTTTCTTTAGGATCGTGACCCTCCACAGGCGAATTTCTGATATTCCAATGAATGATCTCATGTCCATGGGCATATAGCAGTGCTAATCACGGAAACCAAATGAATACATAAATTATAGAAAGGATGACATTAAGTTAGGGATAATATGTGATGGGGTTTCTGGAGGCATTTGAGGGGAGAGTGAAAGATGGAAATGTCCAAGATACATTGTATACATGTATAAAGATTTCAAGGAATAAATGAAAGCTAAAATAAAATAAATTCAAAGAAAAAAAAAACGCAACATGTTATACAACCACTATTAATGCTACTACTATTACTATTACCAACATCACCACCACTATTATTATTATTATCATTATAAAGAATTCTCAACTAGACTGTGGAGAATGCAAAATTACCAAGCAAGAATGAAGAATGAGCTATGTATAAGGCATTTGATTCAGGATGGAACAAAGTGGGAGAACATCTTCCTCTACCCATTTCTTCATGGTAAAATATGTTTGGAGGAGATTCAACAATGCAGGGACTAGCCAAGTCATAGCATTGTCTTACTGAGAAACGGACTGGTAAGGCAATATGTTCATCCTTGCCAGAGTAATAAAACTCTCAAAATGGACCATAAAGCTCAGTAGCCAAAGGGGAAAAAGGAGATGAGCCACATGGAGAAGGAGCAGATGTCCAAGAGATGAGCTGTGCCTAAATAAATCAGGGGACACCGGCCGCTGAAAGACTTGCGCTGAAGGAAGCCTGATAGGCAAAATTGCCTAGCTGGTCCCACAGACATTGCAAGTGCAAGGGCACCTGTGTTCATATACCCTCTGTGAAATAATAAGCAGCACGAGACAAAAAGTGTAGACCTCTTTGCTGCTCTTTTTAGGATTGCCAGCTTACATTTTCATTTTCATGTTGAATGACCTTTATTGTTTGTGTGTCAGGGGGCAGAGAGTGGGATATTGATGTCTGAGAATCTAACCACAGAAGTGAAAGAAGGGGTGAATGGGCAGGAAACAAATGGAGCCTACTCCGCAAACCACTTAACAATGTTCTCAGTCATAAACAATGCCTAAGAGACTTTGTGGCCTGCCTCCCAAGTAGGACTGAACAATGACTCATGCGCAACACAGGCAATTACTTTGTATAGATTTAATAGTTTATAACCTTGATTTTGTTTCACAAGAAACAGTACCCTAGGAAAACACCACTTTTTAACTAGAGAACAAGCATACAAAACAAAATAACTGGAAGCACTTCAAGTGTCTAATTATTTGCCTTAAAACTGGATTTAAAATAACCGGATGCACATAAAACACAATAAAATAGATAAAATACAATGTGTCAATGAACATAAAGTTTGCCTACATATCAATTAAATAAGTGTTACTTAGTACAATATAAAATAAATAAAAGTATGTGTAATATCAAAAGTGAAATTAGGAAGGAAGGAAAATGGCATAACAAAACTAATCACTTTGTGCAAATCAGTTTTAAAAGGCTGCTAAACTTAATACTATTGTTTAGAAACATGCAAATAGGTAACAATACTGTGAAAAAAACTAGGGCAAGGATATTACTAGTTCAATATGAGGCCTTCTCTCAGAAAAAAAATCTAAGCCCAGTCAAGGTAAACAAAGCCAGGGAGATAGTTAGTACAAGCATGAGAACCAGAGTTTACACCCCAACATCCTTACAAAAAGCTAGGCAAGACACCCATAAATAATCCAAACGCTAGGGAGAAGACAGAGGTAGGTAGAGACTGGCCAGCCAATCCAGCCAAAATGTAAACTTTAAATTGAGTGAAAGTGTCTCAAAAAATAAAATAAATTAAGCTGGATGGGACTGAAGAAATAGTTAAGTAGTTAGAAACACTTGTTGCTTTTTCAAAGACCTGGGCTTGGTTCCTAGTGCCCACATTATTACTCACAACTATCGATAACAGTTCCAGGAGATCTAAGTCCTTCTTTTGGCCTCCTTGGTCACAAAGCACACATAGAGTCCACATACATACATACATACATACATGTTAGCTAAAACACACACATACGCTGTTGTAAAAATTAAAAAAAAATGTGGAACATAACAAACAAGGTATCATACACAAGCTTCTGGCACACACACACATCCATACACACAGAGAAAGACAGAGATAAAGACAGGGGCAGAAATTCAGAAGATTGCAGAAACATCGGGGTAGTCAGACCTCTGAGTACAGTCCTATCAATTGCTCTATGTTGAATTAGACTCCTTGTCAAATCTAGCAGAAACTAATGTTGGCCTTCAGGTAGTTTCTTTGTAGGTTGTGATCCATCTCTGACTAGTTCAGAGTCTGGAGGGAGGCGATCTCCCTGATAAAAGTGCAGAGGGTAGGTTGGTTGAGGAGTGAAGCACAGTGGTCAGGATTCCGAGAGCCCCAAGAATTCCATACGGCCTCACAACACCTTCCGGCTTTGATGCTGAAATCAGAAGGCAGATGAAGAAAAAGAAAATGAAGAAAAAAAAAAAAAAGAAGAAAGCACTTTGGAGGGCAGCAGGGTAGTTTATGATGTTTCTCTTTTGATGGATTACCTGTTCTGTGGTCCAGCAACTGAGAGAGGCGGCAAGGTTACAGGGGCATAAACTGAAGGAGAGCGCTGGCGGATCCTGCATTCTACACGGGTCCTGCAGCCTTGATACATTACTGCCCTGTATGAGGCCATCAATTCTCTGCGCGGTGCGGCACCACACCGAGCGGAATATGCAATTTGTATGATTATAGTTATCATTATTACATCAAGCTGAGCAGCATTTTCAGCTCTGTGAACTGGAGGGAGGACAGCCTGAAGAAAGGTCTGGATTCAGACTGACAAAGAATAAGAAGGGCAGAGAAGACAGCTCTGGAATTCGCTCTCTTCCCTTTCCTGCTGGTTTTCAAATTCTGATGGTAGTAGGCTGCATGATAACAGAGAGATTCGGATTGGGTGGAAATAGGGCCAAGGACTCTGCATTGTGTAAGCAGTGTCAGGTGATCTTAGGAAATTTCAAAAATGACTGAAGACAGGGTATAGTATAGTTGGTATCCTGCAAGATTAGATCCCTGAGTACAAATATTTATACACTGAAAAGGCTGATGCACTATTGGCTGAGCTACTGGATTTCTGTTAGAGGACAAGATATAAGCTCCTATGGGTAGCAAGACCTTGCATGATTTTCTGAATTCTAGAATAGAACTTAACAGGAAAACAGCATAAATTATGCATAAAGAAGTACACACCTGATTCAACTTTACAATTGAATGTACTCTTCTCTTGGGTATCATCTTCCCAACTTCTCCCTGTGGCATCTATGTAAGGAATCAGAAACAACATACTACTGTAAATGTCCTGTTGCTTGTATAAAAAATACTCAAGTCTTTTTTTAAAGTGATTTATTTTTTTATTAAGTACGATTTATTCATTTTTTTATCCCAGCTGTAGCACCCTTCCTTTTCCTCTCCCATTCTCACCCTCCCTCCCTCTTTTCCCCCCATGCCCCTTTCCTAGTCCACTGATAGGGGAGGTCCTCCTCTCCTTCCATCTGACGATAGCCTTTCTGGTGTCATCAGGACTGGTTGCATTGTCTTCCTCTGTGACATGAGAAGGCTGCTTCCCTCCTCAGGGAGAAGTGATCAAAGAGTCAGCCACTGAATTCATGTCAGAGACAGCCCCTGTTCCCCTTACTAGGGAAACCAACCTGAATGCTAGGCTGCCATGGGTTTCATCTGTTCAGGGGTTCTTGGTTATCTCCATGCATGGCCCTTGGTTGGAGTATCAGTCTCAAAAAAGACCCCTGTGCCCAGATTTTTTGGTTCTCTTGCTCTTCTTGTGGAGCTCCTGTCCCCCCCAGGTCTTTCTTCTCCCCTTTCTTTCATAAGATTCCCTGCACTCTGCCCAAAGTTGGCTATGAGTCCCAGCTACTGCTTCCATACCTCTATGAGTAGATTCTTTCAGAGACCCTCTGTGGTAGGCTTCTGTCTTGTTCCCTGTTTTCTCCATCTTCAGATATTAATCCTGTTTGCCTTTCTGAATGAGGATTGATCACTTTACCCAGGGTCCTCCTTCTTGCTTAGCTTCTTTATGTGTACAGATTTTAGTAAGTTTATCCTATATTGTATTTCTAATATCCATGTATAAGTGAAACTCAGACCATGAAAACTCAGGTCTTAACCTATTGGTTTCTATTTTTTTTCTTCTGATGGACTTAGAGCATAATTTTAAAACTGTAGAGTCTTTCAGAGGCAATAAGTGGTAGACTCATGACCTGTTCCCTGTCTTCTCCTGCTTCCCATGTCTACCATGTTTGTCCTTCTGAATGAGGATTAAGCATCTTCCCTAGGATGCTTCTTGTTGTTTAGCTTCTTTGGGAGTATAGATTTTTATGTTAATCCTATATTATGTAGCTAATATCCACTTATGAGTGAGTATATTCCATGTGTGTCTTTCTGCTTCTGGGTTACCTCACTCAAGATGACCTTTTCTATTTGCCTGCAAATTTCATGATTTCCTTGTTTTTAATAGCTGAGTAGTATTCTACTTTGTAAATGTACCAGAATTTCTGTATCCATTCCTCTGTTGAAGGACATCTCTGTTGTTTCCAGTTTCTGGCTGTTATAAATAGAGCTTCTATGAACATGGTTAACCAAATTTCTTTCTTGTATACTTGAGCATCTTTTGGATATATGCCTAGGAGTGGTATAGGTACATCTTGAGGAAGCATTATTCCTAATTATCTGAGAAAGCAGCAGATTGATTTTCAAAGTGGTTGTATGAGTTTACACTTCCACCAGCAATGGAGGAAGGTTTCCTTTTCTAAACATCCTATTCAGAATGTGTTGTCCCTTGAGTTTTTGATCTTAGCCATTCTGATGAGTGTCAGGTAAAATCTCAGGGTTGTTTTGATTTGTATCTCCTTGATGACTAAGGATTTTGAACATTTCTTTAAGTGTTTCTCTGCCATTTGATATTCCTCTGTTGAGAATTCTGTTTAACTCTGTACCCCATTTTTAATAGGACTAGTTAGTTTGTTGGTGTTTAACTTCTTCAGTTCTTTTGGGGTACAGTCTTGCTAGTCCATAGAGGAAGAGAATGCAACCAGTCCTGATGAGACCTGATAGCTTAGGGTCAAATAGAAGGGAAGGAGGAACTCCTTCTCAGTGTACTTGGAGAGAAGCATAGGGTGAGAAGAGTGAGGGAGGGTGGGGTTGTAAGGAGACAAGGCAAGGGGCCACAGCTAGGATATAAATTGAATACATTTAACAAATGATGATGATAATAAAAAAGGAAAAAAATGGAGACATACACCAAAAAATCTAATATTGAATCGCTTCAAAATGTTTCTTCTAAAAGTATCATAAAACCCCTTTGGACTGCTGCTATACTGACATATCTTTCCCATTAACAAGAGTCAAATTTTTACTTTCACTATGAATTTTAAACAGACTCTCTGGGGCTCATATTCTGTGCATTTCTTCTTTCTTCAAAGAAAGGTGAGTACTAGTAAAATTAAGGCTGCAGTTTTATTTTAGGAAACATAACCAAAGTCTGAATTGACAAAAGCCGAAACAAACAAACAAAACCAAAAAACATGCTAGTATTTTGATGTCATGCTTGAATAGAGTGCTCTGTGTTTAAGTACTCGCTGTTTTATCTTTTGGAATTTGGAATGTACTTGAGACACTGAAGTTGCAGCATCAGACTGTCCCATTCTTTTACTATTTTCACAGTGACATTCTGGAGTCCTACTGAGGACTCTATAAATGGTTTATAAATATATCTATATCTTTGCATTAATATTGAACTATATACTTATACATGTACAAATACCTCCAATTATAAAGGGTGGTTTCTGCAGTAATGTTTGTTAGAAAATATCTCATAAAATTCCTTGAAGATTCAAATAGAAAAAGGTTCAGAGATGGAGAAACTTTATATATTCGCACAATGTAAGTTTACTTTGCTGGATACATTAATAAAAATGAATTCATTTCAGAGATTAGGTTTTCTAATTTAGGTAGATTAATTCAAGGGTAAAATTAACTAGAATACACACATTATTTAAATGCTAGCTATGCATATTGTGGGCTTTAGAAAACAACCTACTGATCACAGCCCAGTCAATTATGCTCAGCTTGGCAGCTGTGATCACAGTGCCCAGAATTGGTCTGCTGTAAATTCTATTTTATTTTATTTCTTGGTAATGTATCAAATTGCATGTGATTCAGTGAGAACAGTGTTTTGAAGGAAGAAAGAGAGCTCATAAGCTCTCTACTGAGGGATACTTTAAATGGTTTCAATTATAACTGCATTTAATCGGATGTTAGAATAAAGGAAGTTCAAGTTTCACTTTCTTAGTTTTTATTTTGCTTTTTGATGTGTTGTTCGCTTAACAGGGACTAATTTCTAGAAAAACACTGATAAATGAAACAACCTAGCTGTGCACGCTCCCAGTTGATGATCAGACCAAATCTTGTCAACACTGTGGTGTCTGTGGTGATTCTGTCATAAGAGAATGATACCCCAACCAAGGACCATGCATAGAGAGGATCTAAAACCCCAGCTCAGATGTAGTCCATAGACTCAGTTTCCAAGTGGGTCACCCTCCCTCTGGAGAGAGCTGCCTTACCAGGTCACAAAGATAATGATGCAGCCAGCCCTGATGAGACCTGATAGGCTAGAGTCAGATAGAAGGGGAGGAGGACCTCACCTATGGGTGGACTGAGGGAAGAGCAAGGGAGGGGAAGAAGAAGGGAGGGTTGAAGAGGGAAGCTACAACTGGGGTACAAATTCAATAAATTGTATAAATGATAATAATAAGAAGTGTGTTGTTGAAATGTATCGTGTAGTCTTGACAATATCTTTTGTAATAAAAGCTAATGCAAGTCAATGTATAGTTATTGCACCCCTATCATTCTAGGATATAGCAGCAAACAGAAAGAAATTGCTGATATCAGCCACATAATTCCAATTGTAAATGACAAGCGATGTGCAATTATGTGACATATACACTGGTGATAAGTCCTATTATAATGGACTTATTCCATTCATAAATTCATAAATGTAAGAAATGAGATAAGATGATACTCTAAGAGGACTGTTTTACAGAATGTTCATGGAATAAAACACTAAGATAAAGGACAGAGAGAGAAATGTTTACGGTGGCTAAACCAAATAATGATTGTCAGAAAAACTTTACTAGCCTGACATGTATGAGTATCCAAATGCCGAGGGCAAGTAGTCATGGCCTATTTAACACCATGGTTCCCAGAAGGGATGGGATGGAGAAGGGAAGAGTCCACAATGTAGAGTCATACACTGTAGCAAGGGTCAAATTATGTAGAGTTCTAAATGGTTTGAAAAATTGGTTTGAAAAATTGATGATTGTCTAAGTGGTATGTATGTGTGTGTGTATGTACATGCATGTATGAGCATTCGAATATGAATGTGTGTTTTTAAGCTTGTGGGCATCCCCATATATCATTCCTAAGGAAACAACTGCCTTGTTTTTAGATACAAAGTCTCTCACTGACCTGCAACTTGATTAGGCTACACTGACCATCCACTGTGTCCTAGAGATCAACATGTCTTTCCCTGTATGATACTTGGATTGCCAGCATGCCACCATCCGTGCCTAGCTTTTTCTTTCTTTCTTTTTCTTTTTTTCCTTGTGGGTCCTTGGGATTTAACTCAAGTCTCTGCAAGGCAAGCTCTTTATCAAGTATCTCCTAGCTTCTCCATTGTTGAAGATTTTTGACAATAATGTTCTTTCTATGAAAGGAATTGGTGAGGGATGGTGACACATCCTTATTAGATTTGCATCTAATTCTTGGGTATGTAGAATTCTTTAGTTTTCCTGGGTGGTTTTATCTTAGGAGAGTTCTCTGTGACATAAATGACGACAGCCATGAACAAAGTACCAGTTCTAGCTTGAAATTATCTCCAATGCATTGTCTTTGATGAATCATTAATGATAAAAATTAATTTTTCAATTTTATTTTTATCTTAAGTATATAATTTGGCACCCTTGAAGAGAACTTTGGACAGTAAAAAGTATTAACATTTCAATGATTCTTACAGAACTCTATTATATCTATTGAGGTCCAAAATTGAATTTTATTCTTATGACCTGGGGGAGAAAAAACAAAAACAAAAGATCTTAGATGAGGTAGTTGGAATTGTTGAATCTTTTCTCTGCAGGAGAATGCGTTTCTTGTATGTGAAGGTCAATTGTATGCAGGAAGATACAGGAAGAAGGCTTTAACTCCAAAGGAAAAGAATTATCTAATTTTGAATCTCTCAAGGCATCACTGCAAAAATAGAAATGAAAACAAAGAATGAAAGGGGGAGATTAGAAAGCAGAGAAGATTGCCTTTGTCTCCTGGATTTTTCATTCTTTTCTTTTATCTCCGCAGCCTTGTGTATTTATTGGCACCCATTTCATTTATCTTTTGTGGGTTTAAAATTGAGGTGATGAAATGGAATATTACCTGTGTGCTTCAGAAATCCATGAGTGACATGTGATAGTTGCCTGGGAAACTAGAGATGAAATTCTGCAGGCCTCTGAAAGACTTTACATTGGAGAATAAAGCTGAGCTGAAGATTAAACAGTACACTGACAGTGAGTGTTGATCCCACACATTACTTGTTGAGATAGTCCAGATTCAGATAACAGAGTTTCCCAATTGAAAATGATCTAACCAATAAAGAAATTCACATAATATAACTGGTAGGGTCAGAGACAGGGTGGCTTCTGCTGGAATGAGAAACACAGGGTAAGCAAGGACTCAGGCCCGTTTCCTTCTGCTTGTCTCCTGGACTCAATGTCAGGGTATGGTTCCACAATGTCTGGTGATGGCCCTGAAAGTGACCCTAATTCTTATTTACTTTTAACAAAGAAGAAGGAAAGAGAGTCATCCTTTAACCAAAGAAAATGTATGTCTTCTTTAAGAAGACTGGGGGCTATACTATGACAATGAGCATTCTAGCTATGACAGGAAGGCTACACCCAAGAAATTGTGACATGTCTGCCTAAATAAGACCTGAACAATTCAGACACCACTTGGCATTTGAGTTTAGATAGAGGAAATCCCACATAGATTAGAAAAATAAATCTTAATTCACACCTCTACCTTTAGACTGGAAACTACTTTTAGCTGATGGGATTAAGTAAGCCAAAACCATTCTTCAAGACAGGGTTTCTCTGTTTAGCCTTGGCTGTCCTGCTTTTGGTTTGTGGACAAGGCTGGCCTCAAATTTATGAAGATCTGCCTGCCTCTGCCACCCAGAGTGTTGGGATTACAGGCATGCATCACTAGATATTCCTGCTTCTTTTTGGACTTAAATAGCTTACGTCAGGAAGAAGAATTAGTGACAGAGTGCTAAGTGTCATCCATAACACACAAAGGAGAGTTGTTATGCTTTGAATAGAAAATGTCCTTTGGAGGCTCACATACTCCCAGGTACTGTCACTGTTTGGGGGAGGTTTTAAAACTTTTGAGATGTGCAGCCTAGCATGCAAAATTGGCTACAGTAGGTGGTCCCTGAATGTTATATTCTCTCTCCTTGGCTGAAGATTTCCACTTTCAGTGTGACTAAACACTTCACAGTCCTGCTGACATCAACTGAGCATCTCTACCTCCTAGCCTTCCCCACACTGAGGGACAGAAAATTGCTTAAACAATGACTTAAAATAAATCATTTCCTTTTTATATTGCTTCTGCTAGCAGTTTTGTAGAAATAATAAAAGAAGAACTTAATATGAGTCAATATTCAACAGCAAACTCCACAGTGAAATAAACTCCTAAGGAATGAAGTCTTTATCTCAAGATTTATTCTTCTATCTTTTCATTATGAGTACTAGACACGCATCATTCTCATAACGATGAAGAGAAAAAGGAAAGGGAGAATGTTCTGGCAATTTCAGCTTTTCCCCTTTTTAAGCTATTTTGAAGATCTCCATTGAAATAATTTAAAAACAGGAATTTCAAAATGTAAATGAGCCTAGTGCCATGTCAAACACTCAATTAGATCAATGAATACTTGTAATATTACCACAGTAATGTGCTCATTACAGGTCCCTGTATTCTAAATCTCATGTGTAAGAGACTTGCAATAAATTATTTGCAGCAGTTATATTAGCTGAGACTGTAAATGTCAACACCAGTAAGTAAAGAAGCAAGCATTTAAGACATATTTCTTTCTGTATTAATAAAACTATTTTTAAAATGACTTTATCAGATGAAAGTCTTCCTGGCCAAGCTTATATATACTGAAGTGCTTTGCTGTAGTCTGCACACAAGCAAAATACGAGTTCTAAACAATTTATCATAAATCATCACAAAATTAGCATAGTAAAGTAGGACAAATGATTATCTTGGGGGTTTTCAATGGGTCAAGAACCTGAGTATGTTATAGTTAGTAGTTTCACTGTTTAGGATTTCCCAGGGCGAATCCTGGAGGCAGACAAGCATCATCCAAATATTATCTTACATGAAGGCCCTCCAGTTCCTCAAGGATGTTAGCAGAATGCAGTTCTTCAGAATGGTAAGACAATCTCATTTTCTTTCTAAATTTGGCTAGAGACTACACTTGGCTCCTTGTAGCTATTTGCTCTCTTCTAGCATAACAGCAAGCTATGTCTCTTACTGTGATCCTCTGTCTTTCTGTTGCTAACGATTAGACAAAAATCTGAGAACATATATGATAAGCTAACTCTCATAGGTGTATCAAACTTAAGGTTAATTGATTGAGAACCATAACTTGGAATGTAAAATCCCTTCATAAGAGAACTTAGAATTGAATAACTTGGAAAATGATGTAGAGAAGGAACTTCTTGAACATGTGGATAGAGGTGAGAATTAATATCTCATCTATTTCAACAGAAGATGCAAATATTTTATCTCATTTCTGGTGGATCATGAGCTGAATACACATAAAAGTGATTTATTCATATCCTTTTCCTGTATCTTTCCTTTTCCTTTCTCTTCTCTTTTCTGTACAGTTGAACATAAAGCACTTTTCTTTTTGATAAAAAAATGATAAATATTTTCCTCAGAAGAAAGAGTAAAGTAATGAAGAAATAATAATATGTCAGAATAAAATGAGGAACATTATTGCAGAGAAGAGGTAAAAATGAACAGAAACAACAGAGCAGATAATCATGAGAGAAGAAACTCAGATAGACTTAACAAGAGCAAGTATCCTAAGAGAGCAGCAGGATGCGAAAGGCAAGGAAAGTTGGCAGAGATGGAAGTCACAATAAGCATACATCTGTGGTCATAGATTTGTAACTGCTTTGAACATGCCGCGGTGCTGCTGCTTTCTCATAAATAATTTCCCGAGGTGAAGTGAGGCTGGTGGCAGCACATACTTGCATATATATCTCGATCTTGTTAACAGTATTTCTCAGCACTGGCTCTGTTGTGATCTGATTTCTGCTTTGAGGAGCCAAACAAGCAGATAATATTATATTTGGTGAAAACATGTGAAAGCCAGAAACAAAACTGTAGCCAATTTATTTTTAATTGCTCATGTTTTCTCAGACTGTCCTTGCAACTCTATAAACGGGCATGTAGAGTGGTATGCTTTCTCTATTTTTTCTTTTTCAATAGATTGTAGAAAAGAACATAATTCAAAAGCAACTTCATTAATCACTTTCTCTAGAGGACTGTTGAACAAATACACATTGCAGATGAGTACCAACTTGTTCTTAGTTATGAAGTCTACAATGAATAAATAAAACTAATGACAGAAGATTGGCTAAAATAAGAAGTTCAGTAGTGTGTGTACAAACAAAATACTAATATATATATATATATATATATATATATATATATATAAAATTAAATTCATATATATCCTTATTAGCTATCTTTTAAGCAGATCATCTGCAGCACATCTAACATAAATTTTAAATTAAAAAAGGAACAGAAGAAGAAGAAAACAAGAAACAACCTAGGAACCTGCCACAGAGGGCCTCTGAAAGGCTCTGCCCTACAGACTATCAAGGCAGACACTGAGACTTAAGGCCAACTGATGGGCAAAGTGCATGGAATCTTAAGTAAGAAGTGGGAAATAGTAAGATCTGGAGAGGACAGGAACCCCACAAGGAGAGCAACAGAACCAGAAAATTTGAACACAGGGGTCTCCCCAGGGACTCATATTCCAACCAAGGAACATGCATGGAGATAACCTAGAACCCCTGCACAGATGTAGTCCATGACAGCGTAGTATCCAAGTGGGTTCCATATTAATGGAAAGAGGGACTGCCTCTGACATAATCTGATAGGCCTATTCTTTGATCACCTCCCCCTGAGGGGAGAGCAACCCTACCAGGCCACAAAAGATGACAATGCAGCCATTCCTGACAGAATCTGATAGAGTAAGATCAGAAGGAAGGAGAGGAGGACTTCCCCTATCAGTGGACTTAGGAGGGGCAAGCGAGAAGAAAGCGGAGGAAGGGTGGGGCTGGGAGGGGAGGAGGGAGGTGCTTATGGGGGATACAAAGTGAATAAACTGTAATTAATAAAAAATAAAAAATAAAAAAAGGAACAGACGACATCCCTCTTGTTCTTTGATGTAGTTCAACCTTCAGGTTCTTGGTTGAATAAAAGAAATGCCTAGGCAGAGATCAAAAGTTCCTATAGTACCAACTGTCAGTAGTAGCCATGTGAACATATGCCTAACTGTTCTAATGTCATCTATAAAGATTAGCTTCTCAATGAAACACTGTTGACCATGAGGTGTTGCTGTAGGTGCGTTTTCATTTCCATGTGGGGATTTTTATAAGTGCTACAAAAAACAAACAAACAAACAAATACAGAAGTCCTTTGAAAGACTCTACCCTGCAGGGAATCAAAGCTGATGCTGAGATTCATAGCCAAAGTTTGGGCAGAGTGCAAGGAATCTTATGAAAGAAAGGGGAGATAGAAAGACCTGGAGGGGACAGGAGCTCCACAAGGAGAGCAACACAACCAAAACACATGGGCACAAAGGTCTTTTCTGAGACTGACACTCCAACCAAGGACCATTCATTGACATAACCTAGAACCCCTACACAGATGTAGCACAAGGCAGCTCAGTGTCCAAGTAGGTTCCTTAGTAATGGGAACAGGGACTGTCTCTGACATGAACTCAGTGGCTGGCTTTTTGATCACCTCCCCCTGAGGGAGGAGCAGCCTTATCAGGCCACAGAGGAAGACAATGCAGCCAGCCCTGATGAGACCTGAAAGGCTAGGGTCAGTGGGAAGGGGAAGAGGACTTCCCCTATCAGTGGACTTCGGGAGGGGATTAGGATCGAGGGAGAGTACTATTGGGACGGAATGAGGTAGGGACCTACAACTGGGAGGCAAAGTGAATAAACTGTAATTTATAAAAAATAAATTAATTAAAAAAATAAATTAGATGAAACACCTCTCTCTCTCTCTCTCTCTCTCTCTCTCTCTCTCTCTCTCTGTGTGTGTGTGTGTGTATGTGTGTGAGTGTGTGTGTGTATGAAGAAGCTTTAGAGTACAGCCAAGTAATGATTCCGAATTCAGCATCCTCTTGCCTCTGATGTCCATTTTAGTTAGATGGCTACCTGTTTGTCATCTCTAAGACATCTCCTGTAAGGATGAAAGCAATTTGCTCTTAATTGTTGATAACAGTTAACAAAACAGATTAAGTATCCGTATTATCTGTCTCTTTTATGATGAATATTAATTCCGATAAAAATAAGTTCCTAGCATTGACCTCCTCGATTTCAGCCACTGAAGTTACCCTGAGCTGCCTGTTTGACTCTTTGTATGTAAAATTTACATTGTTGGTTATCAGGAAGTAATTTTTTTTGTCTCATAAATTCCCCATGATAGAAGAAAGAAGGGAGGGAGGGAGAAAGGGAGACAGGGAAAAAGCCTGTGTGCCATTCCTCATCACATTTAAATATTCCTTACTAAACTTAACAAATGGCAATGGCATTTGGAAGCTCTGGGAACATGTGAGTTTCAAAATGAACTTAAAAAGTCTCCACATTTTTAAATACATTATGATATTTTACCATATGCTAGGGCATTTGGATATGCTATTAGTCCAGGAATGTGTGCTGGGTCATTTTATAAATGATGATCATAAGTATAAAAAAATTAGTCTTTTCAAAGTGATTGTATAAATCATAAAGAAAAAAAAATAAAAATTAAAGCAAAATAAAACAAAGAAGAATTCATATTTTAGATCTGTTAACTAGAATGTGCCATAAGTGCCAATTAGGTCAAGTTGCTCAATAATATTATTAAAATATCATACAGACAAAAAAAGTGATTGGATTCTTGTTAGTTGAACTTAATCTTGCTTTACTGGCTCTAGACTTGAACAAAGACTATAAATATTTTTGTCCTAGTATGTCTCTAAGAGTCATATGCTTTTAAATTTTTCTGCTTAACATTCATATGTATGTATGTATAACACACACACACACACACACACACACACACACACACATATATGAGAGCTGTCCACAAGCTTGGACATATATTATACATATGTTATAAGTATATATATATGAGTAAATTAAGCAATTTATTTCATAATAGAATGCACTAATAAATATGGAAGAACAAAATGAGCCATTTTAATTTCTTACCTCAATTCAGAGTATTAATTAACCCAAATGCAAATTAAGTGTTGTACTATCACTCATCATCTTTATTCTAAAATTTGTTAATGTGGGTTATCTGATTACACTTCCAGAATTATATTTCCAAAGAAAGAGTATAAATGTAAGATTTTTGTTTTATTTTCATCTTCATTTGATAATCGAGGATGGTAGGGCCACATTAACGAAGAAAACTTACCCTTTCATTGTATCTAGAATGCAAAAGTAAATAAAGAATTCATTAAATTAATTGGGCTTTTATTCAAATGTATCCAGGGTGATTATCATTATGCCTAAGTAATCAAAATCAATCTAAATTAATTAATTCAATATAATATTAACCTAAGTTGTATCTTAATGGAATGATATTATTAATGCTGTTAGGAATAAGCAGAACAACTTCCAGGCATCTTTTTTTTTTTATTAATTACACTTTGTTCATTTTGTATCCCCCCATAAGCCCCTCCCTCCTCCCCTTCTGGTCCCACTCTTCCTTCCCTTTCTGCATGCATGCCCCTCCCCAAGTCCACTGACAGGGGAGGTCTTTCTCTCCTTCTTTCTGATCTTAGACTATCAATTCTCATCAGAAGTGGCTGCATTGTCATCTTCTATGGCCTGGTAAGGCTGCTCCCCCCTCAGGGGGAGGTGATCAAAGAGCAGGCCAATCAGATTATCTCAGAGGCAGTCCCTCTTCCCATTACTATGTAACCTACTTGGGCACTGAACTGCCATGGGCTACATCTGTGTAGGGGTTCTAGGTTATCTCAATGAATAGTCCTGGTTGGAGTATGAGTCTCTGCGAAGTTCCCTGTGTTCAAATTTTCTTCATCTGTTGCTCTCCTTGTGGAGTTCCTGTCCTCTCCAGCTCTTGCTGTTTCCCACTTTTTACATAAAATTCCATTCACTCTGCCTGACAGTTGGCCATCAGGCTCAGCATCTGCTTTGATAGTCTGCAGGGCAGAAGCTTTCAGAGGCCCTCTGTGGCAGGTTCCTAGGTTGTTTCCTGTTTTCTTCAAATTGCCAACACAATTCTTTATAGACCTGGAAAGAAAAAATCTCAACTGTGTATGGAATAACAAGAAACCCAGAGTTGCTAAAACAATCCTCTACAATAAAAGATCTTCTGGAGGTATCTCCATCCCTGATCTCAAGCTGTACTATAGAGCAACAGTTATAAAAACTGCATGGTACTGGCATAGAAACAGAATGGTGGATCAATGGAACGGAACAGAAGACCCAGAAATAAACCCACACACTTATCGACACCTGATTTTTTACAAAGATGCCAAAACCATACAATGGAAAAAAAGATAGCATCTTCAACAAATGGTGCTGATCTAACTGGATATCTATACGTAGAAAAATGAAAACAGATCCATACTTATCACCCTGCACAAAACTGAAGTCCAAGTGGATCAAAGACCTCAACATAAAACCAGACACATTAAATCGGCTAGAAAAAAAAAGTGGGGAATACCCTAGAACTCATTGGTACAAGAGAGAACTTCCTGAACAGAACACCAACAGCACAGGCTCTAAGAGCAACAATCAATAAATGGGACCTCATGAAACTGAAAAGCTTCTGTAAAGCAAAGGACACTGTCGTCAAAACAAAGCAACTGCCTACAGATTGGGAAAGAATCTTCACCAACCCTTTATCTGACAGAGGACTCATATCCAGTATATATAAAGAACTAAAGAAGCTGAAAAGCAGCAAACCAAGTAATCCACTTAAAAAATGGGGAACAGAGCTAAACAGAGAACTCTCTGTAGAGGAATATCGAATGGCAGAGACGCATTTAAAGAAATGCTCAACCTCATTAGCCATTAGGGAAATGCAAATCAAAACAACCCTGAGATTTCACCTTACACCCATCAGAATGGCCAAGATGAAAAACTCAAGTGACAACACATGCTGGAGAGGTTGTGGAGAAAGGGGAACCCTTCTCCACTGCTGGTGGGAATGTAAACTTGTACAACCATTCTGGAAATCAATCTGGCGCTTTCTCAGACAACTAGGAATAGTGCTTCCTCAAGACCCAGCCATACCACTCCTGGGCATATATCCAAAAGAGGCTCAAGTACACAAAAAGCACCTTTTCTCAACCATGTTTGTAGCAGCTTTATTTGTAATAGCCAGAAGCTGGAAACAGCCCAGATGCTCCTCAACTGAAGAATGGATCCAGAAATTGTGGTACATCTATATAATGGAGTATTACTCAGCCATGAAAAATAAGGAAATCATGAAATTTGCAGGTAAATGGTGGGACCTGGAAAGGATCATCCTGAGTGAGTTGTCCCAGAAGAAAAAAGACACACACGGTATATACTCACTCATATAAACATACAACATAGGATAAACCCACTAAAATCGGTACATCTAAACAAACTAAGCAAAAGAGAGGACCCTAACTAAAACTCTCAATCCCCATCCTGAAAGGCAAAGAGGATGGACATCAGAAGAAGAAAACAGGAAACAACCTAGGAACCTGCCTCAGAGGGCCTCCAGGCATCTTAAGAGCCCCAGAGGTTCAATGTGACCAACGTAGCTTTTCTGACAGGGAAAGTCAGCATGTGAAGGAGACTAGTTTACTGGTTCAAAGACGGTAGTGATAACACTTTCTGATTTACTGAAAGACTTTATGTGAAAATATGCACTTTCCATGCCTTTCATTTGAATGTCTTTATCAATTTTATATTTCAGACAGGTTTTTTTTTTCAGCCAATGCTAATCTATTGCTTGTTCTGAGTATATTCATTATTCCATATTCTCCAGGATTTTGATTTGTCAAATTAGTATCTTAATATCATATGTACTCATAGTTCTTTAATTTGTCCCTTTTGTTTGCTTTCCTTCTTAGTGAACACAAATTTAGAGGTGACCAAGCACCCACCTCCATGGACGATCAAATAATTCACTCAGAATTTTGCTGTGTTATCACTATTGTTTTATTTTTCTCTCAGAAATCTCAGGGAATATTTGTATCCTTGGGGCTTTAGCTTGCCAGGAACTGCTTATCTACTACACCCAGAATTCTTTCTCTCAGATAAATTTCTCTCAAAAATAACTTTTCCTTTGTAAATGTGCTTCTTCAATTATAGTGCTAGTGTCTAAATTTTTCTTGAGATATTCTCCTGCCAGTGTCCATCATTGCTTCCTATCATTATTTCTGAATTTAGTGTTTTCTTTGTCTGTCGTTAATGGTAACTTTCAATGCTTTGTAAATTCTGGAATGTAGAAAATCCTGGTTATTTTTCCTTCATTGTATCCTGTGTTCATTTTCTTACTGACCATGTTCGTTCATTACTCACTGATTAGTTTCCTATTTAATTAGGCCCGCAGACAATTTGCTGGTTTAATTTCTTCACAAGTTTCTAACTTCTATGTTTTATGTGATTAACCTACTTATATCAAATTTTGTAACATCTAAATTTGAAGGGATTGAAAATATACACTTTTGAGTCTTTTCATTCTTTAAATATTCTTAAGTCTGAAACATTACTTCTTTTTAACTCCAGATTTCATGCACATACCCAGATGACTTTCCTTACAGTAATTCTTTCCCTGAGTGAATCCAGGATTTGATTTTGAGCTTTTATTACTCCCCTGCTATAATGCTTTATTAAATATCATAAAATATAATAGTGTTTTGTCACTTTTTACCACCTATACAAGCTGAAACATACTTATATAACTTCCGTTTACTACTGTTTAACTTTCAAATCTATGAGCACAGGTACCTTTTTATCCTGCTAAAAAGACTAGCAACATTCTAAGATCTCTAACCTAATTAAATAAATCTTATTTTTAATATAATCATCGAACTCACCAACCTTGTAATAAAAACCACAACTTCAATACCACACATTTCGTCTGCTTCGTGCAAGTGTGTTCAATTAATAATCAACAATGCTTTGGGATAAATATTTGTGTTCCTTCTAGTAGATACTGGAGTTGCTTATTCCAGATCACTCTGGCAGCCATAAAGAATGTGACATTCCCATTGGGAGTGGCAATTGATGAAATGCCAGAGGTTACCTCTGAAGTCTATCAGCTTGTGTACACTGAGGTCACACTGCTAAGGTGGCCTCAAGCCATTGGTGGAATTCTGCAGAAATACTAACAGAGCTTGTGACACAGGACTGCTCTATGAGAATTTGGCTGAAAGGCTACCTGTCAACCTTGTTGAAACTTTTGAGACACACTGCTATTCTAAAACTTCTGTTCTCTGGTTTTCTTTCACTGTCATAGGGATAGATTTTGATCATGATTAGACAACTTTCCAGACTTCTCCATCTCCCTCAGAGACTTTTTCTGATTCTACCCTGGTGTATGCTTCTGGAAGCACTCTTTAGAATACAGTCACACCATTACTTAGAGATTGGGCTAAACATTGTATTCAGCCACATTCAAAAGCACTCTGTGTAAGAATGAATATTTGGAAGCCAAGTGTATTCCTAGCCTTCTCAGCCATCTGTAGGTCACCATAGTCCATCCTGGTCATTGTTAACAGACATTACTGTTCCAGGGACTTCCATTCTGAAAGCTTTCCAGCAGCCCTCTCCACACAGCATTCATTCCTCAGGTTCCTGCACTTATACTACCTATACTTTGATACTATATATTTTTGATACAGCTATAAATTTCACTTTATTGCATTTCTTCTTTTTTTGTAGTTTGTGTAATATGGTGCCGAAATATGGAATTCATTCTGTTTTCTACTATTGACTTCTTGTGTCGTGGGTGGCCATAAAAATGGGACATTTTTATAGTTCATCGGGTTTAATCTCACAAGAGGTACAACCAAATGGAAACAATTTCTAACCTGGTGAAATAATTTTTGTGGCTCTAACTCCTTATGAAATTTGAAAATATATAAGTGTCTATGAAACTTCAGCTCAGACAAGCATGGCTGTGACCCAGGAAGCCCATTCTTATAAAAAAAAAAAAAACACCAGCATTATAGTGATTGCATTTATACTACTAGGCTTCTGTATATTTCTGCCTTAAGGCAGACCATTTTTATTATGGTCTCATTGTGTGTGGGGGACTAGAGAGTTCACTCAGCATTGTTTGTTGACCTCAGCACAGTTTTGACAGCAAAAAATTCCTCTATGAATATTTGCAACACAAACAAATAAATCAATAAATGCATGAGGATTTTACCTTACATTTCTTCCACTCTGTTTTAAATTAGTAATTATCATTATTTTTTTTTACCTGAGGAATTCGGGAATGCTAAGAGTTAACTGTTAATTTAATGCAGTTTTGGGTTGTCAGTTTTTATTAGTGGTTATTAGTTTTTGTGTCAGAGGGTAACTTTTCAAATTACATCTTCACACTCAAGGGGTGTTATGCTATAAGACATACAGCACGGCATGCCACAGAGGAAGAAATGCGGCCTTCTATTTCAGCCCAGAACCATCTGTACATAATGTACCTTCACTTGCTCCCAAGTATAACAAGCTTTCACTTCGAAGTCACAATCATTCCCTTTCTTTTGTCCTGGATGTTCTTATTTCATACCTGTTTCATTATCTGTTACTTTTTTTTTTTTTGAAGAGGCAACAGAGATCATGTCTTTTAAATGAGGTCTTCCTCTGCCATCACCTTTCTCGGTAAGATATTTCTCCTTCACACTAAAAAGCATTTCCAGTGTCTCCTGGATTTCACACTGCCACCACTACAACCACCACCATCATCTCATTTGTTTTTATGTACTATACTGTGATTTACGTATGGTCTGTTTCTAATTAAGCCCAGGTTGAAGCTTATCTCTGGGGCAACAGTGTTGAGAAGTAGTGAAACCTTTTACAGGTATTTGAAGTTATGAGGCATCTAAACTCACATGTAGATTAGTGATTTTCTTATAAAAACGGGCAATCAAGAAAATTGAGCTTCTTCTCCAGCGGCATTTTCTTTCATGAGTAAAAGCTGTATAGTACACACTTCAAAAGTCTACAGAGACCCACACCAGGATCTTCAATTCCGGACCCATGACTCAAGAGACTACCTATTTCCTTTATAAATTGCCAAGCTCCAGGTATTTTGTTATAGAAACAGAAAAGGGAACTGACATACCCCATCCATTCCTTATGTTCCACCTTATTTTCTATATTATTTATGTCTCAGTGCCTAAATTAGTGGCCTGACATTCTATAAATCTTAGATTATTTTCAGATTAAGTAAGATATGATGTTTTGCAGAAAGTTTTGTTTTCTATTTAAGTGGAAAATTTTCCTTCATTGTGAGACAAAACAAATGTATGCTCCTGGTGATTGGTAATGAAGAGAGATCCATCTTCACAAACAGTTTGACATTATAGTTATCTGATCTGATATAAGAAACATAATATATTAAAGATTTTCTGTTTGGAGTTAAAAATTTGGCTGAGATTTAATACCTAAAATACATATGAGTATTGATTCTTAGAGTTTACATAGTAAGTCTTGTTACTCTCCTCCTCAAATGACCTCATTGTAGAAATCTCTTAGTTTCCCAGGAGGGGGTGCTTTTCAGGACAGAACATGGATCAGATAACTGTGGAGAAAGGCAAATGAAGTCCAACTGACAACGGTTGATCATCCGTTGCTAACCAAGTAGTATCAGGGCACGAGTAAGAAACTCCTGGAGTACTATAGGCACTAAACACACTCTACAATATGTCCCGTAACCAGTCTTAAATAGATCCCAAATAACTATACTATTTATTTGAGATCAAATCCCTATAGTTGATGTAACTTAAAAATTCATTTATGTTAAACTTAGATTGAAATTACTCTATATTTTAATATACATTGATAACATAATACTTAAAGAACCAAGTTAATCTTGGTATCCCAAGTCAAGAAAAACTTATTTACTATGTAAAAAATAATCTTCTGAAATAAGCTTGACCAGAGTTTTATTAACAAGCATAAATTTCACTTACTGTATAACCCAGGAATCATTGCTTAAATTATGTAAGTTTCAATTACTTATCAGTGTTTTAAAAAGCCAATAATATTACCTGTGTTTTAATGTTCTGAAAAATTAAATGTGATATAGATAAGAAGTTAGCATACAATCTTGTCGATATAGTAGATACTTATAGAAGGTTAGTACTTAAAACAAATTATAGTAATATCTCAAATGGTTCACATCTTCACTCTCAAAAGATCTCATATGAATTATTTTCTTTGGTATATTTAATTTCTTCTTGGGAATTTCTGCCAGTATATTGTGCTATCACAATATTTAAGCTGCATTTTTACTGAAACAAAAATGGAATAATTTGAGAATTTCCAATATTTCAGCAATGGCTAATTTTAATTATAAATTGAAACCATGTACAGTTACTTAGAAAAATGGGGTCTCAACAAGGGTAATATCTAGATAGGTTGGTCTGAGGCATGTCTTGAATTCCTTGCTTGCATTAACTGAGTGCAAATATTCAGTCTCTAGGGGGTAGAGGAGCATCACTATCCCCTGGCCTTAGTTCGGGATTGCAAAAAGAGGCAAGGTGAGAGAAGATTAGACAAGAATGTTTTATTCTCCCTCTTGCTAATGACTGTGGAGCTGATCTGACTAATTTACTTCATGTTCTTGCTGTCTTCATGTCCTCACAGATAGACTATAACTGGAATTGTGAGCTACAATAAACCTTTTCTTCTCCCATAAGCTTTTAGGCAGGCATTTTATTATAGCAATGGAAATGAAAGTAGGGCAATCTCATAATTAAAATGATTTTGTGTGTGTGTGTGTGTGTGTCTGTTGTGAAAGACAGAGGTGGGGGCACAGAAACAACACAGATCATCAGAAAAGTATATACTTAGGAAAATTGAACAAAATCTGACTTTCCGAGACTACTCAGTATAGACACATAAAAGTATAAATGCAATCATGCTCTTAAATAGCCAAACTTTGTGCACAGTGCAGGGGATCTTATGAAAGAAGGGAGAGATAGAAAGACCTGGAAAGGACAGGAGCTTCACAAGAAGAACAACAGAACAAAACAAAACAACAACAACAAAAAATTCTGGGTTCTGGGCCCAGGGTTCTTTTCTGAGATTAATACTCCAACCAGAACCACTCATGGAGATAACCCAGAATCCCTGCACAGATGTAGCTCATAGCTTATCAGTGTCCAAGTGGGTATCCTAGTAAGGGGAACAGGGACTGTCTCTGACATGAACTTAATGGCTGGCTCTTTGGTCACCTTCCCCTGAAGGGGGAGGAGCCTTACCAAGACACAGAGGAGGACAATGCAGCCAGTCCTGATGAGACCTGATAGGCTAGGGTCAGAGGGAAGGGGAGGAGGACCTCCCCTATCAGTGGACTTGGATAGGGTTATGGGAGGAGATGAGGGAGGGGACTACAGCTAGGATACAAAGTGAATAAACTGTAATTAATTAAAAATTAACAATTAAAAGTACTTTTTTTCAATTCTCAAACAATAGGGGGGATTTGAAAAAGTAAGGGGGCTCGGCTCAGTGGCACATACCTATAAGCACTCTGGGAAGCAGAAGCAAGCAGATTTCTGTGAGTTCTAGGCCAATTTGGTCTACAAAGTGAGTCCAGAAAACAAACTAACTAACTAACCAAACAAACAAATAAATAAATAAATTAAATAAGAGACAAAAGAAAAAGTAAGGGACCTGAGAAGAGGAGAAAGATTTCATACTCAAAAGGGCCTTATATGTAAGCAAGTGATACTAAATTCACTTAGTGAATATGGACAGAATGTAACACCAAGAGAAAGACTACCTAGCAGTGTATCAAAGCAGATACAGAGACTCATAACCAAACCTTCGGCACAGTACAGGGAATCATATGGTAAAAGGGGGAGGACAGGAGAGGACCGGGAGAGGACATGAGCTCCACAAGGACAAAATATATCAAGGCACAGGGGTCCTCTATGAGACTGTTTCTCCACCAAGGACCACGTATGGATATAACCTAGAAACCCTGCTCTGACATAGCCCATGGTAGCTCAGTATCCAAGTGGGTTTCCCTAGTTGGCGAACAGGAACTATTTCTGACATGAACTCAGTGACTGTCTCCTTTACCTCCCCGCCCCCCCCCCCCCGAGGAAGGAACAGCCTTGCTAAGTCACAGAGGAGGACACAGCAGCCATTCCTGAAGATACCTGATAAGCTAGGGTCAGATGGAAGGGGAGGAGGACCTCCCCTATCAGTGGACTTGGAAAGGGGCAGGGAGGAGATGAAAGAGGGAGGGTGGGATTGGGAGGGAATGAGGGAGGGGGTTACAGCTGGGATACAAAGTAAATAACCTGTGATTAATATAACAAAATAATAAAAAGAGAGAAAGATGTGGTGAAGGGTGCAGCAGCATCAGGAAGTTATACAAAAGATGAATCAGTTTACCACAACAGTCTCAAAGGTCTCATTCTGTAATGTTAAATCTTCAGATTTGCTAAGTGCCTGAGTATATCTGAGTATGTATGCTATCCCCACTCTTACAGAAGTGATCCAGAACATGGTCTGAAAGAACTTGACAAATAGTAGCTACTATTTTAAAGGCCCAAACTGTCACTGCATTTTAGCACCCATTAGTACTCTTAAACTTGAAATTCTCCATTTTGCTGTATTTGATCTGTTGAACTCAGGCTCACCTAGTGATGCTAGTAGCTATTTGCTTCTACCACACAGCTTCACTGAACATTTTAGTTTGGAAATATGGGGGTGGGGGGGGTTGCTTCTTTCCACCTGTGATAAAATGTCTGCTATTTTACTTGTTGATCTTGTAGAGTACTTTTTCCCAGGCAATACAAAGCAGGAGGACTCTAGTATTCAATCATCTCTCATTATATAAAATAAAGCATGGATTTGCCTTTCACAGTAATGTGAGGGATAATTTCTATATTCTATTTTATTCTCATAAGAGTCAAATTAAGCCCAACCAAGTTACAGAGAGTTCTTTCTCTTCAATATTTGTCCTTTCTTACCATTCTCTTTGGTCTCATAGAGCTTTTTTTACTTTTCATTCACGGTTCTCTCTTATCTTGTTATTTTCTGATGTGTTCTTTGCATAATTTACAACTTGAATCCTTCACTACTGCAGAAAAGAAATTCTTTTAACCTTATCAAACTTTAAGAAAACTTTCATGACATTTATTTGGAAACACTTGTAACAGGAAGTGGCCAGGGCAAATCTCGGCAAAAATACATTATGGTTCTTCAGCATTATATGAACTTTGACTTATTTAACAGGTATTGACTGCATGACTCCTACGCATGCTGATATAGGCATTTGAGACATAGCAGCAAGTAAAAGTAAAAAGAATTGCTTATTGCAAAAACTGCTGTCTACAAAAAGATAACAAGTAAACAACTTCTCAAAACAGTTACTAATGAGAACGAGGAATCTAAATGGAAGCTGGAATGTATTCCACCATGAGGAATAACAGCAATGACTTCCCATTATATTCCTCCTGGGGTAAACCATAGTTAACATAAAATGTTTGAGCAAAAAAAAAATTATTATTTCCAGGGTGTGGTTAAAGGGTCCAGTTTAAGGCATTATGAAAAGAAGCCCGACTTTACTCATTGCACTGGTGCCCACCTAAAGCCCAGATTAAGCTATGTAGTTCTTTCAGGCATGCAGAGAATGAAGAAAGTATGTGAGCAACAAAGAAAACAGGCAAAGGAATGTTTAGAAAATCTGGAAGCTTTTTAGACACTTTGGAAAATACATTTGAGGATAAGTTTGTTCATGTTTCAGCACTGTCCAAATCTCTAGAGAAGGGACTAGCTGGGAGAATCAGCAAAATAGAGCACCAGCTTTAGCGTTAGTGACAGCTCAGTGCTTAAAGTCTAACACTTAAAAGAGTTGCAAAAGCAACACTGTAAATTTTCTCTTGTTCATACACAGAAAAGACCATAAATGCAAATGTGCCTTCTCCAAAGTACTCTGGAGTGACGCATAGGGTGATAAATCCGGTTTTGCTATGACGATGGTGACAAGGTCCCAGTAAGGCTGGGAAGCTAAGAGTTTATTAGCTTCACTCAGTTATGGATGATCTTAATTCTATGGGAAATTCAACCAATTACTCCACATCTTGAAACATTCTTAGGACAAAGTTTGTGTAATTTAACTGCTTGATAAATCTATAACAAACTCAAAAGAAACTAAGACAGGAAAAAAATTGACTGCATTTTTTTATTTATTACAATTTATTCACTTAGTTTCTCAGCTGTCGCCCCCTACTTTGTCCTCTCCCAATCCCACTCTCCCTCCATCTTTCCCTTCCATGCCCCTCACCCAGTCCACTGACAGGGGAGGTCCTCCTCCCTTTCCATCAGTCCCTAGCTTATCAGGTCTCATCAGGACTGGCCGCATTGTCTTCCTCTGTGACCTGGTAGGCTGCTTTCCCTTCAAGGGGGTTATCAAAGAGCCAGCCACTGAATTCATGTAAGAGACAGTCTCTGTTCCTCTTACTGGGGAACCCACTTGGAGACTGAGCTGCCATGGGCTACATCTGTGCAGGGGTTCTAGGTTGCTCTCCTTGTAGAGATATTGTCTTCTCCAGGTCCTTCATCTCCCTGTTCTTTCATAAGATTCCCTGCACTCTACCCAAAGTTTGGCTATGAGTCTAGTCATTTGCTTCAATACCCTGCTGAGTGGAGTCTTTCAGAGGCCCTCTGTGGTAGGCTCCTGTTCTGTTTCCTGTTTTCTCCCCTCTTCTGATGTCTGTCCTGTTTGTCTTTCTGAATGAGGATTGATCATCTTACCCAGGGTCCTCCTTCTTGTTTAGCTTCTGTAGGTAAACAGATTTTAGTATTATTATCCTGTACCATATGTCTAATATCCACTCATAAGTGAGTATATACTGTGCATGTCATTCTGCTCCTAGGTTACCTTGTTCAGGATGATCTTTTCTAGTTTCATCCATTTGCTTGCAAATTTTGTGATTTCCTTATTTTTAACAGCTGGGCAGTATTCCATTGTGTAATCATAACACAGTTTCTGTATCCATTCTTCAGTGGCTGCTCTGGTTGGAATCACATATAATGACCTTTTAGGTGTATGTGATTGGGCTGGAATGCAGACACAGTGTGAATTACAATATAATCTGGCTGGAATACAGACATGCCCCGAGTACACAACTTTAATTCCAAACAACGAAGGTAAGATTAGTTTATAAAAGGAATCGGCCATGTTTGAAAGTGACTTCTAATTGAGTGATAACCAAAGTGATGAATCAGAGAAAGATTTGACAGAATGAGTCAGGGATAAGACATCCCAACTCTCATGAGAACAGGACAGGTAAGAGATGCTGTTTAAGAGCAGTGCAGGAAGACAGAGGAGAGGTGTTTTTTTTTGGGGGGGGGTGTTTCTGTTGTTGTTGTTTGTTTTGTTTTAGCAAGAATTTCTTACCAGGACAGTTTTATAGAGACAGGTTCAAAAAACAAAAACAAAAACAAAAACAAAAAATTAGACACAAGTAAAGATAGAATGAGCCAGAGAATGGGAAGATTAAATGTTGCATGCTGAAGATTAAAGCATATTGCCAGAAATAGTTTGAGGCCAGGAAAAACAATTCAGTCAGAAAAGAGGGAGTGTCAGTTTGAATCAGTCAGCTTGGAGAGGAATTTAGGCCAGAACAGCTGAGTTGAATGAGACATCCAGAGTTCAGAAAGATCAAGAAAGCCTTGGATCTGGCTTTTATCTCATCTCCATCATAGGAAATAAAAGAACATTTACAATTATATGATATTTTGGGCCCACATATTCAGGCATTTCCCCTATTGGGAAAAATCATATTATTCCAACTTGAAAAGTTAAGAAAGAAAGAAAGAAAGAAAGAAAGAAAGAAAGAAAGAAAGAAAGAAAGAAGGAAGGAAGGAAGGAAGGAAGGAAGGAAGGAAAGAAAGAAAGAAAGAAAGAAAGAAAGAAAGAAAGAAAGAGAAAGAGAAAGAGAAAGAAAGACAGGCGATATAATACTATGTTACTTCTCAAAGATCCTGGGAGATCAAGTCCTGCTTTTATTGTAACAGAGAAAGCTATGAAAGCTGTCTGGTCGTCAACATTTTCAGCTGTCAAATTACTAGTTAATGGGGTATTTTAACAGGTGAATGGCAAAATGCTCTGAATTAGCTAAGAGACTACTAAATTTTATACTACTAAATTATAAGTATTAAATGATACTTGACTCATGATTTCATTATTTACAACAATTTGGAGGTAGAATCCATTGTGATTGTTCAAAAATAGGTTAATAACACTTAGTACTTAATAGTACTTAATAGTACTTAACAGTGGTACTGAGGAAACAGATTTAAAATTTAGATAAAAAGGAGTAAAAAGCCATGGGAAATTTGTAAGCTCCAACTAATGAAAAAGAAAAATAATGTCTGAACTCAAACAACTAAAAAAAAAAAAAAAAAAAAAAAATGAAGGTAGTCCTAAAATTTACCAATCCTGAAATCAGACATAATAAAAACTTAAAGTGGGACAAATACTAGGATTTGAGCTAGTGATGGTCCACATAAATGTCACCATGGGATGCAGTGATGTTCATTTATTGTACAAGGCCAAATAGAGATTTCAGATGGTGAGTGGTGAACAGCTCTTAGCATAAAGGGATGATAGGGAAGCAGGCCAGAATTGAGCTGGAGAAAGAAGCAGGGAGACTTAACTAGACACCAACAATATGTAATAGTGGAAACTCTAGTTCAAAATTAAAGTCTCCTCACTGGGACTCTAACAGTCATCATTTTAAAGCTCAGAGTTCAGGAAGAAGGAAAATCGATGAAGACATACCTGCAACAGTAATCATTCCTCCTTAAAAATGAAATACTATTCAACGCACATGAAAAAAAATCACAGTAGGAGTTATATGTGCTACGAGCTAACAAGGAAATGGGGGCACGATCATCTTTGCCAGAGTTGGTCTTGAGTACTTCTGGGAGAAGAAGTGTGGAGAGTAAGGTTGCAACTGCATTAATTTGCAGCGGGGACAGGACATGTAGCTTCACTTTGTCCCTTTGGCCCCCCTCCTCCCTCCTCCCGTACTGAGGCAGTGCAGAGTTAGTGCGGAAGGGAGAATCATTCTCTTCTGAGGTTGTGGCTACTTGTGGGGGTCTCGTGTTCAAGTAGCTGGCCCCATACACATGGGCAAGTGACCAACACTAAGTAGACTTGGTGGGTTATCAAAACAAACAAAGAAAAAAAAGCCACAAAATTGGGAGGAAGGGAGAAGTCAGAAGGGCAAACAGAGGGCAGGGGAGGTAAATATCATAAGTCATTGTATACATGAAGGAAATTCTAGAAAAACAATGGAAATTCAAATTTAAAAAAATGGAAGTAGGTCAGGGGGCAATGTATAGTTCAGAGTTATGCCCTCTGTGTTCAAAACATGATGCTCCAGGGAGGAGGCAAAATAGCCCCTGAAAACAGCTACTCAGAGCCAGTTAACAGTCAGATAGCTTTTAGAAGTGGCTTTACTTCCTGTTTCAAAACACGATGCCTTGCTGACACGCCTTATAACCCTTTATGCATGGTGTTTCTTGAGAAAGTTAATTGCTTTCTAAAGTTGGCTTTAATGCTGAAAGAAATATGCCATTGCATCCTGAGGTGAAACCAGTAACAGAAACACAATAGCAATTAAATAAAAGGTTAGCCTTCTGCTAACCCGTTGTGCTGTCTCAGACTGACAGAGTAAATTTGGCTGGGGAGCTGCCTGGTCCTCTCTGCCCTCCTGGAAAGCCAGCCATCTGGCCAATTGCACCTGTTTCCAACAGCCCAACTAGTCTCATGAGCCCTATGTTGATTTAAATGGAGTGGGAGCTAATGGGACTTGAATTACATGTGGAATGGGATAGAAATGTGTGAAAAGGAGGCCCAAGCAAAGCCAATTAGCCAACTCAGAATCACTAACTAAACAGAGTAAGTGGAAAGAATGGCAGAACAAGGTTAAAGAAAATAACAACCAAGATGATGAATGTGCTTTGAAAAAGAGAGAGAAGCAGACACGTTTATGGCCTAGAAGGAAGAAACAAAACTCCATCTGCCTATTCAAGAGGCTCCAGCTTCTCATTCATATTAAAGATAATTCTGAACTACACTCTGAGACAAATTGCTTCAGAGAACAGGCTTGCATCCTCCCCATCCTTTTGAGAGCTTGGGGTACACAATGAGTGCTCTTCTGCTGTCAGAACTGTAGTGAGAACAAATTAACATGAGAAAGGGGGAAATCTCCCGAAATAGAAGAAACAATGATGATGTTTTAAAGTAAAAATTGCCAAAATGATGTAGATGAGAATTTTGCCTCATTTCATACATCAGTTCTTATCATCATATCTCAGTGGCACTCACTGCTTTTATTCCTTGATCTCATACTTTCTATTTGAGTACACTTCATTGGCAAAATCTGTACTCCAGAATTAATTATCTTTTCTAAACTGAACCATTGAACAACTTAGCAATACATGACATTGTCCAGTGTGTGCTTAGGAAATTTCCACTCCTGTAGTAATTGCATTGTAAAAAAATTGACCCCAGATGTTCAAAAATATTAAAACAGTAACACTGAGAATCACTTTCCCAGAAGTTAGTCAGTGAACAGTATTTAGACATCATTCTGCATCTGTGCATACATGGTTAATCTCAAATTAATTCACTTTTAAGAAACTTTTTGGGGGGAATAGGTTGCAAATATGTCTTTTCTTAAGTATAGATTATTTTTATTAGCTAGAAACTGTCTAACCTAAATATTCATGAACAAATTGAAAATTATTGCTTTCTATGATGCAAAAATTCTGCAAACTTTCACATTTACTAAGGATTGCTTCCTCATGCAAGATCAGAAAGATAGTCAACATGTTCTTTCAGAAGTGCTTAGTGCTTATAAAAACTAGAAAATTTTTCCAGATTTTATGTAGGGTCCAACAACTTCTTTGTTTCCAATTACTGCAAATTTTCAAAGTTCCCTTAAATATTTGGGTACTTATCAAAATTAACCAATCCGATAAAAAAACAAAACAAACAAATACACAATTTTCTTTCTCTGTTATTCCAACAGTAAATAATGTTAGCCTTATTAATAACAAACAGAATGAAACCATCAGATGACAAAAAAGTCACATAATCAGAAAGCACTATCTCTAGTCATAAAAATAATACTAGGTGTTCTTTAAAAACTGCCCTCTTACACACATTGATTGTTTACTATCTTTTGTTCAGAAGAGAAGACCAATACGGAAGGGGTTATTTTATGTAGAAACTCATTTCATTACATGTGAATATTTCTACCTTCTCTTCAATAAAATTATATCACTTGATTCTCCAACCAAGGACCATGCATGGATATAACCTAGAAACCCTGCTCAGACTTAGCTCATGGCAGCTCAGCATCCAAGTGGGTTTCCCTAGTAAGGAGAACAGGGACTGTCTCTGGCATGAACTCAATGGCAGACTCTTTGACCTCCCCCCACCCCGAGGGAGGAGCAGCTTTGCTAGACCACAGAGGAGGAAACTGCAGCCAAATCTGAAGATACCTGATAAGCTAGGGTCTGATGGAAGGGGAGGAGGACCTGCCCTATCAGTAGACTTAGAGAGGGGCAGGGAGGAGTTGATGGAGGGAGAGTGGGATTGGAAGAGAATGAGGGAGGGGGCTAAAGCTGGGATACAAAGTGAATAAACTGTAGTTAATATAAAAAATAAAAATTAAAAAGAAAACAATATATTAAACTAAAATAAAAAATAAAAAAAATGAAAAACACAGAGAAAGATGAGGTAGCTATCCCTGAGGAGACCTGATAGGCTAGGGTCAGGTAGAAGGGGAGGAGGACCTCCAATATCAAGAAACTAGGGAAAGGACATAGGGGGAGAAGTGTGAGGGTAAGTGGGACTAGGAGCAGATGAAGGAGGAGGCCACAGTGGGGATACAAAGTGCATAAATTCTAATAAATAAATAAATAAATAAATACCTCTTCTTTAGTTTGCTTCTATACTTATGTTATCTAGTAATGCCAAAATAATTACTCTAACAACTTATCAAACTAGTACAATGCAAGTAAAGCATAGTCCTGTCTAGATTGTGTTCTATGTGGTACATTTGAAGCCATTAGGAGACTCTATAAACTGAAAATTAAAACATTATATCCAGGATTGTGATGCATGAGATATTTTGGAAACCAAATATATTGGACTGTATCAGTTCTCATCTTTGATATATTTGGACATATATGGCAGCCACAAATTTGTCAGGGCACAGGTGCATCATTTTTTATAACCACAATTTGCCATTAGACAATTCTGAGATGAAAGCGCTTTTGCCAGAGCTTTCCCTGCTGCACCAAGATGAAGGGTATAAATACCAATAAACCCATCCTTGATAAAACCATCAATCCACATTTTTCTACCTGCTGGGGGCAATTTCTTTATTAAATCCCAAGCCTCCTTCTCAGCTATTTCTTCATAGCAATCAACCACCAAATAAAGCCCCCGAATTGTTTAGAAAATCGTGCTTGTCATGGAGACTATATTTGTTCAACCATCTCCTCCCACTCCCCCAGAGAGCCTATTGATCAGGTTTTGTCAGCTTACATCACTCAACCTCATTAATGCCACCTCACAGGCCTCAGCACCACAGCCTGCCTGGAGCTACCTGATAGGCTGTGTCTTTCTACACAGACTCTTAAGGAGCCCTTTGAGATTTGCCTTATTGAGGGCTCTGGAGGAAGCGATGGTGCCTTAATGAAAGACATGCACCAGAGCATAATTAGCTACTACCCAGCTCACTGAGGCTGTAGGTAAGTAATTTCATCCATTTGTCACCTATGAAGATGATGAATTTTTCTTAATGGAAAATGCACCACGGTAAAGGAGACTATTAAAGTTATATTAAAGGAGGGGCATTTCAAAGAGCAGTGTTCACTGAAACATTTTCTATTCCTCTTTACTTCAGGAAGATCCAGTTCTTGGTTTATAAGTTGGGTTAGTGAGATTAAGGAAAATAGCCTCAGGACAGATAACAAAGTCAAACAAAGGCCACAGATTGTCAAGAAAACCATTTAGCACAAGAGGTAAACGTTTATTTGAATTGTGACAAATATTGTTAGTAGAAGATCAAGATGTGGTGAATTTAAACTCTCTGTCATGGCTGGATACCCTGAGCTGAGAGCTGTGTGCAGGATCACTTAACTCATGACAATGCATCCCAGAATTAAAGGTGACAGGAGTGAAAAACAGAGATGGATGATAAATATGCTCTTTGACAAAGCCTTCTTCTGTTCTTTTTGTATTTTCCCAATGACAGCTTCTTTGAAGGAATTAAAACAAGCTTGAAATTTGCTTATTTATACTCTATTCACAATGCTAGGCACACATACTCCCTCCCCCCACACACATTTGCCTTTCAGCCTTATTCCAATATGCAGCAGATGCTTTGATCTAATTGCCTTTGCAAAGCCACAAAAGAAGCAAATGACTTTGTTTTACTTAAGCTGCAAATCAGATTCCCCTCAGCTATGGTTGGCATCTGGGTTTATGATTCCCTGCAGAAAGGCAGTGTCCAATTACTACCAAACATCACTGTTCTCCCCAAGGAAAAGAGAAGTCAGGCACTCTGAGGCAGCACAGAGCCAAACAGTCAGAAGTGCTGGTACCTTTGACATCTGAATATTTATGTAATGTTACTAGGAGTAGAATATGTTCCTGGCCAGAAGGAATTCACCATTAGAATGGGCAATCTCTTTTGATTAATTTTGATTGAAAGCCTATTTTATTAGATATTAGGATAGCTACTCCTGGTTGTTCTCTGGGTACATTTGCTTGAAAAAAAAAAAAAAACTTTTTCTAGCCCTTTACTGAGGTAGTGTCTGTCATTGTTGCAAAGGTGTGTTTCTTGGATGCAGCAGAATGTTGGATCCTATTTCCAGAACCATTCTCTTAGTCTGTTTCTTTTTATTGGAGAGTTCAGTCCATTGATGTTGATAGATAATAGTGCCCAATGATTGTTAGTTCCTTTTATTGTGGAGTTGGTGCGGATAGTGTGTTTGTCTGCTTGTTTCGGTTTTTGGTTGTGAGGTTATCTATATCCTGTGTTTTCTTGGCTGTAGTTGATTTCGTTAGATTGGAGTTTTCCTTCTAGTATCTTCTGTAGGGCTGGGTTGCTGTGTAGACATTGTTTAAGTTTAGTTTTGTCATGGAATATTTTGTTTTCTCAATATATGTTGATTGAAAGTTTTGCTGTCAGTCCTCATACAGAAGGACAAATGCGATAAACATTGGAAGCAAGAGAGGACAGGGAACAGGACAGGAGTCTACCACAGACTGCCTCTGAAAGACTCTACTGATTGTGGTATTGAAGCAGAGGCTGAGACTCATAGCCAAACTTTGGGCAGAATGCAGAGAATTTTATGAAAGAAGAGGGAGAGAGAAAGATCTCAAGGAGACAGGAGCTCCACAAGAACACTAACAGAGCCAAAAAGAACTCCTGCACAGATGTAGCCCATGATAGTTCAGTCTCCTAGTGGGTTACATAGTAATGGGAACAGGGACTGTCTCTGACATGAACTGATTGGCATGCTCTTTAATTACCTCCCCTGAGGGGGGGCAGCCTTACCAGGCCACAGAGGAAGACAGTGCAGCTACTCCTCATGAGACCTAACAGACTAGGATCAGAAGGAAGATAAAGACCTCCCCTACCAGTGGACTTGGGGAGGGACATGCGTGGAGAAGAAGAAGGAAGGGAGGGGTTGGAGGGCAAGCCCACAGAGGAAGACAATGCAACTAGTCCTAATGAGACTTATATGCTGGGGTCAAATAGAAGGTATGGAGGACCTCCCCTATCAGTGGACTAGGGGAAAGGCAGAAGGGGAAAAGAGGGAAGGAAGGGGAGATTGGTAGGAGACGAGGGAGGGGGCCATAGCCAGGTTACAAATTGAATAAATTGTAATAAATGGTAATAATAATAAAAAGAATAAAACAGTGGGCAATTTCAACAGCCACAGCTAGAGCAGGTTAAAAGTAGTTTGTGGATATGTTTTTAAACAAATGTATAATTATCTGAGTAATGCTATTGTCAAGATTTTCTGTACTATTTATTTAAAGACAGTACTTTTTCTTTCAATTTAGAGAATACCATCTTCTCATTTTTTTCCCAAGACCACCTTACTTAATCATTATGACAGTCTATAGCTCATCTTCAAAATTCTGCTCAGATGTAGCCCATGTATCCAAGTATGTAGTTCAGTATCCAAGTGGATACTGTAAGGGGAACAGGGACTATTTCTGACATGAACTAAATGGCTGGCTCTTTGACCCCTTGGAGCAGCTCTGCTAGGTCACAGGAGGACTTTGCAGCCAGTCCTGAAGATACCTGATAAGCTAGGGTCAGATGAAAGGGGAGGAGTTCCTCCCCTATCAGTAGATTTGGAAAGGGGTAGGAAGATTATGAGGGAGGGAGGGTGGCCATGGGAGGGAATGAGGGAGTAGGATACAGTTGGAATACAAAGTCAATAAACTGTAACTAATATTAAAAAATAAAAATTAAAAAAACTCACAAAACTCTGAATTCCAAGACCACCAAAATTTTAGTGTTGATTTTAATGTATTTTATGGTGTAACCCAACCTTAGTTGAACTTAACAATTAAATCTCACCTTACCTCATATAAAGGTATGCATAGTCTTCATTTATGCATGGAGTGTTTTCAGTTTAACATCCAATGTCTTGATTATAGAACACTGCTCTGTGTTAAGAAGGGATATTATGGTATATGTAGCATATGTCTTTTTTTGCCTTTGTCAAATTGAAAGCAGGCAGAGAACAAGATGAAATATTTGCCTTTAAGGGATTCATTGAAGTGATTATGAAACTGGATTCTCACTCTAGCACCTGATTTAGCTTTTCTTATAATTATAATTACAATTATTATGTATAGCATGGAAGTTTGAGCTAATGATTTACATTTTTGCTGCAAGAAAGATCATTTCTGGATTGCTATTTATTTTCTATTATTTCTAGAATTATTCATCCAAACAAGCCTCAGACTAGCCTTGAAAGCATTATGTGAAAAACCTCAGTTGTAGAACTAGTTGCTGAAATGTTTCAATAAACTGAACTTTACCTAACTTTTACTTACTTATGGACATTTATCTGCATAAAATTTACTTTAAAGTGAATCACTTATAGTCATACTAGAATATCAAAATGAAAATAAATTGAATTATTCCTTCATCCCTAAATTAGTAATGAAGTGGTCATTTGGATGCCATGGTTATATTCATTCTATATTCACCCAGTTTTGCTCTATATTTGACAGTTATGCAATGGCCTAGAAGGTATGCAACTCACTCAGAATAATATGGAGAAAACTAACTGAAAGTAGTTATTTTGGTAGCTTATAATTTTGGCATATCTAAAGTTATATCTATTCTTTATATATAAGCTGGTCGTGTGTTTTCTGTTTTGTTTTTGTTTTTTTTTTAAGTCTTCATGAAGATTTCTAGAGCAAGTGGGGCTTTTTATCATAAGAATCTCTGTGTAGCACCTTAGCCAATGTTCACCTGGTGTTTCCATTCTGAGCAAAACTGTGTCCCCAACAAGTTCATGTGTCAAAATACTAATTCCATTACCTTATAATGCATTTGGCTTTTGACATACCTTCTTCAGTGAGGTAATAAAATGAAAAGGCATTTCTTGAAGTTGCTTTTAAGCTGGACATTATGGGAATCTTAATAGAATGAAGACATTTGGCTTCAGACATCCAGCAAGGGAATTCTGTTTGAGGTGACAAGGAGACTGCTATCTCTGAGTCATGAGGTAGAATTTGGACTATACTCACTGGACTGGCATCTTGATTCTGAACTTCTATATTTCAGAATCAAGGAAGGGATTGATTTACAGGCAGTACTATGTATGGGTAATCCTACAAATGAATGCAAATCTTTCATGTACATTTCTTCAGAAATGCATAAAATGCACATGCACACTTATATGTGCACACATGAGCATCTATGCACATTTGTGCATGGAAGATCTTCAATAGACTAAGTGGATTTTACTGGAAAGGCTTTTACTTATTAAACAGATCTGTGTGCCCAACATTACAAAAATGAGTGATACACTGATTTTTTCCAATCGAAGCATCATGGTTTATTTTGTGTTTGCTTAGGATTTCTCTAGATGAAGAGACTGGAAAGTAGGCATAAGTACATAGATAACTGAGAATATAGTGAAACTTCTGTAGGCACAGAGATAAATAAGTGACTGTTTCTACTTATTGTTGTCAGGAAAGATATATTTTAAAGATGATATTCTAACTTAAGGTATTTCCATACCCTAAAGACGAATGAGGAAACAGTCAGGTGCCAGAAAAGACAAATGAACTCAGCAACAGTCACAGTCTTGAACTGATGCTGTAGTGACCTGGAAGAGTATTGAACTGGGTAGAGGTTTTGAAAATTGTGTTGGGATTTAGAACTTGAGAGCATCTGGAGATGTGGGGACCTGGAGCTGAGTTACTGAATAAAGCCAAGATCTGACTTCTCCAGAGAAACATGTTGGTTATGTTCCATCAACCAATTTAAGAAGATAAAAGACAACAATGTGCCTTCTAGAACTTAAGGGAAGAAATAGTTTCATAGTGGATATTTAAACCCATGCCTGGCCTATTCATCAGCAGAAGGTGTTCACATTATGCTGTCTGTGGTTAGAAAACACTAAGCTAAAAAATCAATTTGAATAGTAGTCCAAATCACTTATATTCATTTTTTTATTGCTGTCCTACAAATTACTGCAAACATAGAGGCCTAAATCAATACCCATTTATTATCTCATTGCCCTGTAGGTCAAAATTCTGGTCAACCCACTTTCCTTTTCTACTTATGGTTTCACATAAGTAGAAAATCAAGAGGGAACCAGACCAAGCCCTTATCTGAAAGTTCTGGGCAGAATCTGCTTCTGGGTTCTTTCAGATGCTTGTCAGAGTCAAGTTTCTTGAACACATCAATTTGAGGGACCTGTTTTATTTTTCCATAGCTTGAATTATACCTAAACACCCTCTTACCTTTAAATTGATATTCTGCCAGAAGACACTAAATAGGAACTTAAGACATGTAGAGCATCCATAGCATAATGGTCTTAAAATGATTCAGAATATTACATTCTGAATATCTGTATCATTCTAAAAGTCTATACTGAAATATAATGCCTGGTGTGATGATATTAGAAAGTAAGTGATAAGCAGGGTGATCTTCATGTGGGTTCCCTGGTAAGCTGAGGGTTTGCTGTCTATGACATGAACACTATCACCTGCTGTTTGATCACTTCCCTGTAATGGGGCTACCTTGCCTGGCTTCTCTTTGGTCTCCCCACCCCCGAAGGGAGGAGCAGTCCTGTTAGGCCACAGAGGAGGGCTTTGCAGCCAGTCCTGAAGATACCTGATAAAACAGGATCAGATGAATGGGGAGGAGGTCCCCCCTATCAGTAGACTTGGAAAGGGGCATGGGGGAGATGAGGGAGGGAGGGAGGGACTGGGAGGGAATGAGGGATCAGGACATGGCTGGGATACAGAGTTAATAAAATGTAACTGATAAAAAAAATAAAGTAATAAAAAAAAAAGAAAACTGAGAAAGGGAAAAAAAAAAGAGAATGAGCTCAGTCCTGATGAGACTTGATGTGCTAGGGTGGATTGGTGGAGGAGGATCCACTTTTCTGAGGAGAAAGGAAGATAGGAGAAAAGGGCTGGAGAGTGGGACCATGAGGAGAGGAGGGAGAAGGCTATGATTGGGATGGAAAGTGAATACATAAATTAAAATTAAATTAAATTTAAAATGTAAGGACACTGAGATGTGACTATTCTGAGAGAATACACTTAACATTCATAGCACTTGGTTTATGTGGTAACTGGAAGTGTTATGGGGTACACTTGGATCCAATGAAACTCAAATATCATGCCAATGAAGAAAAGGAAAGTTCATTGTAACTAAGCCACAACTGATTGATCAGGGAAGCAGAACAGACTAGGGAGCCAGAATGCTATAGAACTTTTAAGCACAAAATTCACAAAAAACATAATCATCTGTGCCAAGTATATTTTCTACCAATCAGAATGCAGGGATAGGGGACTTTTCTAGGGACATTTCTTTGTGGTACATTTATCCTCTTCTCATTGGTTGGTTTATTTAACTGTGGCTGGATAACTTGCCCAGAATTCATGTCTCAACTTGCCAACCAGGGTATCAGTCACCCAGGGATGTATTGAGAACTTAAATTTTCTTTGACCTCTATTCAAAATAGAAGTTTTATTCAAAATGGCTTCAGTATGGTTCCTTTCAGAAGGAAGTTAGAGTAGAGGTTACAGTGGCATTTCTGGTTCTTCAGTAGCACCTTCTTTCTTAATAATAATAAAGAAAATATTTAAAAAATAATCATAGATTCTGAAAATATTAAAAGTTTCTGAAGCAAATATAAGAAGTTTTAATAGTTGTTAAATACTATTGTATCATAGTTTTTTATGCCTTGTATTTGAAAGAATTATGTCCTTTCAAGCAAAGGACTTGAAAATGTCTTAGTTGTAAAAACAAACAAACAAACAAAAAAACACTGGTTGCTCTTTTAGAGGACCTGGGTTTTATTTTCAGCACCTACACAGGAGCTCATGACTTAGTATAATCACCATTCCAGAGAATCACTTTCTGACCTCTTTGGACATCAAGCACACACAGACACATATTTAGGGAAAAATCTATACCTGGAAATAATTTAATATACTCTGTGAAGTAAAGCCCAAAACCAGTTGTAACACTACTGCAGTAATCTATGCAAGAGATGGTTTTCAACTATGTCTGCCAACAGGAAAAGTAAAAGAGACCATTCAGAATCAATATGACCTGATGATCAAGCTTGTATGAATTGTTTAAAAAAAAGTTGAATAAAGAAAGATTAAGATTGTGATGGTGGAAAAATAAATACATAAATCTTTCAATTGGACAAAATCTTGAAATCTACATTGCCTTGGCATAGTTATTCAAAGCATTCCTAGGAAAGATGGACAGACAACTGGATAATTAGTATTTGTAATATATTCGTGTATTCTTCTTTTTATTCTACCAGTCTGTCCATTCCTACCTACAAAAAAGTTCACCCAAGTGTCCTCTACATTACACTTTGTTTTATTTGTCATTTGTTTAAAATATTTAATTTAAATTTTTTATTTTAGTGTACTGTCCACAGCATAATTTTATTTTTATATAAGGTAGAAAAACTATGAAAACAGCTCTAATGAATGATCAAGAAAAGAACTGTAGGTTGCATAACATAATCAGAAAGAAACCTCTCTAGCCACAAATAAAAGCATAAGTCACCGAATTATATTTAAAAATAGAATTTTAATTTGAGGTTGCTAGTTTTCGCTCTTGATACTGTCACAATCAACTTCTTCCAGTTTTTAATTTAGAAATATATGTTTTAAAAAGGAAAAAATCTATGTAGTTTATTTCTATATTTTTTGGTTTTTTTTCCCTGATGACAGTGTTTACATAGAAATTCATATGAAATGTTGGAGAATAGAGTTCCTTTGAAGTATTTGAAATTTCTACATTATACATAAATAGAAAAACACATTTTCTAAAGTTGAAAGATCTTTAAAAGGCAAACTCTAGCTTTCTTTTTAAGGGTATTTCATTCACTTTTCTGTCTCTTTAGCATGCCACTTTTTAATCTGCTTATTAGATATCCCTGAGTCATAGTGTGATCATTTTAAGTCTACCGTAATGTCTTCTAGTGTGCCCCTCCAAAAGAACCCAACCAGTTTGTCCTAATCCTGAAGAGTGAATAGTGAATAACCACATACAGATAAGTTGATCCAAGTCTTCATGAAGTAACTTGTATCTGTGCTGAGCCTTTGGGCCGAAATGTGGTTAGTGAGACTCTTTTGCAGAAACAGTTAAATTAATGTAAATTATATAGTAAAAGCTGTGTGTTATTGGATATAATAATAACACATTTTTATACATAATGTTTTCAAGGAAAGAAGTCAACCAAATGAAGCATTATTTCTGATACGAATTCATAAAGGAACAATTCTGAGGAAGGGCTGAAAGGGAAGAAAACATTAGGGAAAAAAAAAAACTTGTTCCACTGAATACAAACTCATGTTATTTTTCTCATCACACCCTTTCATCTAGTCAATGGCATACACTGCTCACTGAAGCTAGTACAATGCCAGGCATGGTCATTGAGTGGCTCAAAACTCATTCTGTGATGTTAAAATCTAAGATAAAATACGATGAGCAGAACAACCCTTTTTATTTCTCTAAAAGCTTTTCTACAGTGTCTTGTCAGTTTATATTCTAGTAGATGCTCCCTTTGGGAGAATAGTCATTCTTGTCTCCCCTAGAAATAATATGTTCTTCATGTGACAATCAAGTATGACAGTTTCTTAATTTCATTTATGGAAAGTCATTCTTCCTCATTGAACTCTGAAATATTATTTAAAATAACTCGTTGACAGTATGAAGTCACTGCCACAGATGTGACTGCTCACAGGGCTCAGGGGGGTTGGAACCCTTACCACTTAATTGCACATTCTGTTGACTTTAGGTTGTGTGCCCACAGTTTCTCTTCTTCAGCCTCTTTTGTTTTTCTTTAGGTTAGCAGGAAGTTGCATGGGCAATTGGAAATGGCAGTGGAGACTTTGAGAATTGTACTCAAAGGCAGCATCCCTTCTGAAACTGCCCTAGACTCTGACTTTTCTTTAGGGCCTGACAGTAGCTTGAAATACTTATATCTTTTCCATACAGCCTTAGAGTCCCATTGTATTACTGTCATGCCAGTGAACTCCTGCCACTGTATCTTAGGAAGGTTTCGCTCCTAAGTACTAATATGTGCTGACTTAGAATACGCTACAGATTTTAAATAAATATTTCTACAGCTATTTGCTTAAGATCTTCCTTTTTAGAAACTGTAAGCTCCACGTGTCTGTTTGTTCATCTTTCTATCTCCAGGGCTTGAAAATACCTGGAAGAAATATATCCTCATTTGGGATCTGCTGTATAAACGGATGATTGAAATGTCACAGACTGTTAGCTACACTGGAAGCTTAATAAAGAGATAATGCATTTGCCTTTCGGTCCTTACTCTCCGGTGTATAAAACAGGCACTCACCGTATTCAAAGTTGAAACAAAGAAAGAACTGTTGTGATTAAGGGCCTGCTTGAGAATATTTTTTCTAGGGTTCACTGTCATATGACAGGGTCACGTCACTAGTGGCTTAAGATGACATTATTCGAGTTCATGAATAGAAAAGAAAAATTGTACATATTTCTTTAGTGTCCATGCAGTATTAGACAAAGGCTCTAAGTAGCATCACTTGTTTTTGAAGCTTTTCCCTGTACTGATGTCTGTAGTCTTGAAGAACAAAATCACATGGAAAGATGAATAAGTAATTCTTAAGAAAGAAAGACTCTAACCAGCAGTGTCTCATAGCAGATGCTGAGACTCATAACCAAACTTTAGGTAGAGTGCAGGGAATATTATGAAAGAAGAGGGAGGAGATAGTAAGACCTGGAGGGAACAGGAGCTCCACAAGGAGAGCAACAGAACCAAAAACTCTGGGCACAGTGGTCTTTTCTGAGACTGATACTCCAAAAAAGGACCATTCATGGATATAACCTAGAACCCCTGCTCAGACGTAACCCATGGCAGCTCAGTCTCCAAGTGGGTTTCCTAGTAAGGGAATCAGGGACTGTCTCTGACATGAACTCAGTGATTGGCTCTTTTAACCTGCCCTTGAGGGGAGAGCAACCTTGCCAGGCCACAGAGGAAGACACTGCAGCCAGTCCTGATGAGACCTGATAGGCTAGGGTCAGAGGGAAGAGGAGGAGGACCTCCCCTATCAGTATCCTTGGAAGAGGGTCATGGGAGGAGATGAGGAAGGGAGGGTGGGATTGGAAGGAAATGAGGGGCTACAGCTGGGATACAAAGTGAATAAACTGTAATTAATATAAAAAATAAAAATTAAAAAAGAAAGCAAGATTACTGCTACCTAAAGAAAACGTGAGATCATTCACTGCATTCACAGCCTCCTTTACAAGACTCCAACACTACTGCAGATATACACAGAAGAGGGGAAGCCAATCCATTAATTATGTATAATCTGAAAGGCTGTACTTCATTAGCAAATGAATTGCTGCTCTTAATTTACTAGGGAGATGTTCTTTATGCAAAATTAGTTTCAGCTACACTTCATAGTTAGTGTGTAAAACAAAAACTGAATGTGACTGCTGCCAAGCCATGGGGTTTCCAGCAGTGGCAGGAAACTGCTTTTATTTAAACCAAGAAGTTTCACTTTGGGAGCTTCAGGAAATTTGAAATTTCCTTAAAAACATCCCTCTCGGTGGAAACTATTGTGGAAATTTTTTTAAGGCACTTAAGTAAAATGCAGTGGTTCTTTTTTCTTTTCTTTTCTTTTTGCTAAATGGAATCTTTATTTTATGTTATGCTAATGATGCAAGTATAAAATGATGATGCGTACAGGAATATATCCTGGGAAGGATATAAAATTAAACACAAGGGATTAGTAATTTGCATAGATAGATAGATAGATAGAGAGAGAGAGAGAGATAGACAGATAGATGAAATACTGATCATCAAAGCTTGATATTATGGTTTAATAATTTTTGAATAGTTGTAAACTGAGGCTCTCCCTCTCTGAAAATGATGCTCCCTGTTTTGTTCCATTTGCTTCTACTCTGCTTTTCAAGACAAGCTTTTTGTTAATCCTCAAATATCACACAGATTTCTCAGTCCTCCCAACTACCACTGCTTTTCCCAATGCATATGTAAGTTTTTACAGAAAAATGAATTATAATTTAGTCCCTGTTTGCATTCACTTTAAATTTGTCTCCACTTTCTCTCTTCAAACTTTCTCTTCTTGATTGTTGTAGCTGGCAATTTTTTAAATTATTCACTTTAAAACCTCTCTTTAACCAAACTCATCAATGTCCATAGGTAGACTTTTTGTCTCAGCTTCCAAAACAATGCGTCCCCTGGTTCCCAGAACGTTGTCTTCTCTTCTACTGATTATAAACAACCTGTTTCGGGGAAAAAAAAATCTCTGTCACCTGTCTTTTGTTAACTTTTAGATTCTATCAATGTATACTCACATCTAATTTTTCTAGTACAATCTGAATATCTCTACACTAATGTCTTATGACATCCAACTAAGAAATAAAGAAAAATACATTCCTGATATGTTATTCTTAAGCAAAAAAAAATCTGACATGAATTTTGAACTTCAGACTTATTGTATTAACTACTAACTAGTTTGATTAGAGGAAAGTTATCTTTACCCCCCTCACACCCCTTTTCCTACTATCTAAATAAGGGTGATAAATTGCACAGTCTATATATTGCTTTCAAATCCCCCAATCCAAGTTAGTATCAAAGGTAATTAACTTTGGGTTTTCTCCCATTCCTATGAAGTAAAAGTCAGGGGATTGTACTGTAGGATGATTACAAGCCACAACTCCCTGATTCAGAGTTCCTTCCTTGGTTCCTCTCTCATCCCCAACACCCACCATGGAGGTCTGTGTTGTATGCTGTATGTTGTATGAGGAGTCTTCTGGAATGCCTTCTAAGACAAGGAGGGTTAGAAAATGCACTCTATGTCTCCAAACAGTAAGTCTGCTGAGCTTGTTAGTTATTGACAATCCAACACACACTGAGCCATCTCAGAGGAGGGGACCTCAGTTGTGGAAATTATCTCCATCAGATTTGCCTGTAGACATGTCTGTGACAGGATTTTATAGATTTATAATTGATATGGGAGGACTCATTCCACTGTAGGTGATACTACATTTGGGCAAGTGGTCACGGGATCTAGAAAAGATCATTCTGAGTGAAATATCCCAGAGGGAGAAAGACAAACACGGTATATACTCACTTACATAGACCTATAAGATATGATAAACATAATGAAATCTATACACCTAAGAAAAGATAATCAAGAGAGCGGACATGGGGTAAGATGATCAATCCTCGTTTAGAAAGACAGATGGGATGTGCATTGAATGTATGACAGGAGTCTACTGAAGGCATCTGAAAGTCTAACTAGCAGTGTTTTCAAAGCAGATACAAAGACTCATAACCAAACCTTCAGCAGAGGACAGGGAATCATATGAAAGAAGGGAAGTTAATATGATGCGGAAAGGATAGGAGCTCCACAAGGACCAAATATATCTGGGCACAGGGTCTTTTTTGAGACTGACATTCAACCAAGGACCATGTATGGATATAACCTAGAACTTCTGCTCAGATGTAGCCCGTGATAGCTCAGTAACCAATTGGTTTCCCATAGTAAGGGGAACAAGGACTATTTCTAACAGGAACTCAATGGCTGGCTCTTTGACCTCCCCACCCCCCAAGGGAGGAGCAGTCCTGTTAGGCCACAGAGGAGGACTTTGCAGCCAGTCCTGAAGATAACTGATAAAACAGGATCAGATGAATGAGGAGGAGGTCCCCCCCATCAGTGGGCTTGGAAAGGGGCAGGGTGGAGATGAGGGAGAGAGGGTGGGATTGGGAGGGAATGAGGGAGTGGGATACAACTGGGATACAGAGTTAATAAAATGTAACTGATAAGAAAAAAATAAAATTAATAAAAAAATAAAAATAACTGTGATCCAAAAAAAAAAAAAAAGAAAAGAAAGAAAGAAAGATAACAGGATGGAAGCAAGCCAATAAGCAGCATTCCTCCATTGTCTCAACTTCATTTTATGTTAGACAGTGAGCTGAAAGATGAAGCACACCCTTTCCTCCCCACGTTGCTTGGTCATTTGGTTTATCACAGCAACAGAGAGCAACCTAGGATGCTTACTGAGCCATCCCTGACTCTTCAACACTGTGGGATAGCCTGACTTCTTCATTTTTTTTTTTGATCAGGTAGTTTTCCGCATTTCTTCAGCCCCTGTTTCTCTCCTCAACATCAGATCGTCACCACAGCCTTCTTTCCACTTCTTGTGGGTTTTCTCATTACTTAACACCTTGACCCTGGTTTCTGCTATGGTTACTGAGTGTTACAAGATGTGTCCACTCAGAGAACGCAGAGGCTTAAAGAAGAAATTTCAGATGAGTGTGCTAGGATCCCAATTTCATGATTTGCTAGTTATACCACTCTTCTTATGCTCAACATCTAGAGTTGTAAGATTACTTGAGGAAAATGATGAAAATTACCAGGTACAAATATGTTTAAATATTTTATTAAATATATATGTTTAAATATATTAAATATTTTCCAATTTTGCCTGGGTACTGCAAACATTACCCAGCCATCAAAATCTACCATATTGCCTCCATAAAAACAAACAAGTAAACAAACAAATGAACAAAAATAGCTATAATCTTAAAGTCATATCATTATACAGATATAAATCAATTCATTCTCTATCTTTCACATTCTGTATTAGACAAATCTTCCTACTTCTCTACCACTGCTAGGGTTTCCTATTCTACTCAGTTAATAATACTTTTTAAAAATCTTTCTGATCTGTATCAGAGGTTATATATCTGAGATACTATTGAAGTTAGTTGGTAATCCTTCCAGAATGCAAAAATACTTAACAGCCTACTATCTCCACCAACAAATGAACACATAGATTTTTATTGGTTTTATGTAAGCTGTGATGTGAATAAATGGTAGCAAATGTCTTACTGGATGTCATTTTTCATGTTTATAAAATAAATATAATGAAAGTATCTAATAGTGAATCATAGAAAGCTCTTATTAAATAATAAAATAAGTAAAATAAAAATAACACCTAAGCCTAAGCTTACAAGACCACAGCCATAGTACAGAGTCTGTACGCTCAGTTTTCTTGCTTATCAGACACGTAGACAATTTACTGAGTATGTCCTTTGCATAGGACTAAAGTTTTCTATTCTTTAGAAATAGCACCCACTGTTTGTGAATATTTCCTGAATTATCATGGAGACTTTTTCTACTGTAAGCCATGTATCTCAGTTTAGTGGGTTGGATAGTATCCTCTCATATGCTATATCCATTCATCTTCTCTGTGAAACTATGTAAAATACCCTCAAAAGGTTCAATTAAACTATAATGAGGTCATAGTGCATTAAGATTTAATGTTGTTCTAATAAATGTCGACCTTATGAGACACATACATGACAGACAAATAGAGGACAGTACAACAACGAAGACAGTTATTGAACTGTTGGACCTACAACCTAATGAAACCGAAGGGCTGCAGGAACAACCAAAAGCTGGGAAGAGGTAGAAGATATATATATATATACACACACACACACACACACACATATATATATATATATATATATATATATATATATATATATATATATATATTGGCTTGTTAGATCTTTCTTGGTTGTCTAAAATTTTACCTTAAGTCTTTTTATTAATTTTTATATTAATTACAGTTTATTTACTTTGAATCCCAGCTGTAGCCTCCTCCCTCATTCCCTCCTAATCCCACCCTCCCTCTCTCATCTCTCCCTTGTCCCTCTCTAAGTCCACTGATAGAGGAGGTACTCCTCCCCTTCCATCTGACCCTAGTTTATCATGTCTCATCAGGACTGGCTGCAATATCCTCCTCTGTGACCTAGCAAGGCTGCTCCTCCCTCGGTGTGGGGGAGGTCAAAGAGCTAGCCACTGAGTTCATGCCAGAGACAGTCCCTGTTCCACTTACTAGGGTATCCACTTGGATACTGACTACCATGGGCTACGTCTGAGCAGGGGTTGTAGGTTATTGCCATACATGATCCTTGGTTGGAGAATCAGTCTCAGAAAAGCCCCCTGTGTCCAGATATAATTGGTCCTTGTGGAGCTCCTGTCCTACTTAAGTCTTACAGTGTCTAGAATCACAAAAGAATAAACCACTGTTGTTTTAGCCAACCATATTATTCTTTATTATGCAGTCCTATGAAACTAAGATAATCCCTTCTGAATATTTTTACAATACTTACCACTTTTGTAATGCAATGAACTTTTTTCATCTTCACTAACATTGTGGTTCTTTCAGTAATGCTTTTATTTTCAAAAGCACACACCCTGTAAATATACCAGCCATGGGCTGATGATCAAGTCAGCATCCCTTGATTCAATAAATGAGCATATTTTATAGCATCCTGGTTACATTATGCTGTGGATAAGCAAAGTTTTGCAATATAACAAGAAAAAGAAACAATCTGATCCCTGCCCATCAATTTTGAATTCCATTCTTACTAAGAGTTTGCCAAAGTATTTCTGGATTTGAAATAAATAGGAGCTAATAAGCTCATATTGAATGTCACATTTTATTTAACAAGGATGTTTGCATTAATCTTTTGATGTGTTCTTCTTTTTCTTGAGTTATATTAAGAGCATTTGGAAATTCTAATATGGAATATAAAAATAAATGTTAAAACTAAAATTTTAGAAAACCATGAACAGTTACAGCATGAATGAGCTCATACTTAAATTTCCTCTGAGTTTAATACCTGCCTCAATACCTGTTCCATTCCAATGAGTTGGCATAAATTGTTGAGAAAAAAATTGCTCAAATCAATGACTCATAAGGTGTCGATAATACTTCATCAAGAAACATTTTCTAAAAATGTATATCTGATACTGCATTGTATAAGACTAACAAAGAATACCTATTTGTAATAGCCTTTTAGTTTTATTTACATACAGTGGAATCCTGGGTTCTAAATGAGGTTGGATGGACAGTTTTGTTTTATGTTGTATCCAATACAGAGCAAAGTGCTTTACATATCTTACTATGTATTGGATTAACGGAGTCAATCTCTAGTGTTCACTGTTATTTATGTCTTTTGTTCATTCTCATGCAGAGGTCTGCAACTCACAGAAATAACACCAATAGTTTTGTTTGTTTGTTTGTTTGTTTGTTTGTTTGATTGATTGTTTTCAATTAGGGACATGGTCTACCATACTGCCTATAATTGTACCAAGTACTATCATTCACATCTCAGATGGGGAACTCCTGTTTTTCAGTGGTCCCTGTGTTTGTCTCATCCTAACCAATTTTCTCTAGTGTATGCCTTATCACGATGCTTTGGCAACAGCAGCACTCATTAATAATAACCTACTGACACATATTGTCATCCCTAATTATGTTTATTATTTTATGCCAAAGAATACTAGATTTTATCCATCCTATCAAATAATAACAGCATACCCATTAACTAACTGACCATCACCATACTCCCATAAGTCTCTGATAACGACTCTATCCTCAGTAGTACCCCAGCGGCATTGTGCTTACATATACTCTATAGCTCTTCATAAAATTGTTAACAGAACTTTATGGTTTTAAATGTCTGAGATGGAGGCTGAAGGTGACCTTATCTGAACCATAAGAGATTTCAAATACATGAATTGCATCCTATTTCTAAGGCTATACCACTACGGCACATTTTGCTCAGGCTTCCTGGCAGATGAGGCATTGGTAAGAAGAAAATTTCAAATGGTTATAAATATCTACTTCTCTAGACAATTATCTCTCTAAACTATGTGTAGCAAGTACTTTGCATGTCTTATCTACTTTTATGTATTGTCTAAATCCTATTAAGTCACCTACTTTTAATCTATTAGAACTTTTAGAAAAACGAGTATTCTTTTTTTCTTTCTTTTTTTAAATTATACTTTATTTACTTTGTATCCCACCTCTAGTTCCCTCCCTCCTCCGCTCCCAATCCCTCGCTTCCTCCCTCTTCACACACTCCCCTCCCCAAGTCCACTGGTAGGGGAGGGTTGTTTTTTTTTTTTTTTTCCTTCTGATCCTAATCTGTTAGGTCTCATCAGGAGTGGCTGAATTGTCTTCTTCTGTGGCCTGACTGCTCCCCGATCAGTGGTAAGTGATCAAAGAGCAGACCAACCAGTTCATGTCAGAAGCAGTCCCTGTTCCCATTACTATGGAACCCACTTGGACACTGAACTGCCATGGGCTACATCTGTGCAGGGGTTCTAGTTTATCTCCATGCCTGGTACTTGTTTGGAGTATGAGTCTGAGGAAAGACCCCTGTGCTCAAAATTTTGGTTCTGTTGCTCTCCTTGTGGAGTTCTTGTCCTCTCCAGATCTAACTATTATTTCCCACTTCTTTCATAAGATTCCCTGCATTCTGTCCAAAGTTTGGCCATAAGTCTCAACATCTGCTTTGATAGTCTGCAGGGCAGAGCCTTTCAGAGGCCCTCTGTGGGAGACTCCTAACTTGTTTCCTGTTTCCTTCTTCTAGTGTCCATCCTCCTTGCCTTTCAGAGTGGGGATTGAGCATTTTAGCCAGAGTCCTCCCTCTTGATTACTTTCGTTAGGTGTACAGATTTTAGTAGTTTTATCCTGTATTATATGTCTATATGTGTGAGTATATACTGTGTGTGTCTTTCTGCTTCTGAGACAGCTCCCTCAGGATGATGGTGGGAAAATCGAGTATTCTAATATGGTCAAGATCATTATAGTAGCTCAGCTGTTGCAGAATTTTGTTTATGTCTAGAATTAATCCTTTTCTTCACATGCTACTTCTAATGTTTTAATCAAATAAACAAAAGAAACAGGAAAAGGTCTCATGCGGGTAAGCAAGGGTGAGATCTGCTTCACTTACTACCAGATTGATTGCAAATCTAAGGGAAGATAGAAATCTGCATAAATCCATCTTCCGATTTTAATTTTTTTTCAGACATGATGAAAAAGTCCCAGCAAAAATAATTTTAGTTTGCAACATTTTTGAGGAATGCAAAATAAATCTTATGAAATATTCAGTGTTAGGAGTCACTAAAAGGCAGCCTCCTCCTTTGTTGGCTAGTCTTTTTGATTTCTTCTTTTAGCATATCAGACACTCAAAGATTTCACTTTGCCTCTGATTCACCTAGAAAGCTGTGGTAAAGATGCCATTGCGGTTCCAGACTCAGTCCTGGTGCTGTCTAAACTGGAGCACGAGAAGGTGAATTTCTAAGAGGTTCCCAAGAATATTTTTGGCCACAGCTAAACCACAGCTAAACACAATTGTCCTACCAATCAAATCGGTGAACTTAAGTTCTTTATGTATAAATTCAGTAAGGACTGACTAATATTCAACTAATATATATATATGTATATATATATATATATATATATATATCCTTTGTTAAGTAATTCAAAACTTATTCATTAACCAAAAGACTCTATTGCAAAGCAAATTGAGTTTGAGCTACACAAAGTCAAGCATGAGTTAGCTGCTAGGTGCCTCATCACTGAAAGAAGGAATAGCATATGCATTCATATCATTTTTGGTCACTCAAAAAGTAAAGCAGTTAACACAGTGAGTGTGTGCCTTTTTCTTTTTCTTACCTTGAAGGTATTAGTTATGTTATGTCATAAAATTTATCACTCTTTATCTTGTCAATATTATTTTTAAAAAGAAAGAACAATCCTATAGACATTTAGGTATCATTTGTTTCAGAATGTTGATGGAGCTGTTATAAAAGGCCTATATTGATTCCTAATTCCGAGGAGAGCTTTAATGGCCAAAAAAGAAAAAAAAAAAGATTCACAGGAGAGGGAGTAAATGTTTAGATCCAAATGACTAGGCATGCTGTCATTTATTAGTAAAATTTTCTCAATAGTATCCCAGTGGCTCTGTGCTGATATATACTCTATAGCTCTCTCCGTGCTGAAATATACTTTCTCCTTCTGCACAGCAGCAGGGAGTGATGCATGTAATGGATCAATTAGAAAAAAAGTGAATGATTAAGATAATTAACAATAATGAGAAGAACAACGGACACCTATGAACTTCCCAGAGCCTAGGCATTCTCCTGTATATCCCTCCGAGGAGTGCTACATTCGATTGCCACAAAAGTCTCTGTAAAGCAGAATTTCTCCGCATCAGAACTATTCTCATTTTAGACTGCATGATTCTTTGCTGGAGGGGCCCAGGGTCAGCTGCGTGCCTGACCTCTACTCACTAAATGACAGCAGCACCTTTCAGTTTTAAGAATTGACATTGGCCATGTTTAGAACTGCTAATATGAAATGCATAGCAATTCACAAAAGAGTCGTTGGGAACTTAATTTATACAGTCTTCCGCAATTCATTAGCATCCTAGAAGAATTCAAGTCTAAGCCCAGAATTATACTTTCTTAAAATGTTTCCTGTTAGTATAAGTTATGATTGTCTATAACCCAGGAATGGATAAATGATGATGACTAAGTCATTAACTGATCATTTGTCTAAATAAGTTTTGTCATATTTAAACTTATTTATCAATTAATATAAATAATATCATTAAATAATATAAATTATATATTCTATACTTATCATTAAATTCTTTTAAACAAATCAAGCCTGAGATCAACTCAGCATCTTTTCTATTGTTATAATAAAATGGGTGCTTTGCTTACAATTGAAGCAGCTGCTCTTTTTATTTTTTAATTTATTACAATTTATTCACATTGTATCCCAACTGTAGCCTCCTCCATTAGCCCCTCCCCCTCTCCCTCCCTCCCCTTCCCTCTTCTTTTCCCATCCCCCTCCCCCAGGCCACTGATAAGGGAGGTCCTTCTCTCCTTCCATCTGACCCTAATCTATTAGGTCTCATCAGGACTGGCTGCATTGTATCCCTCTGTGGTCTGGTAAGGTTGCCCCAGCCCTCAGGGTGAACTGATCAAAGAGCCAGCCCTGAGTTCATGTCAGAAACAGCCCGTGGTCCCCTTACTAGGGTACCCATTTGGAGACTGAGCTGCTAAAAGCAGCTACTCTTTCAGGGCAAGATTCTGACTGGAATACTGTATGAGTCCACAGTCTCTGGTAATCAAATACCTTAATGTGTACTTACTGATGTCTTGAATTTTCGTTTGCTTCATTGAACGCTTTCTTAGTAGTATTTTAGAATTTTGTCCACAAGCTTATAACACAATGGTACAAATATGGATTTTCTTAGATGGTTAATAAAGATAAATATACGACAACTTTTGATTAAAATTGAAATACCTTGTATATTTTAGGTAAAGCACCTGTGTACAGGTAGAAAATTGGGAGGGAAGAAAGAAAGAAAGAAAGAAAGAAAGAAAGAAGGAAGGAGAAAGACAAGAAAGAAAGAAATTAAAGGAAACTTCTATGACATCCCACCTGTACCACTTAACAGACTGGTATTTTATCCTAAATATTCATATAAATATTTGATTAACTGAATGTGTTTGAGACAAAGGACTGTTTACTATTGTGACTAATGAAAGTATGCAAGGAACAATAACATAGGGACCTTGACTCTAGAAAAGATCAAGTTAATGATGCTAATAAACATTCTAAACTCACCAATTAAAGAGAAGAGAAAGGAAAGTTCATAATTTATATGTGGATTGTGATGTAGAGAAAACTGATATATCCTTTTAGCAAAACACAGACAAACACTGGTACAAATCCACAAACATAAACTCACACATTTGAATTTCACTTATTATTGTGGGTCCCGCATAGCAGACCCCGGGGAACTGAGCAGCTGCCATGTGATGACTTTATGTACTTTGATACAATTGGAGAAATATTTTTAAATGTTTATGGCAACATGAAGAAAACTATAGATTCTCATTGATGGATATAAAACAAATTCTTCAACAAATGGAAAGATAAATGCACATTTTGGATGGGGAAGCTATAATAAAATATTAATACTTTAAAATTAATGTGTGGGCTTCTTTAATACTACTCAGAAATTCAGATGAGAATGGTTAGAATTATAAAAATTGTCTTAAAAATAGTCAAAGTATTATATAAAATACAGGTGACTTGGTTTTATTTTGTAAAAGTAAATAAAATACATAGAATTAAAATGTAAAAATCCAAATTACTGTGTTATTACTGTGTTATTAGTGTGACATATACAGATAAATCTATGGAAAGAACAAATAGACTAGAATTCAATCCAAGGACTCAAAGGTCATGTTTTAAGTCACAGAAGAAAGGACAGATGACACAGACTGGTATAATAAATTACCCATTCACTTCTTACTTATGAAAAAAAAAAAGACAGACAGGTTTCGTAAGGATTAAAGGCATACTTATAGAAAGTGAAACACTAACATTTCATTTGCAAAAATCTAGGAGACGATACTCTAGAAAATGATATGCACATCTTTGATCAAATGTGACTATTTTTAAGCTAAGACCAAAATCTAGAAAGTGTCAGAGATAAGGCACATAAATTAGCAAAAAAGATAACAGAGGCAAAAAAACAAAACAAAACAACAACAAAAAAAAACCAAATACATATAATAGGCTTTGAAAACAAATGCATGCACCAGAAAATCCATCCAAACAGAAGCTTGTTTCTGGAATACACATAGGACACTGAAAATGTGTCGAGCTGAGAATCGGAGTTCAATAGAAAAAAGATAAGGAGTCAATTCACTGAGCATCTTCAATTGATCAAGTGTATGAAAAGGTGGTTCAAATACACTGTTAATAAGATAAATGCAAATTACAATAACAGAGAGATATCGTATCACACTCAAGAGGCCTGCAGCAATTTAGAAGGCTGAAGACTTGACCAGCAAGTGAAAAATCAAAGTTTTAAAGACAGTTTGAAGTGTAGATTCTGTTTTTATCCTTCAACGTAGAAACCCCTGTCTTCATTAGTCTAACTTTAAAGCAAAGCAGTAAAGAGTACAGAATCCATAAGGGGGATTTAAGTATGACAATTTATTCAATGTAACCAAACAAAATAAATAGTCAAGGCCTTTTGGTATAGGATGATACAAATTTACTACATGATAATAAATATGTAGTAAATTTGTATCACAGACTATTTTTCAACTCTTAAAAATGAACAATAAATAATTCACAGCACAATTTCTGTGATTTGCTGTTTAGTGAGATAACAAAAATATAGAAAAGTGAATCCTGAATAACCCCTTGAGTAAAATAAACAAATATAATAAACAATGAATTTAAATCCCATATAGTCATCCATGTCAGATTATATGAGTGTATGGTAATTTATGCTCACCTTGACAGTAAAAGGAGAGTATTAAGTGAGAAGGAAGAGAGTTAAATATTAAAGGAAAAGAAATAACACATAATTGGTATAAAAGTTCATTTTGTTCATATTTTCCAATTCATAAATTATCATAAATATAGGTTAAAGTCAAAGTATGTTGGGATTATGTGAAATTAACATAATTTGAGACCACTTCAGACATTAGTCATGTTGTCTGTTCAGGTTTTTAAAAATAACTATTCATTACATATTTCTTATGGAAAAATTAATATTATAAGCAACCATAGGTCAAAACGTAACCCTGTCTTGCAACTTCACTCTCTGTCAATGAATGACTGTCCTACCTGTGTTTATTTAGGTATGACCCACTAATATGACAGTAGCTGTATTTTATTCATTATATTTATGTATTTTGCTTACTTTTACAAAATAACATCAAGTACTAATATTTTCTATAATCCTATAGTTATATCTTATTTATTTATGTTTATATATTATTAGTATCTGTTCTGTATATAATATTATATATTATATAATACTATATATTATTACTAATATTGTGTATAAATCCATAAATTCAGGAAAAAATAAATTAAAAAAATTAAATATAAAAATTTTTAAAAGTTTTAATCCTAAATGGGCTCTGTGCAGTGTGGCTTCTGTCTTCTTCCACAAGTTCAGTTTAGTGTTTTTCTTGGGGTCAATGGTTCCTGTGGAAACTTCTACATCTGTTCTTTTGAGCAAATTACACACACTCAGAGTCTCAAGTTTTAAATAGAGTGCTTAACAGAAAAAGGATTGAGGAAGTCACAGGAATCCCACAATGTAAAAATCTAGTGCTCAACAAAATGTTATCAACAAATGCTCAAATGGATACTGTCAAAGATACAAAATACAGAAGACACATCTCTCAAAATAACACCCAAACTAGTATGATAAATTCAGATCATTTGCTAAAAGTAAATAAATACTTTTCAGTTCTCTCTCTCTCTCTCTCTATATATATATATATATATATAAATATATATAATTACATGAATTAATTACTATGTGAACTGATGGTACCTCTCTATTATATTTGATTCAATGGAGACAATAGACCAAGACTACAGAAGAAAAAGATAATAATAAAGTGACTACAACTTGGAATTATTGGTGGAGGTATTGTTTAGCTGTAACTGATTAAATGGAGATCTTGCCGACAGAAGATTTGAACATACTGACTCCGACAAGCCAATCATTAATGCGGGTGTGCTTTTAAAAGAAGCAGTATTTTTTTAAAGTCTTGTTCCACAATCTAGGGATTGAAAAGGTGTGAAGATTAAACAAGAGTTGCAACCTCTTCTGGTTGTCCATCTAAATCTTCCCATGGCTGCTTGAGGGACATAATAAGGACAAGGGCCTTGGAAACCAAACTAGAGTGTGTAACTCAAAACTATAAAGCATAAACAGCTTGATGCCCAATGAACAGGCTTATTAAGTTTCAATAAGAACAAAAGCCTTTTCCCTAGAAGCATTGCAGGTGTGACTGCTGTGTCCCATGTGTGTCTTTAAGTGACAGAGAGGAGAGAGGCTATGTCTATGCTCAGTATTCTGCCCTCTGAACATTGGAATGATTAGTAGCCCAAGATTCTCCGAAAAAAGCGAGCGAGAGACCAACACAAGTCTGCCACGAGGGGGAGCTAGCCTGAGACAACCACTAGGGCAGTGCTCCACAGGCCGGGATAGGCTCCCAGGATGGGAAGCAAGAAAGAGACTAGAAACACCCCGCTAGCCAGAGGGTGTGATCATGGGCAACCTACGCCTGACATTTGTCTGTTGTGCAATGACATGGGCTAGGGCAAGATGTCCCTCCTGATCCCTTGCTACCAATGGCAGGCAGGAGAGCTGGCCCTGCACCTCACCTGAGCAGCACGGTAGAACTCTCCCCTACATACGGGGTTGTGGGTGAGCCAGCCCTACTTTTGGTCTGAAGGGCAGTGTCGTGGATGACCGAAAGACACCCTCCTCCTCCTCCTCTCCTCCCTCTTTCCTTGCCACCTATGGCAGGCAGAAGAGCTGGCCCCGGGGTCATAAGAATGGGAGAACTGGTTATATCCTTTATCCTTCACTGGTTGAAAAACTCAGGAGAGCAGGCCCTGCCCCTTGCCTGGGAAGCAGGGTGGAGCTGGCCCTAGTAGCAAGGGTTGCTGGTGAGCTGGCTCTGAGGTCATGAGAGCAGGAAAGCTGGTGGCTCACATAACTTTCAGACCCAGATCCAGAGCTTTGAATTGGCCCACTCTAACAACTACCCCATTGATGAACTGCTGGAGTGCGTGAGGAGACCATGCACAGATCTCCATGACTTAGGGCAACAACAGCATATCCAAGAGGAGCCCCAGTCAGGTTTCAGTACTGATAGAGTAGCGGAAGGCAGAAGGCTCAGACCAAACCAATGAGTCATTGCAAGAAATATTTGCATGCAATGACGTGGACAGTAGGGTATACTGTGGAATGCACTGTGGTTCACTACAATGAGAAGGGGTTTTTGTTCGTTTGTTTTGTTTTTTCTCTGTTGGGGAGAAGGTTTCAAGGGTAGCTGGTGGGTATTTTGGGAGGGGGACATGACTGGGATGGGATCATGCTGTGAAATTCTCAAAGTGTCAATCAAAAAGTTTTTTTTTTATTTTAATGAAAAAGAGCATGGAAAAAATCTCACAAAAAGTCGGAACACTTCTGTTTCCGTCCTGACCCCTAACTAGTGTTAGTTGTCACTCCCTATGCCACTATAGTAACATTAGAATGGAGAACATAACTTACCTCCACAGGCATGACCTATTGCTGAAATCTTTACAACAAGGAGACAAAAATAAAGCCACATTTTTGTTTGTTTGCTTGTGATCTTTTTAAAAATCTGTTTTCTTACTATAGCCCTTTCCAATGGCTGCTCTCTTTTTAAAGGTAAGTTGAGCCCCAAACTACTCTTACTTCAGCCACTTAAAACTCCGGACTTTCTTTTTCTTTCTGGAAATTTATTTGTTTATTCATTTTACATCCCTATCGAAGGAAGCACACTCCTCCTCTCTTCTCAGTCGCTACCCTTTCACCCTCTTCCCCCAGTTCCCTTCCACTTCTCCTCAGAAAAGGGAGAACCCCCCCCCCATCACAAGCGCACCTCAGCACATTAAGTCACCTTGGGACTGACCAAAAAGCTCATCTTCTTCTGCTAAGGCCAGACAAGGCAGTCCAGTTAAGGGAAAGTGATCTAAAAGCAGGCAACAGAGTCCATGTCAGATACAACCCCTGTTCCACCTGCTGGGGAACCCAGATAAAGACCAAGCTGCCCATCAGTTATAGTTACATGTGTGTCATGGGCCTAGGTCCATGCTCTTTGGTTGGTGCTTCAGCCTCTGTAAGACCCTACAGCCTAGGTTAGTTGACTCTGTTTGTCTTCTTGAGGAGTTCTTATCCCCTCCAGGACCTCCCATTCTTCACCTCACTCTTCCACAAGACTCCCAACTTCACCTAATTTTTGGCAATGGGTTGCAGTTTTAATCTGCTGGCTCCATCTCTCAGAGGGCAGCTATGCCAGGGTCCTGTCTACAAGCATAGCAGAGTGTCATTAATAGTGTCAGGAATTGGCTGTGTCTTATAGGATAGGACCCAGGTTGGTCCAGTCATTCATTGGCCATTCTCTGCTCCATCTTTATCCCTGCACATCTCATAGGTAAGGCCAAGGTGTTGTGGGTGGGTTGGTGCCCCTCCCTCCACTGGAAGTCCTGTCTGGTTAGGAGGTAGCCACTTCAGTCTCCATGTTCCCTGCAGCTACGAGTCTTAGCTAGGGTCACCCCTACATCCTCCCCCGAGCCTACCTTGTCTCCAGCTTGTTTCAGAGATGCCTTTCCCCCTTGGTTTCCCTTCTCTTTCCCATCCCTTTCTTCTCTCACCCATACTCTGCCCACATATGATCCCCACCCTCTGTCCTCTCCTCACACCCTCTCCCATTTAGTTCCCACTCTTCATCCATGTTTTATATTTATTCTATTTCCCCTTCTGAGTGGGATTATAGTATCTTTGTTACTTTGCTTCTTTGGGTCTGTGAATTGTAGTATGTTTTTCCTGAACTTTATGGTTAATATCCACTTACAAGTGTGTACATACCATGTGTGTCTTTCTGGTTCTGGGTTACCTCACTCAGGATGATCTTTTCTAGTTCCTGCCATTTGCCTAAAAATTTCATGAATTTTTTTGTATTTAATAGCTGAGTAGTATTGCATTTTGTAAATGTACCACATTTTCTCTGTCCATTCTTTGCTTGAGGGATATCTGGGTTGTTTCCAGTTTCTGGATATTATGAATAAAGCTGCTATGAACATAGTTGAGAAAGTGTCCTTATTGTGTACTTGAACATTTTTTGAATATATACCTAGGAGTGGTACAGCTGGATCATGAGGTAGAACTGTGCCCAATTTCCTGAGAAAGTGCCAGATTTGATTTACAAAGTGATTGTACAAGTTTACATTACCACCAGCAATGGAGGAAGGTTCCCCTTTCTCTACATCCTCTTCAGCATGTGCTGTCACTGGAGTTTTTGATCTTAGGCATTCTGATGGGTATGAGGTGAAATCTCAGGGTCCTTTAAGTTTGCATTTCCCTGATGAATAAAGATGTTGAACACTTCTTTAAGAGCTTCTCAGTGATTAGAGGATTCTCTGTTGAAAATTCTGTTTAGCTCTGTACCTCATTTTTAAAATGGATTATTTGGTTTGTTGCTGTTTAAGTTCTTGAATTCTTTATATCTTAAGCTGCCTCTTATCTAAGACTGGCTTATAGCATGAACCATAAGGTTGCTACTGCATAAATCACAGCAATATTATTCAGAACAATGTTAGTAAAACAGAAAAACAGATTAGAGAATAATGAAAATGACCATCAGAAAAGGGCAAAAATGTCTCTGGTGCTTTGAATGCAAAATGTCCTCATGGGCTCATATATTTCAATACTAGCCAACAATTTCATACTGGTTGGAAACATAAAGGAATCTTTTGGAGCCTTACTAAAGCTAACATTTCACTGAGGGTGAGTTTTGAGGATTTATAGCTTAGCCCACTTCCTGCTCACATGCTCTGGACGAAACACTATCTTTCTGCTTCCTCTTCCTGCTGCCAGGCCTTTTCCATTATTAATGGTTTCTATCTCTCTGGAACTGTGAACAGAAATAAACTCTTTCTCCCCTAAGTCTTTTGGTCATGCTATTTTTATCATGGAAACATAAAAGTAATTAATGGTCTCATAATCTTAACTTTCTGATTGTTCTTTAGTTTTGCATTTTTATTTTTCAACTTCCTACATGGTAACAACTGGAAAACCCCTTGGACTTGAAGCCATTGCTCTAATTCAATGTGAAATGCAGCAAACTTCCTTCCATCACTGGGACACTCACTTCACAGAGGCTCCTAATCCCAGAAACCCAGGCCCATCAGAACTATGTACAATATGTCCTTTCCTTTCCAGATAACACTTCTCCCATCACATCAGTTTTCTGCAACTGAGATCTGTATTCCTGAGGACTTTCTGTCTATACTTCCTTTACCCCCAGACTCCTAAACAGACCTTTCTGTGTGTGGCTGATAATAAAATGGTTTTCTGTAGTAAACTAAGGAGAGGAGGATGTTGGGCAGTATAATGAGAACATGACATAAACTTCACCACAAAACATAAAGCTTTAGGCAACCATAATAATATACTGGAATGACTAAACACTTTTGTTTATTTGTTTAGATTGATTCTAACTTTTTTTTTCTTTTGAAGAAGACAGACTTTCATGAAGCATAGGCTAGCCTCACTGTTGTAAATATATTGGTATTGGACTAATAATTGTTTATCATTAGCTCTATAGTTGTCTCATGGTATTATTTAATACATGCTATCACAAACAATAAGACACAGATACCTGTTAGATTTATATATTTATTTTTAAATTCCTGTTAGATTTTATAATTGCCTATTTACCATAAGCTGGGTAGATATTTTTACCTATGCTACCTCAAAAACCTCCACATCCATCTTCCAGTCCCCATCCAATGCCATCTGTCTTAACCATTGCTATCTGGGCATTTATAATCTTATAAATGCTTGCTTGTATTTTTCATCTGGGCCTTTTCATGCCATTCTTAGAGCCCTTCCTCCCAGCCCAAATGGTTTCGTCTCCACTCTAATCCATCATGGCATCCTCCTCTCTCCTATCTTTCTATCTCTTTATTTCCTATGATTCTCCTGTTCCCAACACCCAGGAATCTTAGCTACACCTACCCCATTCTGCCCTGCCCAGGTTTTAGGCCTTTTAATCAACCAATTAGGAATAATGTCTTAGACAGGTTGTATACAACAAGGATGGGTGTGTCCGGGTAGTAACCAGATCATGGGGGCTCGTAATGACCATCCAAATGCAAGCATCAGACCAGCTCCCTACACCTCAAACTTATTATAGTTTCAAAGAAGATCTTGAACTCCTGGTCCTCTTGAATCTACCTTCCAAGTGATGAGACTGCAGTAGTGTGCGTCCAGTCTACATAGTTCTGAGGATTGGACCCAAGACCATGTGTATTATAAGCTAAGCATTCTTATTCACTGAGCTATATGTCTCCAGCCCCAAACAAATTTAGAAAACATTTAAGAATTCTATGAGCATATAGGAGGTAATATAGAAGTTTAGAGACATAGATCAGTAGTTAAGAACATTAGATACTCTTGCACAGGATCCAGGTTCTCTTCCAAGCACCCACAAGATCACTCTTACTCACCTGCAACTTCAGTTTTAGGGATCCATTATCCTCTTCTGACCTCTGTAGTTACCATACACAAATGTGCCGACATGTTCGCATTATAATGCCCGTGGTCCATTATCGCTTGCTGCCCTGCCTCTTCAGCAAACTTTAATCTAACAGGCTATTAGGATCTAGGCAGCCAACGACACTCTTTTTGTTCATGATGAGTGCAGGATTGAAATACCAGGTATCTGCTGTGTTTCTTAACTTCTTCAATATGAAACTTTCTTCAAAAAATGTTACAGTTCAGCTGGGCATACTGTAATCTCAGCACTCACGGAGGCAGAGGCAAGTGGATCTCTGTGAGTTTGAGACCAGCCTTGTCTGCAAAGTGAGTCCAGAACAGCACTGTACAGGGAAACCCTGTCTTGAAACCCGCCTTACCCCCAAAAGTTACAGTTTACTAGACACATAGTTAGTAATCACTCATCTATGACTGCACTCTTCAGCCAACATTTTCTGATTTTATATTATAAAGTTTATTCTTGTCAATAATATTTAGGGGCAAATTCTTGTTACCTCCCAAACATCAAAACTCTTGAGAAGTTACCAATGATAACAATGTGCAATGCAAACCTTGAGAGAATAGGAATAAATTATGCATTCTGGAATACATACTAATGAGAAAATTGGGATCTAATGAATATTTATGAATTTACAAAGAAATAGTAATTTAAAAAATATAAAAAGGAACAGCTTTGTACAATTTTGTGCAGTAAATTGGTGTCAGTCACAGCAGATGAACATTTCTAAGAGTTTGTCTTAGCACTATGTTAGTATGTGCTTTTATATTCTGTGTTCTATATCAGTACTAAATCTACTCTTCCATGGTGTTCACAAATGCACGTGAGCACGGGCACATGCATGTGCGTGCACGCGCGCGCGCACACACACACACACATACACACACGTGCACTTGTGTATAGTCATTTAACTTGGTGGATAATCATTGCACTAAAATCCGTGTGTTTTCACTTACAGGCGCCTCTTCTGGTTGAGTTTGCTTAACTCTACTTCCAAAAAGTAAGGTGCCTGAAGTGGAGTAAGCAGTACTGATATCTGGTAGGATGTTATATGATCTTGGATGTTCATAAGGTAAAAGAGTCAAAGCTATTTTCAGGTCTTGAGCACATAGATTCCGAACTCCAACTTTACACTGAAAATCCCAGAGGTAGGTACTCCAAACACAGTTCTACCCTGGACCAATGAAAAGAAGACTTCTCTGGAGCAGAACAAGGTCTACATCTGTAAACACAGGGAGAATGTGATGACCTGGGTTAAGAACTACTGATTAAGTATATGTAGGATGTCTCTCTGCTGTTTTCTCCCTGTTCTTGAAGAAAGAATCTTTCATAGATAGTAGAAGAATGAAACAAAAGTATTCAAAGCAAAGAAATAATCTAGTAGGACTAAGTCATTAGGAAAAATCCTTGTGTATTGTAACTGGATAAAGCATTTTCACAATTACCCGGGGATTAGTAACTGGAATTGAGGTTTAATCTGACTTTGGGAGCAGAAAACTTTGAGAGTTTTTAGCAAACTCCCATGGCTGAACAAAAACCACAGTGGGTCTCTCTTGGCAACAGTCTTTCTCAGACTCACTGCTGCATTTTGTAAGCACTGTTTTTTGGAGATAATACAATTTCTATTATTTGCTGTTTAATGTTAATTACTTTTGTACTTTACAATTATTCACAATGCATTCTGGAATCCTGTGAATACATTAATGTCTCTGGGTATCAACATTTCTCCCAATTTGTCCTTCATTATTAAAAAGCTGAAAATAGCTATAATGCATACTCTGAATGATTCATTTTTCATCCATTCAGATGTACTTCTTTGATGAACAGGAAAAAAAATTAATCAAGAAATTTAGTACAGTCATCATGAGATTCCAAGTCTATCTAAGGAATTTCAAGTCTTTGTATTTAGGTCAATGACAATTGCATCCACACATTTGCACTGTCTGAAGTGTCTAAAGTGTATAGTTCAGATTAAATTCAACTCATATATTGAGAATTTTATAATCTGTCAGAAAAGATGATATAGGTCAGTGTTCAGTGAATATGAATACATACAAAGAAATATCCTGACCGAGAGTGATAAGGAAGGGATTGGGTGGATCAAAGAATAACTCGTAGTTAATTGAGGAAAATTTCCCTTGAGAGGCTTCCCTGAAATGGGTTCTGAACTTCAATTTAGCAAGAAGGATATGGTTTGGAGGACAGGAATATTGAAAGTTTGCCTTGTATATGTGATAAATTAAATGAAAACTCAAAGAACTGGATAAAAAGAGTGAAATGGATTAAAAAAAAAACCTGCTACATCTTTCAAATGACTGTGAAAGGACCAGATCACATTTTACCAGGCAATTTTTCTGTGAAATTAACAATTTCCTGATAGTGTTTTAAATTAAATTTACATATGAACATTGATAGCTGAAAGAGCAGTCTTCAATGTTTTTTTTTGAAAAGTATTTCCCCATGTTTAAAAACACAAATGGCTCTTATAGACACGAAATATTCCTTTTCTATATTTTTGTTTGTTTGTTTGTTTGTTTTTGTTTTTGACAGAATCTCATTCTGTAGCCAAGACTGGCGTCAAGTTCATGGCAAGTTCTCCTTCCTATCCTTCCAAGTGCTGGCCCTACAGGTATGATACAATAGATGGCTGGTTTATGTTGGTCTTCATTTTGTTTTCTTTGTTTTGTTTTTTTATCTTCTTAGTGAGATTACAGATGTGCACCATCACAATCACTATTTAGTCCTGACCTCAAAAGGCATGGAGGTCAGTGAAAATGAAAGGGCAGTGAAATTGAGAGGATGCTAACAAAATCAAAGCCAAATGAACCTAGGCATAATGATTCCATAGAAGTAAAAGTACCCAGACATGGCCCAGGACCCAGGTATTTGGTGTATTTGCTAACAGTCCTTATAGCCTTAGTCATTAATTGGTTAGGACATATCAAAGATATTTCACAGGTCTCTAATAATCAAATATTATATTTTGAAATATAAAGTAATGAATTTTATTTCATTTTAATTGTAATGAGAATTTAAATAGACTATCTAACATAGTATGTATTTATATTCCTCAACATACATAGTAGTATAAAGAGATTAGGGGGAGACAAGATGGCGGCACCAGGAGAACATTGTGTCTTAGAAGCAGGACAACATTTTCCATACAGCAACCAAGAGACTAAAATTTGGGCCCTAAAACAACAGCAATCCTGTTTCCAAGGTGAGAGGAAACCCCCACAGTGTGGGAATCATTCTGGTCCACTCTCAGGTCACCCAGCCAGAACCCGGAAGAGATCCTGGGTCGCGCAGGCACTAGGTCACCAGACCAGAGCCACACGCCTGTGTGTCCTGATCACCTTCCCAGGCTGAATGGTGGGCACAAAAACACCAGAGACTGGGAGTTCCAGTCGCAAGAAAAACCCACAGGGAAGGAAGGAAGAGGGACTGACCATGGGTCACCCAGTCTTTTTCTGGAAAAGGTCTCACAGACAAGCTGGTACAAACCTCCATCACTGAACTAGGCTCAAGGTGCCAGCACGGAGAGGTGCTGCGTGCCCAGCTCTCTGGCACAGACAGAGCTGTGTGCCCCAATGCAACAGAGCGTGGGAGTCCCTGTCAGGAGAAGGCCCCACAGGGAAGGAAGGAAATGGTGCTGACTTGGGCCACCCAGGCTTTGCCTGGGGAAGGTCTCCTAGACCCATAGGAATGAGCCACCATCACTGAACTGGGCCCAAGCTGGAAGCACAAAGAGTTGTTTGGCGCCCAGCTCTCCGGCACAGACAGAGCTGTGTGCCCCAGGGCAACAGAGACTGGGAATCCCTGTCAGGAGTAAACCCCACAGGGAAGTAAGGAAATGGGGACTCAAATTAGGTCATCCACTATATCCCTGGAAAAGGTCCCGCAGACTAGAAGGTGGGCAGGCATGCTGCCAGCCCAGAGACCTGCTTTGTACCAACTATTCCTCACAGACAGAACTGTGCACCCCAGGACACCAGAGACTTGGAGTCACTGTTGGGAGAAATCCTCACAGGGAACGAAGCAAAGGGGACGGACTTAGGCCACCCAGCATATCCCCGGAAAAGGTCCCGCAGACTGGCCCAACTCAGGAACCTGCTGTGCACCATATAGCCTGCTGTTACCAGGAGAGCAGTACTCCCCTGCCACAGATTACCGCTTGGGTACTGGGGCACAGAGCCCCAATCTCTGACCTACAAAAACCTGGGATCCTCAAGATCAACCCCCAGATACTGCTTCAACGGGCAACCAGTTATCCTTAACCAAACTGACACACGTTACAGCAGCAGCAGCTCACTAAATTTACAGCAAGAAACCCAGAAGCAGGGCAGCTGTCTCCAGGACTTCCCCGGGTGATAGGAGAGCCCTCTCGACTAACAAGGACCACAGTTACACCTCAGGTCTCTATGCCTAAGATGAGCTGTGGCAACTCCTGAAAAACACCAGCCATACAGTGACAATACACAAAAGCTGAGGAGGATTCCTTCAGGAAAAACCATCTTTCTGCCAAGAGGATTCTCTCCACCACAGGATTCCAGGAACCACCAGTAACTAACTCTAAACACCTATGATAGCCCAATGGGTAAAGGCCAATGTAAAAGCTCAACCAATAAAAGACAGAACAATATGGCATCTCCAGAACCCAGTTACCCAGGGGCAAGTAGCCCTGGACACCCCAGTATAATTGAAATTGAAGAAGATGACCTAACATCTATGCTCATGAAGAGGATGACAGAGGAAACAAATAAAATGTGTAAAAACCTAGAGGAAGATAAAGACAAACAGATTATGGCCATTCATAAAGAAATAAAAGAAGATAAATAAAAACAGATTATGGCCATCCATAAAGAAATACAAGAAGTTGCAGCCAAACAGTTTTTGGCCTTTAGAGAGGAAATAATTAAATCACTGAAAGAAATAAAAGAAACAGAGGATTGATCAAACAAACAGCTGAAGGAAATGAAGGGAAAACAGGAAAATAGAGTTAGACAGGTGAAGGAAATCAAGAAAATGGTTTAAGACCTGAAGATAGAATTGGAAAAATTAAAGAAAATACAAATGGAGGAAACTGTGGAGAGAAAGAACTTAGGGAAGAAAACAGGAACTACAGAGGTAAGTATAACCAATAGACTACAAGAGATGGAAGAAAGAATCTCAGGTGTGGAAGACACAATGGAAGAAATAGATGTATCTGTCAAAGAAAATGTTAAATCTAAAAAATTCCTGACACAGACCGTCCAAGAAATTCAATACAACATAAAAAGACAAAACCTAAGAATAATAGGAATAGAGGAAAAAGAAGACTCCCTCCTCCAAGGCCCAGAAAATACTTTCAGCAAAATCATTGAAGAAAATTTCCCCAACTTAAAGGAGAGGCCAAAAAGAATACAAGAGGTCTACGGAACACCCAATAAATTAGACCAGAATAGAAAAATCCTCCCGCCACATAATAATCAAAACAGTAGGTATACAGAACAAAGAAAAAATACTAAAAGCTGCAAGGGAAAAAGGCCAAGTAACATATAACAGCAAACCCATTAGAATCACACCTGACTTTTCAACAGAGACTATGAGAGCCAGAAGGGCCTGGACGGATATCATCCAGACCCTAAGAGAACACAAATGTCAGCCCAGGCTACTATACCCAGCAAAACTCCCAATCCTCATAAACGGAAAAAACAAGGTATTCAATGACAAAAACAAATTTCAACAATACTTACACACAAATCCAGCATTACAGAAGACATGAGAAGGCAAAATACAACCCAAGAAAACTAGCTACTTTCAAGGAAACACAGGAAATAACTAACCTCACTACAGTAACACAAAAAGCAACAAAGCACACAACCTTATAACCACAGCCAACATCAAAATCAAAGGATATAACAGCCAATGGTCATTAATCTTTCTCAACATCAATGGACTCAATTCTCCAATAAAAAGACACAGACTAAGAGAATGGATGTGTAAACAAGACCCAGCAATCTGTTGCATACAAAAAACACACCTAAGCCACAAAGATAGACATTACCTGAGGATAAAGGGTTGGAAGTCAGCTTTCCAAGCAAATGGACCCAAAAAGCAAGCAGGAGTAGCCATTATAATATCTAATAAAATAGACTTTCAACCAAAATTAACCGAAAGAGATGGGGATGGATACTTCATACTCATCAAGAGGAAATTCCACCTGGAAGACATTACAATCCTGAACATCTATGCCCCAAATACAAGGGCACCCACATTTGTAAAAGAAACATTGATAAAACTGAAACCACACATAGATCCCCACACATTAATAGTGGGAGACTTCAACACCCCACTCTCAACAAAGGACAGGTCAACAAAACAGAAATTAAATAAAGAAACAATATCTCTGACAGAGGTCATGAATCAAATGGACCTAACAGACATTTACAGAACCTTACACTCAAACACAAAAGAATTTACCTTCTTTTCAGCACCTCATGGAATGTTCTCCAAAATAGAGCACATAGTGGGTCACAAAGCGAGCCTCAACAGATAGAAGAAGATTGAAATAATCCCTTGTATCCTAACTGATCACCATGGGATAAAGCTGGACCTCAACAACAGAAATAGCAAAAAGCCTACACACACATGGAAATTGAACAACTTGTTACTAAATGACAGCTGAGTCAGGGAAGAAATAAAGAAAGAAAATGAAGTCTTCCTAGAACTCAATGAAAATGAAGGCACAACATACCCAAACTTGTGGGACACAATGAATGCAGTGCTAAGAGGAAAGTCCATAGCACTAAGTGATTTCAAGAAGAAATTTGAAACATCTCATTCAAGCAACTTAATGGCTCACCTAAAGATGCTAGAAAAAGAAGAAGCAGACACACCAAAAAGGAGTAGATGACTGGAAATAATCAAACTGAGGGCTGAAATCAATCAATTAGAAACAAAACAATTCAAAGAATCAATGAAACCAAGAGCTGGTTCTTTGAGAAAATCAATAAGATAGACAAACCCTTAGCCAAGCTAACTAAAAGGCAGAGAGACACCATCCAAGTCAATAAAATCAGAAACGAAAAGGGGGACAAAACTACAGACACTGAGGAAATCCAAACAATCATTAGGACTTACTTCAAAAGTCTGTATGCCACAAAATTTGAAAATCTAAATGAAATGGACAATTTTCTTGATCGATTCTACTTACTAAAACTGAATCAAGACCAGGTAAATCAATTAAATAGTCCTACATTCCCCAAAGGAAATAGAAGCAGTAATAGAAAGTCTCCCATCCAAAAAGACCCCAGGACCATATGGTTTCAGTGCAGAATTCTACCAGACCTTCAAAGAAGAGCTAACTCCAGTTCTCTTCAAACTATTCCACAAAATAGAAACAGAAGGAACACTACCAAACTCATTCTATGAAGCCACAGTCAGCTTGGTACTTAAACCTCACAAAGACCCAACAAAGAAAGAAAATTTCTGGCCAATCTCCCTTATGAACATTGATACAAAAATACCCAACAAAATACTTGCAAACTGAATACAAGATCACATCAAAGATATCATCCACTATGACCAAGTAGGCTTCATCCCAGGTATGCAGGGGTGGTTCAATATACAGAAATCCATCAATGTGATTCACCATATTAACAAACTGAAAGAAAAAAAAAAACCTCATGATAATCTTCCTAGATGCTGAAAAAGCATTTGACAAAATCCAACATCCATTCATATTTAAAGGCTTGGAAAGATCAGAGATACAAGGCACATACCTGAACACAGTAAAGGCGATATACAGCAAGCCTATAGCCAACATCAAAATGAATGGAGAGAAACTTAAAGCAATCCCACTGAAATCAGGGACAAGACAAGGCTGTCCACTCTCTCCATATCTCTTCAACATAGTTCTGGAAGTCCTTGCTAGAGCAAAAAGACAGTTGAAGGAGATCAAGGGGGTACAAATTGGAAAGGAAGAAGTCAAATTATCACTATTTGCATATGATATGATAGTATACCTGAGTGACCCCAAAAATTCTACCAGGGAACTTCTACAGCTGATAAACACCTTCAGCAAAGTGGCCGGATACAAAATTAACTAAAAAAAAAAAAAAATCAGTAGCCTTCCTGTATACAAAAGACAAAATGGCTGAGAGAGAAATTAGGGAAACAACACCCTTCATAAGAGCCACAAATGACATCAAGTACCTTGGTGTAACCCTAACCAAGGAACTCAAAGACTTGTATGAAAAAAATTTTTCAAGTCTCTGAAGAAAGAATTAGAAGAAGATATGAGAAGATAGAAAGATCTCCCATGCTCATGGCTTGGCAGGATTAACATAGTAAAATGGCCATCTTACCAAAAGCAATCTACAGATTCAATGGAATTCCCATCAAATTACCAACACAATTCTTTACAGACCTGGAGAGAAAAATTCTCAACTTCATATGGAATAATAAGAAACCAGAATTGCTGAAAAAAAAATCCTCTACAATAAAAGATCTTCTGGAGGTATCTCCATCCCTGATCCTAAGCTGTACTATAGAGCAACAGCAATAAAAACTGCATGGTACTGGCATAGAAACAGAATGGTGGATCAATGGAACTGAACACATGATCCAGAAATAAACCCACAAATTATGGACACCTGATCTTTGACAAAGATGCCAAAACCACACAATGGAAAAAAGATAGTATCTTCAACAAATGGTGCTGCTCTAACTGAATGTGTACATGTAGAAAAATGCAAATAGATCCATACTTATCACTCTGTACAAAACTAAAGTCCAAGTGAATCAAAGATCTCAACATAAATCCAGACACATTAAATTGTTTAGAAGAAAAAATGGGTAGACCTTAGAACTCATTGGCACAGGAGACAACTTCCTGAACAGAACACAAACAGCACAGGCTCTGAGAGCAACAATCAATAAACGGGACCTCATGAAACTGAAAAGCTTTTGTAAAGCAAAGGACACCGTCATCAAAACAAAACGACTGCAAACAGATTGGGAAAGAATCTTCACCAACCCTTTATCGGACAGAAGGCTCATATCCAGTATATATAATCAACTAAAGAAGCTGAAAAGCAGCAAACCAAGTAATCCAATTAAAAAATGGGGAACAGAACTAAACAAAGAATTCCCTGTCGAGGAATATCGAATGGCAGAGAAACACTTAAAAAAATGCTCAAAGTCATTAGCCATTAGGTAAATGCAAATCAAAACAACCCTGAGATTTCACCTTACACCCATCAGAATGGCCAAGATCAAAAACTCAAGTGACAACACATGCTGGAGAGGTTGTGGAGAAAGGGGAACCCTCCTCCACTGCTGGTTGGAATGTAAACTTGTACAACCATTCTGGTAATCAATCTGGCACTTTCTCAGACAACTAGGAATAGTGCTTCCTCAAAATCCCTCCATACCACTCCTAGGAATATATCCAAAGGTGGCTCAAGTACACAAAAAGGACATTTGCTCAACATGTTTGTAGCAGCTTTATTTGTAATAGCCAGAAGCTGGAAACAACCCAAATGTCCCTCAAATGAAGAATGGATGCAGAAATTGTAGTACATTTACACAATGGAATATTACTCCACAATGAAAAATAAGGAAATCATGAAATTTTCAGGTAAATGTTGGGAACTGGAAAGGATCATCCTGACTGAGCTGTCTCAGAAACAGAAAGACACACACGGTATATACTCACTCATATAGACATGTACTGTAGGACAAACCTACTAAATTCTGTACAACTAAAGAAACTAATCAAGAGAGAAGACTCTGACTAAAATGCTAAATCCCCATCCTGAAAAGCAAAGAGGAAGGACATCAGAAGAAGAAGAAAACAGAAAACAACCTAGAAACCTGCCACAGAGGGCCTCTGAAAGGTTCTGTCCTGCAGACTATCAATGCAGATGCTGAGACTTATGGCCAACTGTTGGGCAGAATGCATGCAATCTTATGAAAGAAGTGGGAAATAATAAGATCTGTAGAGGACAGGAGCTCCACAAGGAGAGCAAGAGAACCAGATATTTGAACACTGGGGACTTTCCAGAGACTCATACTCCAACCAAGTACCATGCATGGAGATACCTAGAACCCCTGCACAGATGTAGCCCATGACGGTTCAGTGTCCAAGTGGGTTACATAGTAATGTGAAGAGGGACTGCCTCTGACATAATCTGATTGGCCTGCTCTTTGATCACTTCCCCCTGATAGGGGAGCAGCCTTACTAGGTCACAGAAGATCACAACGCAGCCACTCCTGATGAGATCTGATAAACTAAGTTTAGAAGGAAGGAGAGGAGGACCTCCCTTATCAGTGTACTTGGGGAGGAGCAAGCGTGAAAAATGGGGAGGAAGAGTGAGATCAGGAGGGGAGGAACAAGGGGTTTATGGGTGAATACGAAGTGAATAAAGTGTAATTAATAAAAAAAATAGAAAAGAAAAAATGAAAAAGGAAGACAAAATATCTTTATTTGCTATTGATATCATACTATAGATAGATAGATACATACATACATACATATGTACATACATAGAAAGAGATTAGTACTTATTTATATGAATTAAAGAAGTTTAACAAGTTTTTCCTTTGAAAATAAGTACCACAAATGTCCTTGGATCTTCTTATCTACAGCCTCCTTCTACTTCCTATCTAGTTTTTCAAGACAGGGTTTCATGTGTATCTTTTGCTGGGTATTTCTTTCAATGTTCACTGAGATTACAAAGCCATTCCAGAAAGCTCCTAATCTGGGAAGCTTTTCTACAGGAAGATTCTCAACTAACCCTTAGCTTTCTGGGTGGAGACAATACATGGATTTCTTCAAACGACAAAAAACATTTTATCACATGATGATTGATAAGCCATAATGGTCAGCCTTTAATTCCAAACACAACATGATGCATACTGAAAAAAAAATATTTAGCAGGTGTTATATATATATATATATATATATATATATATATATATATATTCTATTTCTTTTAGCTCAAGAAAAAAATGTCTATACTTCAAATAAAAGGTAAAAATGAGTCACAGTTTCTAGATCCTCAATGTCTCCATACAGAACGTTGAACATTTCTCTGTATAATCATTAAACACAGATCCAGTACAACAGCATGGCTCTAGCCACATGGTCCACATGATGTTTATCATATAATGTATGGCTTGCCCAAGTCCGGTTCAAACAACTGAATTTTACTACACTTTACTGAATAGTACCTACACTGTACCGTGGTAGGTACTGAGCAGTAGGAAAATAATCTACGATGCACTGGGTTGACAAAGCTCTGAGAATAATACCAATATTTAAAACTACAACGTTCTGGACTATTTATTTGTCTAACCTTTTCAACTGAAGACACATTAGCAAACTGAAGGTCCATCAGAATTTTTTTTTTTTTTTTACTGTTTTTTTTTCTCTTGTCCGCAATTACAACTAAATTAAGTAAATTAGCCTAATTCTGCGATAATCCTCTCCTGCTTGCCTCACTCGGGAGAAAGCAGGAGTTGCTAGATTAATTGGCACATTAGTGGTGCTGTGGTGCACATCTCCACTGGGTAGTCATGTCTCTAGGGATGGGAGCCACTTACTGCCTGACTTTTCCTATAAATGTTCTGATTTCCAGTCATTAGTTATAGTAAAGATTGCGCAGAGTTTTCTAAATCACTGGGTTAGATGATGGTGTTGAACTTGTTGATTTATAATATTTTTTCTGTATTTGAACTTCAAATATCTATCAGTTGCTCAAAATGTACCTATTTGAAGAAATAAATGAAATAAAGGGTATTAAGCTTCCCTGTAATGTTTGGTGTTAAATTTAGCGCTGAAACAAATGTTATTGCTCCCTTTTCCCTCCTGAACATTGTGCATAGCAGGTTTGCTAATCTGAGGATTCACTGCAATACCAGCAATAGAAAATCTGATAAATTAAGTAGTTTCCTTCATAGATTCTGTCCTCCTCCTTTAAGACTCCAACCCACTTTAACATTAAATATTATTGGACAAAACATTTCTTTTTAAAAATTTTATTTTATATAATTTATTCACTTTACATTCCAACTGTAACCCACTCCCTTGTCTCCTCCTGGTCCCATCCTTCCCCCTTTCCTCCCCTATTTCTTTCCTAGTCCTCAGAAAGGGGGAGCCCTTCTCCCCTTAACATATGACAGTAGCCTCTCAGGTCTTATCAGGACTGGCAGGATCCTCTTCCCCTGTAGCCTCTCAGGCCTCCCCACCAGGATGAAGTGATCGAAGAGCAGGCACCCGAGTTTATGTCAGAGACAGCACCTGCTCCACTTACTAGGGAACCCATATGGAGACTGAGCTGCTTTTTAGCTACATCTGAGCAGGGATGCTAGGTCCTCTCCATGCATGGGCTATGGTTGTTGATCAGTCTCTGCAGGCCCCCATGCCCTGCGCCCAGATTTGTATGCTTTATTGGTCTCCTTGTGGAGCTTCTGTATCCTCCAGGGCCTTCTGTCCCCCTCACTCTCCCATGGGACTACCAGCACTGGGACCAACTCGTTCCCTTCTTCCTCTTACCATGTACCACACATGAAGATGTCCAAACCGACCATCATCCCTTGCCTGATGTGCAAGAGCTGTTGAAAACTCTTCTTCATACATGGGTGGCTTTTACTTCTGCTCCCTTACTTCTTGTGTTTCAAGAAGCCAGAATTAAGACTGAAGATTCATTTACGTCTTACAAGTTGGAAAAGTATTTGGAAAATGGCACAGCATGATAGTGACAATCAAAAAGACATCTGGTAGATATCTTTCTTATTGACATGTTTCAGAGACAGCATGGAAACACAAGTTGATGAAGAGACTATTGAATCAGTAAGAAGAGAAAGAAAAGGAAAGAAGGAAAGACAGACAGACAGAAGAAAGAAAAGTTAAGAAAGGAAGAAAGAAAGAAAAACTCTCTGCTGTGCTGACCCATCTCATTCTTCAATTCCTTGGTTTTCAGGCCTCTATTTTTCACCCCTCATGTCTGAAGCTCAGAGTATCAAGCCTCGTGATGGTTTACATTGTTCTAAACTTTGCTGGATTTCAACGAATGGAAAAGAGAAGTCTTGCTGAGAAAATAATGATGAAGTAGCAAGAACAGTCTACAATTTCATGTTGCGACTGCTTAGAGTAGGGCTTCACTACCCTCAACAGTCCTGTAGTGACACTTGAATTTGGGTCATTTGTGCTTACAGGCAGAGCATTTACCAAACCTTAAGTGATGGTTAAGAAATACAAAGGACAGGCTCATATGGCTTAGGAGAAAACAGTCATAGCTGCAGAGGGGGCACTTTAGAAAACACAGGTCAGGCATGAGCTCTGAATATCAACAGCGTGTGTAGCTTAGTACTTTTTCATCAACTGAGGAAAGAACACAATTCTTGGTTCATAAATAACAAAGTGAATTCACCATTTGTGGAAAATATTAAAGTATATACATAAGATAAAGTTAACCCATTAAAGTAATAACCAGTGTTTAGCAGAAAACGACACTGGCCATGTTCTGTTTATCTCATAGTAATGCTACAATCAGTTTCGCCTATAAGATTATTAATAGAATTGAATGCTGAATTGGCTTGTGAACAATCTCAACATTCTCTCCCTCTCTCTCTCTCTCTCTCTCTCTCTCTCTCTCTCTCTCTCACACACACACACACACTTTAAAGGCTTGTCCTTAAACCCTTGTGCTAAAGCCAAATTTTCTGGATGGAAAAGTGACCCTTCCAAGGCTTTTAAACAAAAGACCAGAAGACCTTGACTGGGAAGAGACTGGCAGCAGCTCAGCTTTGCCACCTTTACTTCTGAGTCAGCGCAGATAAGAGCTATCAGCTCAGGCAGGAGACTGCAGCAGGGGATCTGATTGAAGCAGAGATTTCAGTAAATTAAGAATCTGTTATCGCTTAGAACAGGTTGTCCTTCTTGCTGGGCATGTGAACAAAGTTCCAAGTTGATTGAAAGACCCTCTTATTCTAATAATACCCAATATTTATATTTCTGAAGCTGAATAAAACAGCCTAAATACAACACTTGAAGAGTCTTGATAAATCCTACTACACAGCCAAGAAAGCAACCAAGGTAACTGTCTGCTGCAGAGTGGTCAAGAGAGTTAGGGGGCTCCTGTCCTCATGGGCCTAAAATTACTTGCTAAAGTGTGTCTCCCTAGTATAATATAATGAAGCTTTAACTTGTGAATGATCACTCCCTTCTCCCATCCAAACACATACAGGAACAATCTTTGAACTATCCAAAGGCTGTTTTCCACTAGAGTATGTTCAGATTCTTCCTGGAAACAGGCATTTGGTTTTTTAATTTAAAGAAAAAAGTTATTTTTCTTAGATTAAAAAAAATGTTATACTAACAGTCAGAGTGCTGGACACTTTTATTGGAAGGATCTGGTTAATCATTTGAATTTATTACTTGAACACAAGCCCTGTGAAGACAAGCATATGTCTGTCTAAAATAAACCTGTTCCAGGGGCTGGCATTTAATGAAGTTGTTTGTTATGTTAAGTTTAGTTTTATAAAACTATATTTTGAAGGAGAGTAAACTTATTTCCTTACTCAATTAAGGAAAAAGACACAGCATCAAAAGCTGCCATTACCACAGAGAAAGCTCATGTGCTGAAAAATTATCAAATACTTGAATGACCTTGAACCTGACTTAATGATCTACACATCTTCTACATGTGGTAAGAGATTCGATGGCTTTTCCAAAGACACGCACACACACGCACGTGCACACTCGAGAACAGACACGCTAATTAGCATTACTAGAGTGAATGCTCTCCGGTCTCACACTTCTTCCTCCAAAATTTGTTTTTCTTTTGAGGTGCTGCTGTCAAAAAAAAAAAAATTAAAGCACTGCCAGCAGGCTCTAGGAGGTACAATCAGCCTGGAAAAGTATTTTGTGGAAGGCCTTATCCACAAATTACTTTTAAATTCCAGATGTCTGTTTGCTTAACCAATAAGTTCCATTAGCTGACAAGGATGCTGAATTCTTCTTTCTGGAGAACTTGCCTCTGGAGCAACAAAAATTTTCTTTTCAGGGACTCTCAGGAAGGCCTTTGGTATCTATAATAATGGTTCTCAACCTTCCTAATGCTGCAACCCTTTAATACAGGGTTTCATGCTAACATAAAGTTACTTTGTTGCTACTTCATAACTGTAATATTTTTACTGTTATGAATTGTAGTCTAAACATCTGTGTTTTCTGATGGTCTTGGAGACCACTGTGAAATGGTTGAGAATTGAAGGGGTCGCGACCCACAGATTGAGAACTACTGGGTTAAGTTAGTATGCTTTATTTTCCAACCTTTGCCTTTCCACCTCTCTGTTATTGACATCTAGCTGGTGAGATGGAAAGACACCCATTGGTGACCTCATTAGCCTTTTCAAATGCATGCTTTACTGCTACTGAATTGATTAAAGTATATTTATTAGTATTATAACCTTTTCTCTGTAAAGAACAGTGTTGAATCCATAAATAAATAAATTGGCAAGAGGGTGTCTGGAAAGTTTAAATTCTTGCCACTATGGCAATTGGTCCTTAGTAGAGCCAGAGAAGAGATTCTGAAAGAGAAACTACCTTTTAAAAACTCTGCTTATTAGAGCAAAGCACTTCTGCATATTAAAAAGCAAAATAAGCATATGCATTCATGAAGCTGTCTGCCACAAGACTATAAGTTAACAGCAGGCATAGCCCTATAACTACAGTGAAACTGAACTTCTAATATATGGATATGAAGAGCCATGTTTATCACTGTTAAAGCTGTAATTTACTGGTGGGCAGAAGTAAATAAAGCAATCCATATGTTTATTGGTTAGGTCAGTACAGTATGAATTCTTGTTGAGGAACAATAGAAATGTTTGCTGGTATTATCTAAACACAGAATAAGACATATTTTTGTTTTTGTTGTTCTTTTGGCTAACGGATGCCAAAACAATAAGAAATAAACATCTCTGTTGCTTTGATCTGACTTCCAATGTCAACATTTGACTTCAGATTAAAAAAAAAAAAAAGGTTCTTTGAAGTAATTGCCTGAAGGGTCAGATCCTAGTACTGGAAGAGAAAATATGTAACCTAACTTTTGAATGTTTCATAGTTGAAAATTATAAAGAAGTGAATCAAACAGAACCCAGTGTAACAGAAACAAGCAATAGCAACAATAAAGCAATTATATTACAACCTCCATTAATGGAGTTCTGACAAAGATATAGATAAAACAATGAAAGATTTTGTAGTGACTGGAGCAACAAAATAAAAAAACACATTAATATTACATTTGAACATATAAAATGAATACTCATGCCACATATTGAAATAAGTGTTTATGGCGTAAATTAATAAATGGTGTAAAAATACATATTGTGCAGAAGAATTCCATGCAAACAGTATAGAAAGACTATCCTGAGGGAAAAAGATCATTACTCTTTACTCCTTCAGTGGAAGCTACACAGAACAGCTAAAGGAACTGCTAGACAAAGAAGAAAAATGAGTAACTTTATAGTGGAAGAGCCTGACACTGTTGGTTAAATTCAGTGTCATAGTGATAGTACATGTGGTAAAAATAATACCCTATCTCTGTGACCCATCTCATAAGAAATAACTCAGGTCTTAGGATGAAGAAACATCAGATGGATCTCCAGAGAGCAAAAGTTACAAAACACCTGACAGGTGCTCCTGAAAGCTGTCAAGGATGTCAAAATCCATGAGAGCTGAAACCTCCTCAGCCAAGAGGAAGTTGCAGAGGCCTGATACTAAATAGGATGAGACCTGGGTGGGATTCAAGCACAGCAAAGTAGTAACCAGGGAAATATAGTAAAGCATATAAAGACTGCAGATAATAGCAACACATTAAAATACCAGTTCATTATCCCTACAACTGTACCATGAAAGTATAGAGTGGTAAAGGGATCTGAATATGTAATAAGCAGAGGAGTTAGGGACACATCTGACTATCTGTTTTTTTTTTTTTTTTCGTTTGTTTGTTTGGTTTGTTTTTGTCAATCTAAAACTGTAAGGGTTGGAGTTGTAGCTCAATGATAAAGCACTTTTCTAGAAGGTTGAAGGCCTTTCGTTCGATCTCCAGTGCTAAGAACCAAACCAAAACAACAATTGAAAGGGTACCTTAAAAACCATATTAAAAACACAATACATCAATGCATACTGGGCTTTGCCAGAGATGATTTCAGTGTTACTGGGAACGTGTTCTTTCCAGGTGCTCACTGAGAGGCAATGAAAATAATACCAGATACCGCAATGGTAACAGGAAAGGAAGGAAAAAGCTACAGATTCTGTATATGCTGATGTGGTCATGCTGTGCCTGCCTTTGCTCTTTGTTTCTCAATCTCAGATCTGCCAGGTTTCTTTTATTCAACAATTAAAATTTAAACATAAGTGTTGTATTCAAGTAAAAATCTATCAGTGGAAATGTAAGTAAAAATTTTCCCCTTTACAAAGCAGTGTTAGGATTGTTATTACACACACACACACACACACACACACACACACACGTGTAGCTGCCAGCTCCCTAACATGGCAGGCTTTTCTCAGAGGGTAGCAAAAGTGTTTTCCACTCTCACAGAAACTGACACTACCCATCAGGTCTGCTTTATGTGGGATTTCTTCATTGCATGTGCACAGTTGGAAAAATCACCAAAGATTCTTCCATTTCTATTTCAATATCTTTGGTCAGTTGTCCAAATAGTGTAGTTAAAACTTAGGTAATTTGAATGTAGACACACAGACAAGGCTTTAAGCAGAGAGTGTCTGCCTTCTGATCTCAGTTCTAAATTTAGCAGGATTGCTCAAACTATACCAGCTGCTTTAGTCCTCCAATAAAGGAAAAATAGAAAATTAGCTTACTAAGCTGTATCCTTTTGAGGCCATGCCATTTGATATTTGATATGTGGTGTGTTCCCGCATTGAATTCATAAGGAGTTCAGTGAGTCAATTCATGGCTTTGGAACTTTTATAACACCAATATTTGAGCTTTGCAAACTTCAATGCCACAGTCCCACAGTCTGGCACCAGCACCCTGTAGTTAGGAAGGAAGTGATTGCTGGTGCATAGTAAGGCAGCAGATGCAAAGGAGTGAGGTTAAACCAATGGGTGGACTTGTGGAAAGAAGTTTACATTTTGATCTCACTTCCTAAGTCTACTTCTTGCTCTTAATGATACAATTCCATTAATTATCATTAATGGGGAATTCCATTGCCGAGAGAATAAACCAGTCTTTCTGTCTCTATCTATGCTTCTTTCTCCCTCTTTGTCTCTGTGTGTATGTGTTTGTGTGTGGGTGTGTCTGGGTATGGGGAGGGTGTTGAGGATTATATGATAATGGGAATTGCTGAACTTGAACCATTTTCCAATTTTTAAATTTAATTTAATTTTATTAATTACACTTTATCCACTTTGTATCCCCCCATTAGCCCCTCCCTCCTCCCCTCCAGGTCCCACCTTTCCTCCCCCTTCTTCACATATACCCCTCCCCAAGTCCACTGATAGGGGAGGTCCTCCTCTCCTTCCTTCTGATCTTAGTCTATCAGTTGTGGTGGGATTGGATTTTTCTCTTATGTTTAATTGTTCTTACTGAGAAAAAAAGTAAAAAATAAATCTGAGGAATTATGAGCTTTTTGCTTATTCCAAAGGCAAGTATTTGGCTAATGGATAAAGACAATACATAAAAATAATAGTCAACAAGAGGAGAGCTTTTTAAAAGTCTATCCATGAAGCAACAATTTTTTGCAAAATGACCTGGCAGATTGATAACTCCTGTTTTAAGTAGTCACAATATATACATATACTAAATTATTACCACTAATGGAGACTTATTATTAATTTTGCCTATTTGCCTACACAGGACCATGCTTTTTTTCTTTTTTTATCTCTATTTATTATTAGTTACATTTTATTAACGCTGAATCTCATTCCCTCATTCCCTCCCAATCCCTCCCTCCCTCCCTCATCTCCACCCTGCCCCTTTCCAAGTCCACTGATAGGGGAGGACCTCCTCCCTTTTCATCTGACCCTGTTTTATCAGGTATCTTCAGGACTGGCTGCAAAGTCGTCCTCTGTGGCCTATTAGGACTGCTCCTCCCTTGGGGGTGAGGAGATCAAAGAGCCTGCCATTGAGTTCCTGTCAGAAATAGTCCCTGTTCCCCTTACTATGGGAAGCCAATTGGTTACTGAGCTACCACGGGCTATATCTGAGCAGAGGTTCTAGGTTATATCCAAACATGGTCCTTGGTGGAGTGTCAGTCTCAGAAAAGACCCTGTGCCCAGATATATTTGAGGACCATACATTTTTAACTAACTCATTTATATTAAAAGGTATAGACAACATCATTTCAATGTTTTTTTTTGGCAGCCTCTTATCCTCAAAAAACTCTTATACAATTGGAAGTTGATCATCTTTTAGTTAAAATTGTAATATCACTGAATAACAATAGGTTACCTTCTTTATCATTCACAGTGGACCAATGAATACTGACATTGTTTGCTGTAAGAAGAAGATGATATGACATTGAAGAAATGTCTCTCTTTGGGCAGCTAGCATGGGGAACAATAATAAATAGAAACGTTTCCTTGCAAGGTACTAAAGAGAAATTTGCTGAGTATTTAGTTTTCACTCTTTTTGTTTCTATTATTGCTGTTTGTATTTTTTTAACTGCTCCTTTTGGATGCAACAGGCTTTCTGTATGATTTAAATTTGCTTCTTATTTAAAAATTGTTGGCTTAGAGTAGTGATATTGAAAAAAAAAAAACAACTAAATTCCTTTGCCTTATATTCAACAGGGAGTGAAAGATCCTTCACTAGCTCTGCAAAACTCTTTCATTTCAGAAACCTTCAAATATATTTAAATAAAGATGAGGGAACAAATTAGTACAACCCAGAGTGAGGTAGAGTGCTAAATGTTCTGACATTAGTCAGATGAATCTCTTTGAGAAAAGTACCTAGGATTGCTAGCTGATCTTCATACAGGCATCCTCTCCTTCTCATGAGACAAACTCTCCTTCACTCAGTCATGGTCTGGTGTCCCATGGGTCCATCAGCAAACCAACTGAGAATAAGCTATTCATTATTTCATATAATGTGTTGCAGGATGGGAAGTTCCTTGTTAGAACAGGATTGTTATAATTTAAACATGAACTATACCGTTCAGGATCAGTTGTTTCAACACTTGATCCGAAATTAGGAGCACTTTCTGGAGAAGATACAGAACATTTAAGAGGTGGAGCATTGCGGGGAAGAACTGGCTTTAAGGGGTTGTAGCCTCACCATACTTTCTGTTCTTTTCCTGTGCTTCCTATGTGTAGGTAAAGAGCGATCCACCATGTTCTTGCTCCTGCCATCATACCTGCTGCTTCTATGTCTTCCACTGTTTTGGATTTTAGTCCTCTAGAATCACAAGCTAAAATAAATCCCGATTTCCTTATGTTGTTTGCCCTGGTATTTTATTGCAGCAGAACAAAAGCAACTACTATGAGGATTAAACTCCAATAGGAGTAACTGTATCAACCAAAGGAGGGGATTTTTACTTAGTCTTAATAAATCTAATAAAACCCTAATTTGTAAAACATGTGTCAGTCTACTCTAGCATTGTTTGTCTGTGAAGACTGGTGGGAGAGAGACACCATTATTAAAGTACCTCCCACACACATACCCAGACGCTCTAGTGTTTGAGTGGAAAATGGGACTCGTCACTAAATTTAGACAACCTTAGCACTGCATCGTCTGAGATATTTCTCAGCCAAGCAAACTGTATAATCTCCACATAACTCCTTTTCACACCCTCTCATGAAACTCTTTCTAACATCCATGCTCTCTATGTTCCTGCTGCCAGCACTGTCAGTGCACTTTGCTACAAGAGATTAAAGGTTGGCTACAAATCATTCCAATGAGCAACTCTAATTAGACACTAAAGTTGGCGTTGTCCCTACAATCTGAAATTAGATCACAGAGTTGAGTTGACATGAAACAGCCCCATTAACTCTGCAGATTTCCAAGTCTTATTTGCTTGGGGAAATTACTGTTTTGAACTTTATCTGCTATCTGAGTAACTTCTGTTGTCAGAGACAATAAAAGGATACGTAGGACTAGACTCTGACTTTGCTTCTGTTCTGTTGCTCAGACTTCTCTAAAGAAACTCATGAGGTCAATGGTCCCTCAGGATATTTAAAGAATTCTGATATTTTAATGAATGAAAGAAAAAGTCACTATAGAATGTAAAAATGAATAAATAAAAATTGGGGTAGGACTGCAGTTTAGCTACCATGCATATGACCCTGCATTTAATTTCCAGAGACAACAACAAAAAGTTTCTAGTTCTTCATGTCTACGTGATTTCTGTAATAAAGGAATGTTTTGATGATGCTATTATTATAACTAATAAATTAACGTTTCATTGATAGATGCACATCCTGATCTGAATCCTGTCCATTTAAGGCTTAGCATTCAGTGTGCTTCAGTTTGGGAATAGAACACATGTCACCCTGCAGTGCATGTGTGGGAAAGGACGCTTAACAACATCTGGTGCCATTTCTCAAAATCCCAGGGCTATTCCCTCCAAAGCCCTGCATCTCTAGGCAACACATGTAGTTCGTCACCCGTTCCTGCATCACAAATAAGCTCCTGATGCGAATGCTATTGTTTAGCAACATCCTGGATGCAGTCTGCTGTCATCAGCTGCCGTGCGGCTGATCTGCAGACAGTTGACATGGCAGATGTCTGGTATAGTCTCGCACAGTTCTGCAGTCTCACTGGGGTAAAGGTAATCATTCTGCTCCTTTGACATAAATGAAGCAATCAAGTGCATGCCCTAAAGAATAAGCATGGGATGTTGGTAAAACTTTTGGTACTACAGAATGTTTTGACGTTCAAGTTACTTTTTTTTTTTTTTTTAGCTGCTGGAATTAATCTGTATCTTGCTTAAAGTTCTTAGTAATGGTACTTCCAGGGCTCTATAAATAGGTCAATACTTTAGAGTCTGTAAACACATCATTCTGGAGGGAATCTGTCTGCTTACGAGTCTGTACCCTAAACTAGTGGTTGACATTTTTTTCCTAGAATTTTATTTATTTATTTACTCGTTTATTAATTTATATTTGCCAATTTATTCACTTTGTATGCTAGCTGTAGCTCCCTCCCTCATCACCCTCATTCTCTCTTCTCCCCTGATACCCCTCCCCTAGTCCATTGATAGGGGAGGTCCTCTTCCCCTGGTTGACTTTTTAAATACAAATAAAGAGACTGGCAGTTTGGCTGTTCATTTCTCAAGTAATTTTCTTGAGCATACAAATCCCAAGATATAGTTAAGAGCAGAAAATCAGGAAGCTGGTACTTAATAGCTTAAATCATTTCACACATCACCAGCAATAACAATGGTAAAATTACTGACTTACTTAATTTCACTTATTTGTTTTTTTCTTTTTTATTTATCATTTTTATGTTAATTACAATGTATTTATTTTGTATCCCAGCTGTTACCCCCTCCCTCATTCCCTCCCAATCCCACCCTCCCTCCCCCATCTCCTTCCTGCCCCTCTCTAAGTCCACTGATGGGGGAGGTCCTCCTCCCCTTCCATCTGATCCTAGCTTATCAGATCTCTTCAGGGATGACTACAGTGTCCTCTTCTGTGGCCTAGCAAGGTTGTGCCTCCCTCGGGGGAGGGAGGATGTCAAAAAGCCAGCCACTGAGCTCATGTCTGAGACAGTCCCTATTCCTCTAACTAGAGATCCCACTTCGATACTGAGCTGTGATGGGTTATATCTGGACAAGAGTTCTAGATTATATTCGTTCATGATCCTTGGTTGGAGAAACAGCCTCAGAAAAGACCCCTGTGACCAAATATATTTGGTACTTATGGAGCCCCTGTCCTCTCCAGGTCATACTAACTCCCCCTTCTTTCATATGATTCCCTGCACTCTGCCCAAGGTTTGGTTATAAGTCGCAGCATCTGTTTTGATACACTGCTAGGAAGAGTCTTTCAGGGGTCCTCTGTGGTAGGCTCCTGTCCTGTTACTTTTTTTTCCTATTTCCAATGTCCATCCCATTTGTCTTTCTAAGTATTTGTGAAGCATATTTTCAAAAGCGATTGATAAATATTTGAACCAGAATAACAATGGTATATGTCCATGCATAATATTTATCTAGATTTAACAGCATCTAAATTATACATTCATATAAAGCACCAATATAAGCTGATCCTATTACACTGAGGAGAAAACTGAGGAAGTAACCCAACTGTTGAATTTAGTGATTAATACAAACATGCTGACTCCATTTAATTTCTAAGGTATAATATTAATTAATAGATACAAGTTGAGAATTTCAAAGTTTCCAGTGTACAGTGGACTGTACACTGTACAATTAGATTCCAAACTTGTATAGGGTAACACGTGAACACAAAATTTTCTAACATTTGTAAATTAAGTGTATTTAACAAAAATTAAAATAACTTGATTTATGTTCAGGTGGGAATTATAAGGTGTATTAGTGCTAGTCAGAGTTCTCAAAAAAAATAGGTCAGTAAATTATTTATCTCTCTCTCTCTCTCTCTCTCTCTTTCTCTCTCTCTTTGTCTCTCTCTCTCTTTCTGTCTCTCTGTCTCTGTGTATGTGTACAAGTATAAATAGATCTATTTCATTGAATTGTCTAATACAATTGTTCAAGTGCACAATCTGAGGCCAGGAGGTTTTCTTGAATATCATTATGGAAACTGACTGTACACTATTGAGTCAAAATTTCTTTCCCCAAACAATTTCAGTCTCAGCAGTAAGGCTTTTTATCTGATTGAATGAGTCGCAGCCACACTAAGGATGGTCATCTCAACCATTTAAGATTAATCACATCTACAAAACCACCAATCATGCCAACATTTAACTTCGTAGTAGATTATAACCAGCTCACTTAAGTTCTTAAAACTACTACAGAGGTTAAAAAAATCTGGAGAGGACAGGAGCTCTGCAAGCAGAGCAACAGAACCAGAAAATTTGAACACAGGATCTTTCCAGAGACTCATACTCCAACCAAGTACCATGCATGGACATAACCTAGAACCTCTGCACAGATATGGCCCATGGCAGTTCAGTGTCCAAGTATGTTCCCCAGTAATGGGAACAGGGACTGCCTCTGACATAATCTGATTGGCCTACTCTTTGATCACCTTCCCCTGACAGGGGAGCACCCTTACCAGGCCACAGAAGATAACAATGCAACCATTCTTGATGAGATCTGATAGATTAGGATCAGAAGGAAGGAGAGGGGGACCTCCCATATCAGTGGACTTGGGGAGGGTATTAGTGAAGAAGGGGGCGGAAGGTGGGATTAGGAGGGGAAAAGGGAGGAGTTTCTGGGGGGATACAAAGTGAATCATGTGTAATTAATAAAAGTTAAAAAAAGAATAAAAAAATAAAATGAAATACATATATACAATTAAAAAAATACCGCTCTTTTGTATTTAACAAAAATAGTACTCACATTTTTATGGAAAAAGAAATAGTCTGTGGAAATCAAAGAGGGAGAAATAAGCTTCTGAACTGAAGAGAAAAATGCTTTCTCTTGGGACTGGAGAGATGGCTCAGAAGATAAGAGATAAGATTGCTTTTCCACAAGACATGGTTCAATTAATTCTCCTCATACACATGAGACTTACAATCTCTTAGAACTCTAGTTCCAAAGGAGCAAATATCCTCTTCTGGCTACTGTGAGCATTGCACATACATGGCACACTTATTTGCATGCAAGTTACCATTCAGACATATAAAATAGTAAACATTTTAAAAATGTTCCCAAAGCTTCATTTCATAGTGGGACCATGTCCTGACTCTAGCATTGTTTTATGGATGGAAATGGATTTGCTGTTTTTAATTCCTTTCCATTTATATGTTTTGTAATTTTGTGATCTTGGCGTCCTTGTGAAATGAGGCCAATGATATTTCCAGAACCAAGATTTCTAGAAAACCTACAGGAATAGAAATAAGCAGCAGAAAAACCACCCCTGGAAGGACAGTGTGCTGTCTTCTGTGCTCGCTTTTGAAAGTTTCATCCCTGCATCTGGCTACCTAAGTCTGTGAGCTAAAACCATCTGGGAAACCAGTGATTACCAGGATAAGTATAATCCATTATGGGAAACTGATTCTGACGCTTCATTTTTAATGGAGTGTAAAGGAGAACCATTCCGCAATTGTTTTCATAAGAAAAAAAGGTAAGATTGGTCCTTCAGCACTTAATGTGTTTCTTAGAAACATATACGAAAGGAATTTATTTCCATATTTAAAAATTTTTAGTTTTTTATCAAAGTTTAACCAATTACCTTTCTAGAAAAGTAGTGTGAATTCTCCCTCTTGGTCTCTGCAGCTGTACTATATGAGTGCTTTTCTCTTCCTAGTCAGAATGAAAGACTGGCACTTGAGGATTCATCTTGTTTGAATACCAAGAACTAGAGCAGTATTAAACACAAATCTTGTGGTTGGTAGTTATTTTTCAGATAAATGATTTCAAGGATGAGCAACAGGAAAGAAACCAAAAATAGAAAATGATCATATTATTTTCATGCTAGATTGAATGAACAAACTTAAACATATTCATAGGCCCATAGAAATGATTTACCTGACCCTTTTAAAACATTATGCATACTATATGAGCATACTGTCTTTGAGTTTAAATACAGATTTTAGCTGAGAACTGTAAGTTAGACATGACAAAGACACAGCATGATGGAGAAGAAAAGAGAGTGCTTTGATTTAGAAACAGTATACTTTTTAAATAATCAGCAAAGATTTTCCTTGTCTAAGAAGAGGGACTTGTGTCACCATTGTTAACAGTAACCAAAATTAGGAATGGAGAGTTTATGGCAATCATAATTGTACTGGCACTAAAATTTATTTTAGTGTTGATTCAATGCTTCCCAATGCACCAAAACTATAAGGACAAAGAGTAGGCTTTGATAAGCTTTCTATGGCTCAATAATGCTACTTCTTTTTCTTTTCTTTTTTTTTAATAAGCATGATATTTTCTTCTGGTATTTGAGGCAACATCTTTCTTCCTGACTTGTTGTTAAAAAATAAATAAAATAATCTTCACATTAGTGACTAGTTTCCTTTCTATCCCTCCCAGGCCCTGGCACCACTTCCTATCACATTCCTTGTGATTTGCCGACGCATCAGATCAACTTGTCATACAAGAGACTCAGGAAACTCAAAGGAAGCCAATAATTATTGATCATTCAGGATGAGTAATGTGTATTAATCTGGGGAAGATCAAGAGATGTGTTCAACTAAAACGTACTTAGATTCTAAGGAATTGAGAATTTTTTGAGGTTTCTAGAGAAAAGGGAAAAATGTCATTTGTTAGATAACAGAAAGATTTATGTCCAAACTCTCTACTGCTTAGGTCTCCAACATGACAGCAAGTTACCTCTATAATTCTGTACTGTTAGAGGAATTCATATTAATTTTCACACACACCCACATAATGTCATGATATAGTAAAGAGTAAAGACTGACAGCTTTGGAGCTACGTGAAACCAAGTTTAAACTCTCAATCTGAGAATGACTATGCAACCTTGAGTAAATCACTTACAGCTTGTCAGAGTTTGTGTTATCACCTCAAGCAGTAATTAAAATACACACAATAAAGTGCCACTCTGACTATTAAATATTGTTTGAATGTAGAGCAGTCAGTGTCAATACTAGCATAGTAATTCTCCAGCCAATGCCTATCTCCCTTCTTTGTACTCTCCTTCATAATCTCCCTTTGAAGGTCTTCCCTCTTCTTTCAGATTCATGCTGAATTTTACCACTAGTTTGATTTACAGTACTTGCATCAAATTCAACTGAATGTTGCAGGATGCTTTTTAATTTGATGAAGTCTTTGCTTCTCTTGAAAGACATAGTTCTTTTGAGACTATTAAATATGATATGTTCCATTCTTCAACAAACATGCTAGACCGCATCAATAATTCATCTCTGTGTTCTTTGAGTTGGCAGACCCAAATTTAATCTCACTTAAAAGATAGACTTTTTTGTTTGTTTTAATTTTGCAAACAAACCCTTAAAAATGTCAATAATAAATCTTTCTTTTCAATTCATTCCTTTCCCTCTTCAAAAAAAAAAAAAAAACAAACAAACAAGGGTTGATGTCTACATGAAATGCTATATTCAATAATGGTGTGCTTAGGAAATTACTTTTCAGATCTCCCAGTTCAATTTATATGTATGTCATTTGACAATGTATTTGTTGTCTGGCTTTTAATCTATGTCATTTTCTTAATACCTAAAAGACTTAAACTCATTTGTCAAATCTTTTGTGTGTACAAAAAGTTAAATAGTATGTTCTCATAGATTCTTTTCATTTCACACTAAATGAATGGCCAGATTCTGGAGTTTCTCTCATAGACTTTACAAGAAATATTTCATGGTGGCTAGAGTTAGTTTTGCCAAAGGCCTAGTCTTTTACCAATAAAGATAAAATAAAAAAGTATAGGAAACTCTGAAATATCTGTTATTTCTTACATTACAATAAGCTTGCTATAGACTAAACGTTTACACAATTGCAGTATTTATTTAAAATATTGACCTCCAAGAAAATGGTTAGACGGTAGAGGCCTTCACAGTTGGGTGCTGTAGGATATTTTATCGCACTGTGAACCCTGAGAGTGTGTATTGGAAAAACCTGTTTCTGGTTGTGGTATGACTCAGTCCCGTTCATGCCTTTAATCCAAGAACTTTCTGTAAAGAGGATTAAATATAGTCAACCACAGGTCAAGCGACAGACAAGCAACCAGTTGACAGGGAGTGAACACAGGAAACAGAAAACAAAAACAAAAACATAGAGATTGAGAGTAAGTCCGATCTAGAGAACAGAGAGACACACAGGAAGTAGAAAGGAGGGACATTAAGTCTGAAGGGTTTTTAAGACAGTGTGGTGAAAGAGAGGTTTTTTTTGTTTTTTTTTTTTTGTTTGTTTATTTTTTCCTTCTGGGACTTCCACTGAGTCGGAAGGTCAGCTGGGTGCTTTCTCTGTCTCTCTGAGCTAGCAGGCTTTCACCCCAGCATATGGCTCCTGAGTCTTTATAATATTGAACGTTTGGGATTTATTTTAAAAACAACAGTTGTTTTGGTCATAAAGGGATACTAGCTGTCCAGAACTGAATTAATGTAGGCGCAAAAGGCAACCCAGAAGAATAACATGTGCCACCATTCTTATAACATCATGTGAGGTGACAGTAAAAAGCAGCTATCTGTGAACCAAAAAGTGAGCCATCATCACACACAAAATTTTTCAACAAACTGATGCTGAGGTTTCAGCCCTCTCAACAGTGAGAAACAAGCTTCTGTTTTTTTAAAGTCAAAAGTTTGTACCATTTGTAGCATTTTGCTACATTGGTATAAACACCTTACAAGCCTCTTCCAAAGCCTTGTAAGAGAATCATGCATACTTTTAAAGTAACGTAGAGTTTAGATATATGTAATATAAATGCAAATATATAGACATACATAACACCCATTCCCACACACAACATTGGCATGGTGTTTCAATATACCTCTCACCTTTACTGTTTTTCCTGACCTATTTTCAAGATTCTGAGTTTTTGTTTTCTAATATCATAATTTAATAACATTTCTCCCCCTTTTCTTTCTTCTAATAATATCATAAGCTACACCATAAATTCTTACCAACATGGCTTCTCAAAGGTAAGCTGAACAAAGACAGCAGTGAACTTTCAAGATTCTTAAATGTAATATATAAATTCCAAGAGCAGGTACTGATAATCTGAGCAAGCAGGATGCCAATGACACAACAACAACATGACCTAACTTTGTCTTAACCAGGAGTTGACTACACTTCCTTATGATCGCATAGGTGGGAGGAAATGATTCAATTGCCAACCATATCATTCAAGACGAATGTATAGAAGCTCATGGGGAGTTCCATTCGGTTAACTATTCACCTCCTTTCTAGTCTAGCACTCCGAAGACTACCTGTAACATGGGGGTAAGGATAATGTCTGGACTGTCAAGTGAGGACCCTGTCCTTCGCCTCTCTCTTTTTACCAGGGAGTATAAAATGTTCCATTCCTACTGCCATAGACCTAGCTCATCCTGATTATTTTGCTTATGCCAATGTCATGAGTGTGAGATCAAGCATTTTGAAGGTTACTACAGCATGATCACTGATGGCCCTATCATGCCCAGAGAGAATTCCTTTCCTCTAATATAAGCAGTTAGTCTTTTCAAGCCTAGAAGGAAAGTATATATGACATGACCCTCTGTTTCAGAAAATGGAATTCACTTGCCCAACCTTCCTTGCCTTAAGTTATCTGGAATGGTCATAAGTGGTGATATGGTAACTTTGGGCCAATAGCAATCATTTGGAGAATCTCCATGCTAAAAGAATGCATCCTGGGGTAGTAGACTATGTAAATGTATGGAGAAATATGACTCCTTCCAATAGGATAAATGATCCAGCAGTACCAGCTCCCTCAGCTCCTATGTCTCCTCCTGAGTGCTTTCAACTCAACCTAACTGCCTGGAGGCACTCCACATTCTTGCTGATTGTATGATAGAGATTTGACTTCTTTGTACCTGAAGCTAATTTCTTCAAAGGAAGATGAGCCTGAACAGTGGTTCACAGAGACAAACTACAAACATAAAGGAGTATAGTGAGAAACAAGAACATGAGGAGATTCTCAGGTTTGCTTCCTCAAGTGCATACTACTTCCCTGCTCAGTGTGGGTGTCCATAGTTCACAGTGATCTGTAAAATCCTTACTGTGTTATAACTATGATACTAAATACTGACATACAAAGATGGTATTGTAACAATTTGCCTTCCCTTCATTTTTTTCTAGAATTTTCTTTCCTTGAGTGTGATAATTCTGGCTGTAGTGATATGGTATCTCTATATATTATAGATTAGATTAGATTAGATTAGATTAGATTAGATTAGATAATAATATATTAGATATATTGTGTATTATATTAGCCTGATGTTTAAATATAAGCACACTTTCTAATACTGAAGTTTTCAAAATCATACAGAAAGGCAAACTTGACTAATACCTTTAAAACCAACATAAAGGTTCTCAAAACTAAAACTTCAGCATGATATATTCACAATTGCACAGTTATTAAAGCATGCTAGGTTTTCATAAATAGAAATATATATAGAAGGAGTAACAATGATGTGTAGTATCAAAGTACATCATAGGGTCAGATGGAAGGGGAGGAGGACCTCACCTATCAGTGGGCTTGGAAAGGGGCAGGGAGGAGATGAAGGAGGGAGGGTGGGGTTGGGAGGGAATGAGGGAGCAGGCTACAGCTGGGATACAAAATTAATAAACTGGAACTAATATTAAAAATAAAATTTTAATTAAATTAGTACACCATATATTTGTGTGTACACAAAACATACAATTTTACAGAATTTATATGCACCAATAAAATATTTGTATAAATAAGGTATATATTGAACCTAGTGCAAAACAATAAAATTGAACCAAAAAGATGAGAGAAAAGTGTTCATGAATAGTAAGAAAAAGTATTTATAGAAAAAATCATAAGTAAGACAATATTGAATGACTACATGTCAAAAAATTTACTTAGCCAATTTATCTTATTCATTATTTAAGAATTTTATAATATTTAATAAAAATTAGCATAAACAAATTTATGTAAAGATGTTAAGAAATGTAGACTTGAATTTGCTAATAGATACCAGACTCTATTTTTCAATAGGTTAGAGATAAATTCTACCTCCATATCACAAGAATCACTTTCATTTCTATGAACAGAAACTATTTACCACTATTATCCCTCCTTATGTTACTCCCAAAGCATTGCAGAATAATTAAGAACAATGTGATGAAGTGATAATTGTCCATCCACAGGATCCTGAAACAGTAGCAGATAAGCCCCAAGCCCACATGTGAGGGATTGTTTAGCTTCTGGATGGGCTTGGGAGATAGTATCTAAATTGGGCTAATTGTGTAGGAAGACCCACACTCACTGGGAGTCATCCTTTCCTGAGGTTGGTTTCAGAACTATACACAAAGAAGAGAAACCACTGAGCATAAAATTCATTGTTTCTGCTGCTTGACAGAAGATGAAAATGTTCCAAGCTGTCTCAATCACTTGCTGTTCATGACTTTCCTGCAACAACAGACGGACCACAGTCTGTGGAGCTGTGGGCTCCTTCACGTTGCTTTTTGTCTAAATACTTTTATCAGAGCAACAAGAAAAAATAGCTAAGACAGGTAATGAAGGCATATGTTCTTACAATCAGATCACCCAGATGGTTTCTACGGATCCTGACAAGAGTCCCACTATAAACACACTCATGATATATATATATATATTCCATTTCAAGTTTGTATCTAATAAGATAAATGCGACTGAGAACTACAGGTTAGAGACTTGCTCGAGTGACACTTATCTCAGTTGCCTAGTTCTTCATCTTCGGACTCCTTAAGAACTGCTACTGGTAACAAGCGATTCTTATTGAATGTTGGCCAATAAATAATTTAAAATAAGCTATCGAAATTCAGAGACTCCTGGGCATTTTTTATTGCTGTAACAGAATTCCTGAGAAAATGCCTTACGAGGGAAGGGATTTTTTTTTCTTTTTGACTTTATGTTTCTGAGGTTTTCAGGAAAACTGAACAGGATCCATTACTTTGGACCTTTGGTAAGACAAACCATCATGACCACTTGAACACATGATGGGAAAAACTACTTCATAGTGGCCAGGAAGCAAAAAATATTGAGAAAAGGAAAAATTAAGGTAAAATAGACCTTCAAAGAGAGAGCCCCAGAAAGCTTTTTCCTCCAATGAGGACCAAGTTTTACAATTCCTTCCCGGTATTTAATTCTATTACAAGCACATCAGTGCCTTAATCTATTGATGTGATGAAAGCCTTCAGCAATCCAGTATCCATTCTCTGAGCACTGGATTATGGCAATACCTTTGGAAGAACATATCAAGCCCAAACCATAATACTCATCAACTAGGTGAAGAAGAAGAAGAAGAAGAAGAAGAAGAAGAAGAAGAAGAAGAAGAAGAAGAAGAAGAATGGAGGCCCAGACGATCAGTTCAGCTGACTCGTCACTCTCATTATAAATCCACGAGGCTGTTTCCTCTACAAAAGGGTACAGTGGAGATATCTTAATCATGTTTTCTGTTCAAACTCCTCCCCAAAAAGGTACCCCACCCCTTCTCTGAGAAGCAGCTGTGGCTAGTTTGACTGTCAAACAGAAAAATGTAAATAATTATTGAAAGACATTCAAATTCAGGTTTTTTTATTATTTTATAAACAAATCAACAAAACTGAACATGTGCTGCCTGACAAAGAACTGTCTCCTGGGCTTACTCAAAGCAAATCTCCCTATTCAGGACCCTGGGAGTGGATAGCAGAGACCATTTGGGAAATAATTTAAGGGAAAATAGCCTAGCCCAGTTGTTCTAATGGTAAGCAATTATAACAAAGAGCCATTAATTCCCAAACCTCTGTTTCCAGAAGCTGTGCTGAATTCTAACAAACATTCTGGTTACAATTTTCACAAAGATATGGTCTGATTTTCTACTTTTCCATATATATATAACATATATATAAAGTAATATATGTTATACACACACACACACACATATATATATATATGCTCACAATCAACTTTTATTTAGGGAGGCAGTGTGCAGGTCTATTCTCTGTCACTCAGTGACCCCACAAATGACAGCACACTCTCATTTATCTTGAATTTTTCCTTTGCATTTTATAATGATTTATTCTGAATTATACTTTAGCTATTCTATGCTGTGGTATGTTAATAACTTAGACATAAAGGCTGCAAATGAAGAAGTTTTTCTCCTAATGAATATGAATAAGATATTCACTATGAGTTTACAGAAGTGTGCGATGCAAACATTTTGTTACTTAAAACCATACTGAAATCCACAAACCTAAAGAAGCTAAATAACAAGGAGGACCCAAGGGACAAAGCTTAATTCTCATTCAGAAGGATAAATAGAATAGACACTGGAACTGGTTGAAGAGAGGGAACATGATTAGAGCCTATCCCACCCAGCAGAGGATTGAAGCAGATGCTGAGACTCACAGCCAAGCTTTGGGTAGAGTGCAGGGAGTCTTATGGAAGAAGAGTGGAGGATAGACGTACCAGGAGGGGACAGGAGCTCCACAAAGCCAACAAATCTGGCCCCAGGGGGGCCTGCACAGCCTGATGCATGAACCAAGGATCATGCATGGATATTTTGAGTCCTCAGAGCAAAGTGGTGGGTAGACATCAAAATGGTATGTTGACACCCTTCCACTTCATCTCTTGCACATAGACCTCAACACAGATATAACTGGAAGCCATACAAAGCCATGCAGTGTAAGCAAGAGGAGTAAAATCGAGACAGCTGACAACGATAAGGCCAAGATATCCTACCCAGTGTTTTCCAGGTCATATTACCAGAATGGCTATGTTATCCAAACAACAATGGCAAGAAAAACAAATAGTAGTCCTAAAGTTAATTACAATTAGGAAAGAAGAGGAAAATTGTAGAAGGCTATGATTCTTAAGCACTTTTTATAATCTATTGAAAGGAAGGTTAAAACAATCTTCTGTTTTTGTTATGTATTTGGATTTGAATTGAAGAGTCCTTAAGTAAATTTGTCATATTTTCCTTTTTTTCTTAGGAGATACTGAAAGTGTATGAGCATTCCCTTAACCAAATATATTCCTATGAACTTGCTTATTTGGTATTTTAGCTACTCGAAATGTATTTGACAAGCTACAATGTTAACAAAAGGTGTGTTTACCCATTTGTCAATTATCTTGAATTTCACTCACAGTAAAATAGACACTTTAAAACATCTCCTTTTTCATTAATGAAAAGTAATTACCATGGTTGCACTGATACTTTCTTTTGTTTTAACAGCACTTCTTGAAGTATGATAAACAGATTCCCCATTCGTGTTTTGTCTTCACTATTCTTAAATGTTTTTCTTCCATTATGTGTTCCACAAGTATTTGTGTTATTGAACAACAACAACAAAAAAAATTACTGGTAGTATTGATTCCAAGTGCATTGACCTGACAGACAAATTCTGGGAGAATTAACATTATGTTTTATTCATCACTCATCATGTTCTCCTGCTAAGTTCATTAATGTTCTTTTCTTTAAACGCTTGTAGATCTGTCCTTTTCAAAACACGGGTGTCCCCCCCCAGGTCATATTAACTCCCCCCCTTTTTTTATGGATTCCCTGCATTCTGCCTGAGGTTTGGTTATGAGTCTTAATATCTGCTTTGAAACACTGCTAGGTAGAAGCTTTCAGAGGCCCTCGGTGGTAGGCTCCTATCCTGTTACTTGTTTGCTCCTGCATCCAATGTCCATCCCATTTGTCTTTCTAAGTGAGGATTGATCATCGTACCCTGGGTCCTCTTTCTTTTTTATCTTCTTTAGGTGGATAGATTTCAGTATGTTTATCCTATCTTATAGGTCTATATAAGTGAGCATATACCATGTGTATATACTTTCTGCTTTGGGGATACCTCACTTAGGATGATCGTTTCTAGGTCCCACCATTTGCCTGCAAATTTCATGATTTCCTCATTTTTAATTGCTGAGTAGTATTCCATTGTGTAAAAGTACCACAATTTCTGTATCCATTCCTTAACTGAGGGACATCTGGGTTGTTTCCAGATTCTGGCTATTATGAGGACAGGAGTTCCACAAGGACCAAATATATCTGGGCACAGGGGTCTTTTATGAGACTTTTTCTCCAAACAAGGACCATGTATAGATGCAACCTAGAGCCCCTGCTCAGATGTAGCCCTTGATAGCTCAGTATCCAAGGGGTACCCTAATAAGGGGAACAGGGACTGTTTCTAACATGAACACTATGGCAGGCTCTTTGACCCCCTCCCCACCAGGGAGGAGCAGCCTTTCTAGGACACAGAGGAGGACTTTGCAGCTAGTCCTGAAGACACCTGATAAACCAGTATTAGATGTAAGGGGAGGAGATTCTCCCTTATCAGTAGACTTGGAAAGGAGCAGGGAGGAGATGAGGGTGGAAGGGTGGGATTGGGTGGGAAAGAGTGAGTGGGATACAGCAGGGATACAAAGTTAACAAACTGTAACTAATATTAAAAAATTAAAATTAAAAAAAATAAAAATAAATTAAAAAACAAAACGAAACATGGGTACCTTACGTTTCTATCACTGAGAAAAGCACTGAATCACAATAAAGTACCTTGTCTAGTATCCACTGATGGGGAGTGGGCAGGATATGTTTCAATCTTCTCTAAAAGTACTTATATTTTTAAAAGTTCTCCCACTAAGTCCGTCCTAAATGCCTTTCTTTAAATGGAGTTCTTTGGAACTAATGGAATTAAAGGATGGAAAAAATAGACTAGTTATAGATCTAGTTAATTCCTACCCAAGGCAAAAACATATGTTATATTTAAGGAAAAAGTGGAGGGACCATATTTCATATGGTTGTATCTTTTCCTTAGCAAATTATTAACATTTTTTCCATCCTCCAATAGTTGTTAACATAATTTTAAATGTGAAATCCCTGTTATGAGCCTTTTGATACTTGAAACATTTTATTCTTCAAAATACCTATATTCTAAAACAAAACAACAAAATTTCTATCTTCTGATGCAAAAGCTCTCAGAAGCCAAGAAGACCTCACTCACTATCTGTGTACATCACAGCTGGAATTTAGTTATCAGATTAGGTTTCCAATTATGACAGCTGGCCAAAAGTAATTCCTTGAGAATGCATGTGAAGGCAGGTGTCTTGGCAAAGGCAGAGCAGAAACAGCAGGCACAGAAGAGGTGAGAGATGAGTGCCAAATCCCCGGCTGGTACACTTCACTGCTTCAATAGGACCAGCCTCTGGTAGAGAAAACAGGAAAGCTGAGCCTGCACATGAGAGCTGGGTTCGGGGCTGAGTTGTAATTTTCAGCATAGAGGACAGTTACTGCTCCCAGTCTCAGATCTGGGATTTGTGAAGAGCAAGATACCATGAAGTAGGTGAAATATCTGCAACTTTTCACTAATGTCTTAGCAGAACAGTATAAAGAGGCTGCTAGAGACAGATTTGCTGGCTCGTCCTTATCCCTAGCACTGTTCTTTGTGTGTCCTGATACAGGGAGGTGGATGTGGTACAGAAAGTACCACAAAATGATGACCTTTAAATCTTACTGAACAGTGATGCCATTGCTTCATCTGCGCTAACTCTCTTGTTATAAAGCTTATAAGAACTCTATGATAGAGGTAATAATAACTGGCGAGTACTGTGTAACAGCTCAGTATCTGCACACAAAATAGACAAACGAGTCACCTGTGGTTAGATGGCAGAGCCCTGTTGACATCTCAGTAAAGGAATTAGTTTATTCACCAGAAAGTTGCATCACCCAGCGTGTTTCTGGTATTGCTCTAAGAACTGAGCTGAGAGCAGTGAAAAGATCAAAGTTCCAGTCTTAACAGAACAAAAGTTATGTTTGACAGAGTTGAATAATAAGGTAACAATACTATCAATATGTTCCGTAAAGCCAAATCTTATGAAGCCTTAAAAAATAAAATGTCATAGCTCAAAAGTTAAGGAAAGGCAACGTCTGAAGACCTGAGTTCTACAGGGTAAAACTAGCATCCAAGATGAACATGCATGAAAACCACTAACGTACGTGCGTTGGGTTTGTTTTGTCTTATTTTGTTTTTATGTTTGCTTTGGTTTGGCTTGTATGGTTTAGTTTTGTTGTTGTTGTTGTTCATTCATTCGTTTGTTTGTTTGTTTGTTTTGGGCCTACAAACAAAGGTGTGAATGGAACAGTCCTGAAGGAGAGCTGAGTAAGAAAGAAGACTGACTCGTGGTCAGGAAGCAGATATGAAGTGATTGTATGTGCTGGCTGCAAACTTAGTGTTTGCTCTAAAGCCAGCAAACAAATACTGAGTATATTTAAAGAAATTAATTTGTAATAGTTCTTCAGTGGCTGAAAGAGGGCTTGATTAGCTATTCCTAGAGACGGGCCCAGTGATGACCATTTAGAGTTGTAAGGTCGAGCAATAGTGAAGGTCAGGTTTTGTCAATTCAAGGTAATATGATGGAAAGAGGAGGAATGTGCATAGCCATGCAGATAGGAATTAATAGGATCTGGTGACTGTCTATACTGCTAAAGAGGCCAAGAAGAACCAAGGGAATCTCCCAGCTTGCTGTGGAATATCCACAGCAAGAAAGATATTGCAGCCTCAAGAGGAGATAACATTGGAAGTAATAATTGTGAGAATTTTCACTAGGAAACACAGATATAAGTTTTACTGACACAGAAATAGAATGTTGACTTCATGTTTGTATCTATCCTGGCAAGTTCATATAAAGAGGTTCAAACCCCTACTGTAAAAGTATTGAATTGAATGAAGAATTGAATTGAATGGTTGAATGAATTGAAGAGGATGCTCTCATGATGAATTTAATAGTCTTATAAGAAGAGATATCAAGATGGGTATGAAAACACTTGCCTCCTGGAACCTTAGCACTAAGGAGACTGAAGCAGAAAGACAGTGACTTAGAAGCCATTCTGAGCTACACAGTACATTCCAGACCACCAGTCTTAGTCACACAAGAACACAAAAAGCAAAAGATCTCTGCCTCCCTCCCTCCTTCCTTCCCTGCCCCCTCTCTTCTCTGCCAAAGCCTTGCTACCCAGAAAATCTTTTCCAAAGCATCACCATTCCAGAGGCTCACTATTAACCATGTCAACCTCCATGAATACGTAAAATGAAATATATTTTTCAAAGCCAAACCATCTTTTAGTTGGAGAAGCCCAAACTAACTGAGGCAGAGTACTAAAATGGCTGAACATTATGCAAGACAGTGAACTGAAGTGCTGGTTTAAGAAAAAAACACCTTGGAGTGATGTCAAAGGAAGAGAGAGCTGAAGGCTTGCCAATGATGAAAAACAGGCAACAATGTCTGAGCTATCGTGACCTAGAGCCACAGCCGAGAGCCTCAGGATGGCTGCATGTCTCCCAGTCACTGTGTGCTCTGCTCAGTGCTCATTCCAGACATAGATCTTTGCGCTGTTGTCACAACGTATTTGGATGGCACTGAAAAAAAATAAAAATATGAAATTTGATCAAACAAGCAACATGACAATTTTCTTTGTCACTGAGGAAAAAAAACAGCGTTGTTTCATTTGATCTTTGTTATTGTAAACATTCTATGATTCACATCAGGGGAAACTAACCTGAGAGATATATTATGAGCATGTTCACCTGGGGGCATTCATCTCTCACTTGTCAGATTACAGTCTACCCCTTATTATTAGTTTTGTTTGATGTCTCTACAGAGCAGAAGGCAAAAAATCAGTAGCAGCCTGTATGCTGGAAATAGGAGAAAAGAGTATTTCAGAAAGGAAGGAGTAATCAATAATTCCAAATGCAATAAAGAGGTTTATATGACATGTATTGAAAGGCAGCCATTGGATGGGGAGTTGAAAGGCAGCAGCTATATAAAGGTAACAATAAAGTTCTGGAAAGAGTGAGTGCTCTGGTCAGCAGTGAATTTAGAGTGATGGCTTAGTTCTCCCTGTATTATCTTACATGATGAGAGCAACGGTGGCCTACAAAAAGCTTATAGCAGTGCCATGCAGAACACAGGCATGAAGCAGACCCTCAGCATGGCCAACTGCATACAGAGCTTCTGTCAATAATCAGGAAGAACAAGATAGAAGATTACCCCATAGAGCCTCTGCTTCATGACCTCATTTGAGCCACACTTAAATTTCTCCCTTTGGGAACAGCACCAACTGTTTTGATCTTTTAAATGTCAAGATGACATGTGAACTCAGCTGGTACATTTGTGGTAGTCTCTTACCTGGAAAAAGCCAGTGAACACATCTCAAGCAAATATATATATTTGCTTGAAATAAATAAATAAATAAATATATATATATATATATATATATATATATATATATATATATACCTTGTTGTGGAAGATCTCTCATGTTTCTGTGTCCCCTACTCGTATCTGGTTCCCACTTTTCAACCACCAGCTCTGTCTATTCTATCTCCCCTTCCAAGTGAGATTTATGCATCCTCCTTTAGAACCTCTATGTTACTTATCTTCTTTGAGTCTATGCCTCATAGTATTCTTATCCTATATATATATATATATATATATATATATATATATATATTAGTGTTGCTTGACATACAGCAGAAACTGTGATTCAGAGCTGGGGAAGTAAGTAATAAGAAGAACTTCAACACATCAATGCAGAAAGAATGGATCTATGATTGGGGTTGGATAAACAGAGAAAGTAGAGGATAAAAAAGATTATTAATATTTTAACTTATTTTCTACCTTTTTATTATATGTGTGCATGTGTGCTTACATGTGTATGTTTATGTGTGTGCATGTGTTATGTGCACATGTGTGTGCCATAGACCACATATGTACCTGTGGAAGAGAACAAAAGGCAATTTTAACAAGTTTGTTCTCACCTCACACCTTGTTGTGGAAGATCTCTCTTGTTTCTTCGGAGAAATGCACTCCTAGATAACCAACCAATAGGCTTCAGGATGATTTTCCACTTTTGTTCCCCATCATAGGAAGAGAAATGAAAGCCCAACTTTTTCATTGAAAAATAAGCAATAGGAGACTAGTCTAGTTAGTGGGTGTCCTCTTCAGTCTCTATGGCCTCTGCAACTAGAAGGCTCTGCTTGGGTGTCCCTCATATCTTCTCAGGAGCCTACCCTGACATAGGATTCCAGCTTGTCACAGGGATAACCCCACTCTCAGCTTCTCTTTTCTCTCCAGTCCTTTGCCCTTGCTCTCCCCCGGTCTGTTCTCCATCCTCTTAATTCTCTGTGTCTCCCCTCTCTTACCTGGTTCCCGCTTTTCAGCCACCAGCTCTGTCTATTCTATCTCCCCTTCCGAGTGAGATTTATGCATCCTCCCTTGGAGCCTCTGTTACTTGTCTTCTTTGAGTCTATGCCTCATAGTATTCTTATCCTATATTATATAGCTGAAATCTACTCATGAATGACTAGATACCATGTGTGTCTTTCTGAGTCTGAGTTACCTCACTCAGGATTATTTTTTTCTCATTCCATATATTTGCCTGAAAATTTCATGATTTCTTTTTTTTTCAGTCTTTTCTTTTTTAAATTTATTTATTATTTATTATAATTTATTCACTTTGTATTCTGGCTGTAGACCTCTCCCTCATGACCTCCCAGTCCCACACTCTCTCCCTCTTCTCCCCCTATGTCCCTCCCTGAGTCCACTGATAGGGGAGGGCCTCCTCCCCTTCTATCTGACCCTAGCCTATCTAGTCTCATCAGGACTGGCTGCATTATCTTCCTCTATGGCCTGGTAAGGCTACTTCCTCCTCAGGGTGAAGTGATCAAAGAGCCAGCCACTGAGTTCATGCCAGAGACAGTCCTTGCTCCATTTACTAAGGAACCCACTTGGACACTGAGCTGTCATGGGCTACATCTATGCAGGGGTTCTAGGTCATCTCCATGCATGCTCCTTGGTTGAAGTATCAGTCTCTGCAAAGACCCTGGGCCTAGATACTTTTGGTTCTGTTGGTCTCCTTATGGATCTCCTGTCCCCTCCAGGTCTTTCTATATCCCCTTTCTTCCATAACATTCCCTGCACTCTGCCCAAAGTTTGGCTGTGAGTCTCAGCATCTTTTTCAATACCCTCATCAGTAGAGTCTTTCAGAGGCCTCCTGTGGTAGGCTCCTATTCTGTTTCCTGTTTTCTCCCACTTCCACCCCATTCAACCACTCCTTCTGTTAACACTCATGGCTTAGCTGGTCAAAATCCAACTTGCTATTTTTTTGTTCCTTTTTTAAAATATATTTTATTTTTTACAATTTATCCACTTTATATCGCGATTGTAGCCCCCTCCTTCATCTCCTTCTTGTCCCACCCTCCTTCCTTTTTCCCCTGTCTCCCTCCCCTAGTCCACTGAAAGAAGGAGCACCCCTCCCCTACTATCTGACCCTAGACTATCAAGTTTCATTGTTTAGAAGGCAAACAGAATAGACAATGGGAGGTGGAGAAAGAGATGGAACAAGACTGGAGCCTACCATAGTTGTCCTCTGAAAGACTCCACCCAGCAGAGGATTGAAGCAGACACAGAGAATCACAGCCAAACTTTGGACAGAACACAGGGAGCTTCATGGAAGAAGGGTGATGCGGACAGAAGGACCTAGAGGGACCTACTTGCTTCATTAGAAGACTTTTTTTCTATTTAATCACCAAAATAAATCCATCTCAAATTAAAATTTTAACTTCACGCAACAGCCTTGTCATAGCAACAGTAACCATAACATTGATAGCATCAAATGATGAGAAAATATTCTGCCTGCTCACAATGTTTCTATGGAATTTGACGTGTTGTGTCTGTCAGGGTGTAATTCCCTGCTGGGAGGTATAAATTATACTGTTTGGTTTAAAGATTGTTTCAAGAGTATCTGTGCTCTAACTATTTTATAAATTCTTTAATTTAAAGGCAGAAGGTAAAGCAAGCATGGTTTTCATCTCTGTGTTTTCCATATCATGTAGTGTAGGTATATAGTTTGGGCATATAAAAAATGGCCAATCACGTCAGCACTCTTGTATATTGTTTATCTCAGAGTCTGTTGCCTCCTCTTCTTTTTTCTTAGAGTCCAGCCACAAAATCAAACTATATCCATGTGTCTTGCAGACAGCAGGGCCTCTGAGACTGTTTTGGGCAACACAATGCCAACAAATATGACATACGCCGTTTTCAGATATAACTCCTAATACTCTCCCACATGCCACTCCTCCCTTCCTCCTATTCTTGTGGCAATGTAGGACACTTATTAAACGTGATGGCTTCAAGAACTGATCTGAATCACTACACCAAAGACATACATGTTCCGGTGTAAGCATATGTAAGCATATGCCATGTCAGCCAGTATTAGACTTCTCTGTAGTCAAGATTTAAAAACTTCCACACTCTTGAGCTTTCTCTCTTGCAGCTGCTGGTATCAGTTATTTTGTTTAGAGGTTACCATAAAATTCAACTGCATTTGAGAAGCTCAATATGTAGGTTATTTCTAACCAAGATTTCATATTTCTAGTTTCCAATTTCCATTCTTGAATCTGAACATCGTCAAAGTGGAAAGTGCCGTTATCAATAATGATGTTATATTTGCTCTATGGTTAATAACTGCCTCTGAAGTTCTACATATAAATCACAGCTACAAATGTAAAGCACAATTCTGATAAATTTTCAATATAAACATTAATTTTTATTTTGTACACATAGATTTATTTCATTATAAGCATAGTGAAAAGACTTTTCATTTCTATAAATACTGATATCAATGTTTATCCAAATGCACCTGCTATGCTGTAGAAATAAAAGAATGCTACAAGAGCCCACATTTTGATCATTTTCCTATTTTGTTAAATATCTATTTAGGGACAGGAATATGTAGAAATTACTTGACATTTATAAATGTTAAATATTTTAAGTGTGGGGCAGAGCTCTGAAGTCAAGCTGTTTGAAACATATCATACATTCTTTCATTTTTCGTTGAAGCTTAAAGTCCATTTGCAACTGTCCCTTTTATCTTGTCAGCTTAATAGTGAAGAGGGCAGGCCCCATGAATTAAATTTGTCCTTGACAGGTAGAGGCAAAGTGGAACGGGAGTATTTAAGATGCAGCGTATTCATGCTGTACGCAAGTACACAGCTGTCATGGATCATTCACTGGGAAGAAAGATACATAGATTATGATCACAACCTTGAATTATCATTCCTTGCGGCATTGCTTATCTCCTTTAAGAATACTTATGAATTTCAGGTAAAAATAACTCACATTTCTTCCCTCAGAGAAACCCAACATATTCTCTTTAATGCAACTTTCCAACATGTGAAGGCTTTTACACTTTGTATTATGATGGTATTTCCACTTCAAATTTCAGCTACAACTATATATTTAAGACTCTTTACTGAAGTCTAAAGATGAAATAGCTGATGTTGGCAATATAAAAGTATTTTTGTCATGAGCTTCTGTAACATAACTTTTGTCATGAACTGCTGTTATATTACTTTCCTTTTGTTTTAAAACATGTTTCTCTCACTTACCGACCTTGCTCTGTCTTATAACGCATTTTTGATCCCTTCATGCATTCCACATAATGTACCATGTTTTCAAAAGAAAAACCCATATACATTTCATATCATTTTATAAACATTTAATAAGTGTCTTCTTGCCTGTCAAAGTACTATCTGCTTAAAATTTAAAATGTGGTCAATATTAAACCTCTTTGATTTAAAAGAACTTGCTATTTTTAGGAGAACTAGTTAATAAAAGAAATTATTATCATCTTTATTATCATCTTCACCATTATTAAAAGATTATAATGCCTGGTGCTGTGATTGTATTTTATATCAATGGTACATTGGATTGTCAATGACTAAGGACATCAGAGTCAAGCTTCTCTGAAGTATGTTAAGCTTGGATTCCTGAACAAAGAGGAAGAGCCTTTGAGGAAGTGGGGAGCAAGGCCCTTCTAGTACAATGAAGTTGCTGAAGGAAGGCCACAGAAGAAAGAATACCAAGGTGTGCTGATACTAGGACTGAGCTGGGGCCAGGACAGACATAAAACTATAGAACATGTTAAGAAAATGACTGTCTGTTTTGAAAGCAAAAACTGTCTAACTGGTAACACAGTATTAAGTTTCCATTGAAAAGGTGACAGACATATCAAGGGAGGCTAAGAGGATAGGAGAAATGGAAAGATACCATCCCCATATCCTAGCTGTTGCTGATTTCTATATGAAGAAGGCTATAGCCACCTCCCTGATACAGAAAGAAAAGAAAGAAAGAAAGAAAGAAAGAAAGAAAGAAAGAAAGAAAGAAAGAAAGAAAGAAGAAAAAATCTGCTTAATTTTGGACTCATTACCTTTAGAGTATCTTATAAATGGAATTTTAGCTGGGATTCAGGCTCCCACCTGGTGTCTGAGTATTTTTCCAGGGAGTTGCACATCCCATTGAACTGACAAAGGTGAGTTTTCTATGGGAAGCCATGGATCATTAGCTGAAAGTTAATGTTAAGATGCCCTGTGCTTAGGAGCAGCTGTGTTAGAGGGTCTCTTTCCTAAGCTTTCTTTGGAGGCTTCAAACCCTGCTGAGCTGATGGAAATGAAGTCCTTAATTTCAAAGATGGTCATTAACCCCCTGCTTTGTGTTTTTACAAATCATTAACATGTCATTTGTGTTTCATTTTCGAGATAGTCTTTGTGCTCAGGGAGCTGAAATGTTAGGGTGATGGGGATCAAGTACCGAAAGGAAAAATGCGTGACGAATCACAATGACAGTGCAGTGAAGGTCACTGCGTAGAAAAAAACATATGATCTCTGATGGAGAGGGGAAGTGAGACCAGGAGTGCAATTCACTGGTTGTGATAATGTCTGCACAGTCTTCTTCATCTCGAATCGTTTGTCCTCTTGGCAGAAGAGGGACTAGACTGAAGCATCAAGATTAACATACAAAATAAGGCAGTGTGCAAAGGAAAAAAAGTAAAAGCTTTTGCTTCCCTACAAGGGATTCATCCAAAGAAGAGAAGCTATGCAAGGATAGCATGTATATGTGTATATATAAAGGTACTTGTATGTACACAGATACACATTTACACACTACCACAAGACATGTGGTAGAAGACTTGGGACTCTTCCATGTTCATCAGCCCACTTCTTTCCTTAGGAGTACTTTCTCCTTAGAGCTGTCCTAATTCAACTAATTATTTTGGGTCCGTGGCATAGCCATGTGCCCTGGGACACAAAACCCCGGGTTTAAATCTCCCCTCCCTCTGGTGACTGAGTGCCTTGTAGGTTTGTTTGTAGTGATGGTTTTCTCTCAATCTCTATTAAAATTGTCTTCAATCTTCCTTCTGAGACCATTTTAGATGATTTTACATATAAGACTAACAAAAGGAGACCGACCGACCCAACAAACAAACAAACAAATGAACAAACAGAACTGGGCCCTTGGGGCCCTGCAGAGACTGACACCCCAACCAAGGACCATGCATGGAGGTAACCTAGAACCCCTGCACAGATGTAGCCCATAGACTCAGTGTCCAAGTGTATTTCTTAGTAAGGAGAGCAGGGTCTTTCTCTGACTTGAACTCACTGGCAGGCTCTTTGATCACCTCCCCGCTGGGGATGGAGGGAGAAGCCTTACCAGGCCACAGAGGAAGACAATGCAGTGAGTCCTGATGAGACCTGATAGGCTAGGGTCAGAAAGAAAGGGAGAAAGACCTCCACTATCAGTGGACTAGGGGACGTGTATAAGGGGAGAAGAGGGAGAGAGCATGGGATTAAAGAAGGGGACACAGCCAGGATACAAAGTGAATAAATTTTAATAAATAATAATAATTAATAAAAATAGTTAAAAACAAACAGCTCTCATAATTCATCATGAAACCTTTAGACCTTTCTTAGATTCGTGTGCTACTTGATGGCACAGACTATGGGTAAAAATCATCCACATCAGTTCAATTCATCAAGCATTTAGTAACTAGGTACTGTACAATCAACCCATTGCTATCAAAATGCCATCTTCTTTCTCCTCCCTTTTTTATTGTTAGTTTTGTATTATATTTTTAGTGAGTCAAGATGCTTGTGGCTCTGAATACAAGGCTGGCCTCTATTGCTAACAAAAGATGACTTTGAAATTCTGGCCTTATGGCCCCTTCTTACTCACTGCTGTAATTATAGGCCTAACTTTCGGTTTTTGCTGGTGTAGGGACTGTGCCCAGGATTCCGTGCATGCTAAGCAAGCACACTAACACCAGCTTAAATCCCCAGTCTCTGACAGCCTTTTCTGATTGCTGTTGAAGAATGCCTATGTTTGAGCCACAGTACCTGGTTTGCATTAGTTTGCCATTTTCTTTAGCATAAATTATTATTTTAATGAGATTACAACTTAACTGACCTTGTCGCACACACTTTTCTCAATTTCTTTTATTTTTTGAGATGATAAGATAATTACATCATTTACCCCTTTCTTTTCATTTCTCCAAACCCTTAATAAACATCTCCTTGTACATTTTTAAATTCAAGGCCATTTTGTTAATTAATGACATACATTATAAACGCACACACACACACACATATATATAATGTAACTATAACCTGCTCACATATTTTTTAAGGGACAAATCAGGAAACATATTTGTATTTGCCTGAATTAGTTTTACTCATTTTGGGGAAAATATACAAAATCAGGGAATCTGCTTCTGTAAAGCTGCACTTTGGTGGTGCGTTTGTAGTTTCAGTGACATCACTTATGTCTGTTCTCGTGGATTTGACTACGAGAGAGTCGTCCAAAGCCATGGACTCTGAGAGTCTTCATTTAGTATTCTCAGCTCTTTTAAGTCTGTGTAATATCTGATATCAAAGATCTAATGGAACATTATATTCAGTGAACAAAAGTTAAGATTTGTAGGCCAATTATCACAGTAAATTCTACCAGAGTGGACGCAGGACTAGCCACAGGATTATCACCATGGATTGCTGCAGCCATGAATCATCTGAAGGAATGGGCGGACATGGGAGCGTTAGCAGGCCTTCTGGTGTTGGTCTCCTTGGTTTGCCTGTGGTGTATATGCAAGATTAGAGTCTCACAACAGCGTAATGCAGCCATGATCATTCAGGCCTTTACAGCCATTGAAGCAGGACAGTCTCCCCAAGCATGGTTGGCTACCATAAAAAGCTAAAATGTTATGCTCAGGATGCGAGGCTAAGCACTGCACTCAGGGTCAGCCGCTTTGGACCCAGAGAAGAGCATGTCTGATTGCTGGTGGGTTGATGCCCCAGGTCCCGCCTCTGAGAAAAAGGTATCAGTCGGGTCTGATGCTCTTTGGGTGGATGACACCTAAATGAACATCAGTACAAAGTCCCAATTTATTTCTAATATCAGAGATCAGACCTCTACTCTTGCCTGATGTGTCTAAAACAAAAAGGGGGAACTGTAGAGAGCTGCGGAATGCTGCGCCTTAAAGATGGAGCTGGTTTCCGCCTTCCACCTTCCTGATGGTGAGTGCTCTCTGTCACAAACAACTCCACATTTGGCTAAGGCTGAGGATCTGGCTTGCTTCCATGTATGTGGACCTATCTGCATTGCCCACATGGCACGCTGGGGTTGGCTACCCAGAGGCTATTTAAGCTGTGGGCTGGCTTTCCCCAGGGTCCAATGATTGTTCAAGGTTCCTGAATAAACTGCATTGAAAAAAAAAAAAAAAGATTTGTAGGCCAGACAAGGATCAGAACAAAATTATTTATGGTTTCGTTGATTTCACAAGAAGCAAAAATGATATTTCAGTCTAAGAATGTTGATGCTAACCTGTTTGCCTGAGTTAAATATCTAAGCACTAAATTTAGTTTCCTCAAACTAATGATACCAATGGATGAAATCTGTCTCTTTGTTACATTTGTGCAATTTAAGTGTGTTTCTATATTACATGTTAATCGCATTTAAAAAAAATTAAAGTCAGAATAAAAAAATTGCCTTTGGTTGATAAATAATCCTGCCTTTTTTGTCTTATTGATTAAACTTTACTGTGTAAAGATTTCAAAAGGAGTGACATGGATTGTATATTTTGCAAACTTCAAAATAGGCATACTGGCATAGCCACAAATGATGAGGAAGTTATAAAATAACAAAAGTACGAAATGCTACCTTGACAGTCATTAATGTCTGTGGTTACTCTTATCTGGATCATGTACTTGATTTTGTGTGCAGAACTTATAAAATATCTACCGTTTCAAAGACACTCATACAAAAAGATTTTTATTATGAATACAACTTAATCTCACAACTTAAAACATTCAGCCAATAATAAAACACATGCTATTTATTCCTAGTTTAAAAACAAAAGAGCTTTCTTTGGACACAAAATAAAACTCAGGCCATAATCTTTTTCTGGCACTGTGAAAAAGCTCTTGTGTACACTTTTAGACCAGGAAATAGATTTGATGGATGATCTACCTTATTTTTGAAATATATGTATTTTTCTACAATGTGCTAAAAATAACTTTAAAGCTCAAAGCATGACAAATCACATCTATTTCTTATTTGGAAAAGGGCTCTTGCATTATTACGTTTTTATACAATTGTCATCATTCAATCCTACTTTCACTGCTGGTGAACACTTGTCTTAGCCATGTGATGCTTGCTGGCAGAGCTGACATTTTATTTGTAGGCCAAATTCCCATATGCTATGCCATTGTACATTGTTGTTTATTTGACTGTTTAATAATCCACTGTATATTATGTTTGCGACCACACTGAGAGCAGGTCTTCATAATGCATTGTAACACAGAAAACTCAACTAAAACAATATAAATAAAAAATTTATATTTTTTATAATATATATTGACATTATATATAATATATAGCGACATTGAATTCCACCCTTGGAATTTCAATCACTTCATTTAATAATCTCTGCTTATTCTGAAATAAGATGATGGCACACAATATAAACTTTCTTTTTATCTTTTCACATTAAAATGTGTTGTGTGGAACTGAAAAATAAACACCTAAATTAGAGAATCCTAAAACTGATTTAAAAGCAAGTTGACTAGATTTCTAAGAAGTAAAATTAATGTTGAGGAATAATTATAACTAAATAAAAGTGTACTAGAATTAAGTGTTCTTTCATTTCATACTGGTGATGGTGTAATAATACACACTTCATTAAAGTGAGATTATTCATAACACAACCTTTAAGATAAGATATACCAAGCAGATTGGAAAATCAAGTAAGCCAGGCTTGGTGGTTTGAGGAAAGCCATTTAGATAGTACAGGCTGACTTAAAGCTGATGATCCAATTTAACCTACCATGAAACCTTGATCCTTAACGGGAAAGAACTTGAACACTGCAAATATCCAGATTCTTACGATTCTTCTTATTTTCATCAGTATTCCATGATTTTTTTTTATTTCTAGGAGTATTAAAATCTATCAAAGAATGACTTGCTCTTTCACCTGAACTTAGATAATATTCTTGCTTGACATAATAAAACTCTAAAGGTTTATAGAAATTAATGGATCAGGAAAGACTAAATTGGTGAGTAAAATGGTAGAACAAAGTATAGGGAGAATATGGAGAAGGATAAATAACATGAAAAACCTTGAGAAAAAATCATATAGAAACCTGCCATGCTATTGTAACCATTACATATATTGGAGTTACCCTATAACAGGATGACAACGCCACTACTTGATACCACACACTAACAAATATGGAGCCTGCAAGGGTCTGTCCCATATGTTATGGCTGTTAGCTTGGTGTTTGGGGGCCACTGATAACAGTAGGAACATGAGTATCTCTGACTATTTTGCCTGCTCTTAGAGCTCTCTTCCTCCTATTGAATTGCCTTGTTCATTCTTGATATGAGGGCTTTTGCTTTGTCTCATTATATCTTGTTTTATTCTGTTTGCCTGTTGTCTCTTAGAGGCCTGCTCTTTTCTGAAAGGAAACATAGGGGGAGTGGATCTGGGGAAGAGGAGAAGTGTTGGAGATCTGGAAAGAGTAAAGGTTGGGGAAATTGTGGTCAGGGTGTACTATACAAGAGAAGAATCTATTTTCAATTAAAAAATAGTCCAGTGGCAGGAATGGGTTACCTCTTTTAGAGTTTTAAAGTTGTTGATCAGTGAGGTCCCATGGATCTAATATTACAGACTATTGACAATAGTATTAGTTATGCTCCAGAAGATTTTGGTAAGACCTTATTGCTAAAGAAACCACACACTTGAATCATAGAACATGGAGAGAACACACTGGTACTGACCTGAGATCTTTAATACAGTATAGTTTACTAGTTATGAAAGGTGCTATGAATGTTGCTGAAAGATAGAAGTAATCATCAGTCTTACCCAGAAACCCCGTGAACATAGAAAGACATGCTCATTAATGCAATAGTGGTATGAATATCACAGGAATAACCAATTTCTTTCTGATGGATTTACATCCTGTTCCACAAGATGAAACTCATACTTGGCACTGTTTTCTGCCTAAGAACCTATGACAAAACAGGGTTGGACCACAGGAGAGAATTCACTACTATTTTTCAACTAAATGGGTGCAGTATTAAAACAAGTCCTATGTAGTGTCCTCAGATCTTTATATTAATTCATTTCTCAACCCTTATAAGAGAAGCTTCCATTTGCAGCAGACGGTGATTAACAGAAAGCCCCATGACTGGTCACGGTATATAGAATAAGAGACTGTGAAATATGCAGCCCTATGTAAGACATGTATATCATACATCACAGTGTAACCTCCCCAAAGCCCAGGGATCATTGTTAGCAGGCTGTGAGAATGTAAGAGCCAGAGGTGGTGGGTGACAACAAGGAAACAGTGTTTCCTATATGCAACAAAAAAGTATCAAGTAGGAACTCACAAAAATTGTGGTATCATCCAGAAGAGGTGTCCCAAGCTCAAGCCAGATCAGATCCCACAATGCAGAGGGGAGGTCAAGAGCAAAGTCCCAACATTAGCGAAGGAGCTATTGTCAGCAGACAGCTGCTGGGAGAGGGAGATTCAGTCACTGACAAGTTGACCATGATTCCTTGGAAGATCACATATCCAAGAATATATGGGCAGCACAGTTAGGACTTGATGAATCAAGAAGGAGTGAGGGACACAAAGCTGTGTGAATAGGAAGAGGAAGGATCTGAGGGGATTCTGACAATGGGGCAGACATCATCAAGCCACGTTGTATGAAATCTGAATGGGCTAGTACAAATATTTTAAATAAAAAATAAAAAACAGCTCTACAGCATAAGTGAAAGAAAACATAACCAAGACAAAACCCAAACATACACATATTAATATCACATGTATATGTGTGTGTGATAATATAAAATTCTCACCACAAACATTACTAATGTTTGCATCATTTACACATACACATTTTAGTACAGAGTTGAATATACAAATACATACACACAATATATGCTTTGGAAGTTAATTTCTTTTTCAAAGATATTTTTAACCATGTTTGACTTGTAGATATTCAGCTAGAAATGATACCAAATAAAATAACACTGAATGTTGAATTTCTCTGCTTTATAAATCTCCACACCAGTTTATGTTAGCCATGCTGACTGGAAATTTCCAAAATGGAGTTATTACACACCCATGCACGTGCATGCATGCACACACACACACACACACACACGTATTATATATATATATACATATATATTAATAAATATTTATATATATTTGTAAAGGAAAGAAAGAAGGGTTAAAATTTATCATCTCTTTGAGTCTCCACTATTATCATTAGATTCCAGAGAAGCTGTGATTTCAGAATGGGTAGGACACGCCTTACTATGGGATAATATCCCAGGTAGGTTTGAGATTCAGGAGAGGGGCTAGCAAACTCAGAACACTGAAGTCTGGTGGTACACACCTGTAGTCCCAGGACTTATCGGAAAGAGTCAGTAGCCTCAAAAGTTTAAAATCATCTTAGCTTCACACCAAATCCAAGACCCAGGCTACATGAGGTCTGGTCTCATAAATTCGAGTCAAGATGAAGAAGGAATAAGGGGAGGATGAAGAGAAGAAAGAAGGAGAAGATGAAGAAGAGAGAAGAAGAGAGAAAGAACAGCTAGGATCAAAAGCTCACGTGACAAGACATGGTAGCAAGGATGTGGAGAAAAGGGAACCCTCCTCCATTGCTGGTGGGGGTGCAAACTTATACAACCTCTCTGGAAATCAATATAGCACTTTCTCAGAAAATTGGGAATAGTTCTACCTCAAGACCCAGGTATACTGCTCCCGGGCATATACTCAAAAAATACTCCACCACACAACAAGGACATTTGCTCAACTATGTTGGTAGCAGGTTTATTCATAATAGCCAGAAACTAGAAACAACCTACATGCCCCTCAATAAAAGAATAGACACAGAAATTGTGGTACATTTACAAAATGGAATACTACTCAGCTACTAAAAACAAATAAATAATGAAATTTGCAGGCAAATGGATGGAACGAGAAAAGATCATCCTAAGTGGAGTAACCCAGACCTAGAAAGACTCACATGGTATGTACTCACTTATAAAGCATATATGAGACCTATGTTAGAAGATAACCATACTACAATTCACAGACCCAAGAAGCTAGGTAACAAGGAGGGCCCAGGGAAGGGTGCCAGAAGGGGAGAGTACACAGCAGGAGTGGATGACAAGAAGGAACTGGGCAGGGAATGGAATGGAGAGAGAAACAAAGGTGGGGATCAGATGTGGGGGGAACGGTGATGGGGTGACTCTAGCTGAGACTCCTAACAGGGGGATATGAAGACTGAAGTGACCACCTCCTAGCCAGGCAGTACTAGTGGAAAGAGGAGAAACAATAACCCAATAATCAAAATCTTTGATCCAAGAGTTACCTTGCCTACAAGGGCAGGGATAAAGGGAGAACAAAGATTGAGGAAATGTCCCACCCATAATTGGCCCAACCTAAGACCCACCCACAGTAGAGAACTAGCCACTGACACTATTAATGATGCCCTGCTATGCTCGCAGAAAGAAGTCTAACTTGACTGTCCTTAGGAGGCTCCAGCCAGCAGTGAATTTAGACAGATACTGGAACTTGCAGGCAAGTATTGGGAAGAGCTCCCAGGGTGCTGTGGAAGTGTGGGGAAAGATGGAAGAACATGGAGGGGACAGGAACGTCACAAGAACACCAACAGAGACAACTAATCCAGCCCTATGGCGGCTTACAAAGACTGAGATATCAACTAAGAACATGCATAGTCATGGATCTAGGCCCCCTACACATATGTGGCCGATTAGCAGCTTGTTCTTCATGTGATTTGCCTGGCGAATGGAGGGGGGGTGCTGTTTCTAACATGGACTCTATTGCCTACGTTTGGATCACATCTCCCTAGCAGGGTTGCTTTGCCTGGCCTCAGGGAGTGAGGATATGCTCAAGACCTGATGTGACTTGATGTGCTGGGGAAGGTTAATAGGGAGTCTCCACTTTTCAGGGAGGAAGGGGAAAGGATAGAAAGGAGGGACTGGGAGGATAGGAAAGACAGGACTCCTTTGGGATGTAAAGTAAATAAAAAATAAATAAATAGAATGGCTAAAAGTGGAGGGGAGAAGAAAAGGAGAAGCGGTCATTGGAGAAGAGCAATGCTGGTTCAGGACTTGAGCACTTCAGAGGAACTAATTGAGAGGGCAGATTAAGGAACTCTCTTCAGGTATGCCGCGTGTGAAGTCTATGGGCTGCCAGTAGTGAAGACAAGCACATAGTCAGGAAAGAGTAAAGTTAAACTTCCCACTGACCTAGCAGGATTAAGTCATGGAACCCATTTGTGCTCACTACACAAACAAAAGTAGAGAACACAATGTGTCTTGCTCCTCAGAGTGCACTCCTCCTCGATGACTCACTTGTTTTTCAATATAGAGTTTCTTACATTTTTATCTTTATATGGAATCTCCTTACAAATTTAATGTCTGCTCTTTATGGCAAGGAATAAAAAGAATTTAGGCTTTAGAACAGTCAAATTTTTTCACGGTGACCAAAACATATTGAACTAAGGAATACGTTATTGACTGAACAATCACTACTACCTATGTTCTTCTAGTACGAACTAAAAGGTTCTCTAATAAATTAACTATAAATAAGAAATTATTTTGCTAAAAACTTATTGTAGTAGAACACTGAGAAATAATACTTTGCCCAAGAATTCCTAATTCTGAAATGTATACTGAATTTGATTTTTGAGTTTTTAACTGACCGAATATTGAACTTTGTCTGTTTTTTTTTTTTAAGTGCAACCCTTTTCCCTGCATTACAAGGAACAAATGCCTTGAGGGAAAATGTGATCACTTTTATTCCTAGGTCTTCCACAATACCCTGCCTTCGAACAGGGTATTAAATATTTCATAACTTAATCTTTGGACTGTACTTATGTTGAAAATTAAATCCTCCAAAACTTAATTAAGATAGAATTATCCTATCACTTTGTCTTCTTGCAAAGGCTATTTTCACATCAGTAAGATGGAATCTAAAATTAAGATAAGCTGATGTAAAAAGGAATTTATTTCTTTAAAATTTCTTATTTATGTTCCATCTTTGTAGGGCATTAAGCAGCAGCAAATTATCAAAAATAGAAATATTACATTCGTTCACCAAATTACTGATTGCCTTTAAAATGTGAACACTATCTTTCAAAACTATGTCACATGAATGTTCTAAGTGTTATGCATATCCTTCATTTACCTAATGGACACTTAACTAAATGTCCATTTTCATCCTCTTTTTTGGACTGTCCAGAAAATCTAAATAGTAACTCACAAAATAAACCCATGCTTTACTAAACTTTTAAGAAAAACAAACAAACAAACAAAAAAAACGACACTGATGTGGCGGATGAGTTAGGTCCTTTTGATGTGCTGACATCCTAATGGATCTGTACCCACTGTAGAGTTTTTAAGTGGTAGCACGTTGTATTTTGTGTTCCTTTCTCATTACCACTAATGGACTTTTTGGATCTTTGGCCTGACTTAGATCCTCACAAAGAGCACAGGCAGGAAGCTTATAACATGGTGCTACTCTCTTGCCTTTGATGTTCTGTAAACTAAGCGTGTGATTGCTTTTAGGGGAAAAATTCAACTCCTAGCCCTTTAGACCTAGTGAAGTATCTCCAACACTCAGATTTAGGTACTGAATCCGTGAGCGTATAAGAGGCCTGGAACAGCTAAATACTATTTCCCAGATCCCCAAAATGCCCAGGTGTGTTTACAGCTCATCTTTACTAGAACATTTTCAGAACTGAGGCTCCTAGGCTTTTAGTGAGAATAGCATTGACCAACTTTAGTTCTTTTGACTTTCTCTTTCAATTTTTTTTTCCAGTACAGAAAGAGAAAAGATTCCATAATAAAGAGTAAAAGAGGCCATGCTGAAGATGATGTCATATTTCAGAGTGTGTATTTCACACATCACCAAAATGAATTTCTGTTGGGTCAAAGAAAGTACAATTTAATGCTTTGGTATGCATTGTGTAAGGCACTGAAGATTGAACCTAGGGCCTCACACTAGCTAAGTACTCATTTTGCCAATGAGCTATATCCCTAGACCCAAATTCACTCTTCTAAACAGAGAATCTAAACAATATAAAAATGTGTTTAATAATCTGTTTTTAAGACAGTATTTTAGAGGGAAGGAGACATTTTCTTGTAAAAATGTGATATGATGGTGTAATGGTTTTAAATCAGGTGCACAAATGTCAGCTTCAATTTTTTATAGTTTGCCTAAGCAAGCTTATATGACACATCTTAAATGACAACATATCTTCCTTTTGGAGGATACAGAAAAATGGAAAGAATATAATATATACTTTTGTGTTAGATGCCAGACAAACTTGAAGGTGAAATTTGAAGGACTTTGATTTTCTTAAGCCATGCCTTGTCTGAAAGGCCATGTTAAAATATTTGTCACTAACTCCCACATTTCTTGTAAGTGGTAGACTCTGCTAGTCCCTGAACTTTTTATCAGGAGATCACACTTGCTTTTAGGATCCCAAATGCAACAGCCTAGCCCTTGATTTTGTTTTAAAGAAGTTCAGTGTAAAATGAAAAGGGGCAATTAGATAAATGATAATATTGTTTGATGAAAATACATCACAAAGAATAAGAAAATGCGAATCAAGGAAGGCATCATTGAAAACATGATAAAATGTGAGAAATGATCCCCGGTGTCCTAAGCCTGTAACAGCAGAGCTGAAAATCTTACTGCTATGTTGGGGAGCCAAACCATTTAAGACTCATGCCTTGTGCTCCTTGCAGACATGTTAAATACTCCATAATATCAATGTTGCCAACTAGATTTGATCTTATCTCTATGTTTATAAACTGTGACAAAGAGATATAATCTATTGAAATCATGATTTACACTGCAATAGAAAAATGCAATGCTAGTGCCTGAATATTATGATGTTCCATCTCCAATACGTAGGAAATGTACACCTCAGTGTTCAGTATGGGATAAAATTCCAGCATGCTTGCTGCTCTTTTCAACTTCCTTCATCTCCGAGGGTCAAATTCCAGATTGATTTAGAACATTGTATAGAATGCTACTGTTCATTTAGGCAAGAAATACTGCATAGTGAATAAACCTAATAGGAAAACATGTCTATTTATTAAATAGCTATTTGCAGAGGAAATGGTTTTCTTGACCATGTGGGTTCTGCAGTAAGAGTCAAAATGGCACAAACAAAAGAAATGTTTTGATACTTGACAAGATGAAACATTTACTTCAGAAAGTTACACCATGTAATATGCAGAGTCAATGTCCAGGCCATATGCACAAATGAGCTATTTTAGCAAATCCTTTATAAAAGACCTTAGCTTACAATTATAGATTGAAAAGGAACTTTATTTTAAGAGGATATGGCTAGAAATATTTGTTCATGATTGGCAAGATAACAAAACTTCATCCCTGAAGTTGATTGAGGATTGGAAATGGAAGATCAAAAGCCAGAGTTCCCAGGTGCCAACCTCAGGGAAATGCAATCACAAACCCCAAGAATTTAGAAAAAGTAGTTTCAAAGATTGACAGGTGGTTGGCAAAGGTGACTGTTAAGCTGTTACTAACACATGAATTCTGCCATAGTTGAATGCTTCATTATGATGTTACTGAGTGCCAATGGTCAGGAGAATACCACCTGGGGATTCCTGTGTTACCCAGGATGACACTCAAAACTCTGAATCAAGATAAGGAGTTCCTGATAGTTGTGTATGCCCTGGAAATGGGAATTGCATGTTTGGTACCTAGGCTTTCCCTTCTAAATCTGGGTGTTTCTCTGGACAGGATAAAGAAGGCCTTTCAATTATTAATTATTTTTTAATGTTTTGTGTCTATTTATATATTATTTATTACAATTTATTCACTTTGTATCCCAGCTGTAGCCAGCCCCTCACCTCTTCCCAGTCTCACCCACTCTCCCTCATCTACCCCTATGCCTCTCCCCTAGTCCACTGATAGGAGAGGACCTTCTCCCCTTCTATCTGACCCTAGCCTATTAGGTCTCATCAGGGCTGGCTGCATCATATTTCTCTGTGGCCTGGCAAGACTGAACCCTCCAAGGAAAGGTGACCAAGAAACCAGTCACTGAGTTCATGTCAGAGACAGTTCCTAATCCCCTTACTAGGGAACCCACTTGGAAACAGAGCAGCCTATGAGCTTCGCCTGAGCTGAGGGGCTAAGTTGGAAGCAGGAGAAGGCAGGGAAAAGAACAGAAGCCTTCCACAGGGGGCCTCTGAAAGACTCTATCCATCAGGGTATCAAAGGAGATGCTGAGACTCATAGCCAAACTTTGGGCAGAGTGCAGAGAACCGTATAGAAGAAGGTGATAGAAAGATGTGTGGGGATAGTTGCTTCACAAGGAGACCAACAGAGTCAAAAAACCTGGGCCCAAGGTGGTGGTGGAGCATCTGTAGAGACCAATAGTCCATCCAAGGACCATGCATGGAGAGGACCTAGATCTTCTGCTCAGATGTAGTCCATGGGCAGCTCAGTCTTCATGGGAGTCTCTATTAAGGGGAGCAGGACCTGTCTCTGGCATGGACTTAAGTGTTTTTTGACACAAACATTAGTTGATCTATTTCTAACAAGCCTAAGAAATGAAAATAAAAAAACAAGAATCCATTGCTTTCCTGTTGTTTAGAAGAAAAAACACACATGGGCCAATATTATTTTTTAACCCTTCCATTGCCATGTGAATAAAATTTTTAATTAAAAAATAACAAACCCCTCAAAAATCTGTATTTCTAGAGTGCTGATTACTTTTATCCCAAATCACATTCCAGATACTACAGTGCATGATTCACTTATATATGCTTAATGCTTTCTAAAAATTGGCAATTAACTACATGGTTCTAAAACCAAATAAATAGCTGACTTCATGGTATATTTTTAACAATTTGGGTGCTCGTACATTCCTCCAAAAATTCAAAGATATTATATTATATTTAATCAAACTGTATGCAAAAGCTATTATCTGTTAGAACCATTAAAAGTGGTGCTTGAGTCCAGCCAGGCAGTGCCCAGCCCTGCTGGGAGCCATGTTGATGACTGTGGCCTATGTTACCACCAAGAACCATGCAGATAGCCACGGTCTGTGTTGCAGTCTGAAGACACATCAATATTTTTAGGCTAAGCTGCTACAGGAAGCCATGTTGATCTCAGTGGCCTGTACTGCCTCCTCCTGAAACCATGGTGATGTTCAGGTCCTTGCTGCCATCAAGGGACATGTCTGGGTCCATGATCTTACTGCCTCTGTGATCTGTGTCGATGTCCATGGCCCTTGTTTCCACCAAAGGCCATGAGGATACCTCTGGTCTGTGATGAAGCCTTGGGCCATCTTGATGTTTAGAGGCCATGCTGTGGCTACACACCATGTTGATATGCGTGGCCTGTCTTGCTACCTGAAGCTATGGTGATGTCTGGGTCCATGCAGATGGTGAGAGTGATGTCTGCATCCATGGTCCTACTGTAGCCAGGTTTCTGTTGATGTCCATGGCCAGTGTTACCACCGAAGGACATCTGGATGTCTGTAGTCTGTGCTGCAGCCTGAGGCCATGGTGGTGTCCAAGGAATATTGATGTGGCCTAAGTTGCAGCCTGAGGTCATCTTGATGTTAGTGATCCAGGCAGCGCCCCCTGAGGGCCTTGTCTGGGTCTGTGGTCCTACACAACAAGGGGCCCTGTTGTTGGTCTGTGCTTTTACCAGAAGCTGTGTAGAGGCCCATGATCAGTGGTTTATTAAGTAGTCATGTGCAAAAAAGGAACAAAAAGAAGAAAAAAATTAAACATCCTGGCAGTGAAGATCAAACTTGTCCCTAGGAACTCGATGTCTCTATTCAGCAGGAAGTAGTTTGGTGATAGCACAGCCCCTTTTCTGACCCCTAACTTTATTCAGGGCTCTCTTTCCTTTCCTCGCCATCCTTATTCTCTCTTATCCACTATTAGGAGTTTGGAAGGGTGAAAAAAATGAGTGAAGAAGGGTGGAAGAAAGAAGAACCCACAAAGAAGCAAAGAACAGCTTCAGATACCCAGTTGTTTGCACACTCGTGAATCCCATAAAGATACTAAACTGGAATCTCTGTTGGCAGGGAGGTTGCAATGGTGGAGGACAAGTAGCAGGGGAGGGAAAGATGAGTAGGATTGTGATGCATGATGTAATATTCACAAAGAACTAAATTTTTTTTTAAAGAGAGAGAGAGAATAGTTTGTTTCCCCAGTAAAACTCCCTGAGTAAAAAACTAAAATTTTGTACATCAAAGGATTTGCAGCTCGGTATTTACCTTCTTCTTTGGTAGTATGCATACTATCTTCTAGTGCTCTGAACACCAGTCAGTAGGGGTAAAAGTTATATCTAGGCACCATCTCAATATCTTCATTTTCAACGAGTTGTGTAGGTGTGTTCAGCAATAAGATTTTGCAGTCAACTTGTAGACAGCAACATATAGTCTTGGCAACAGCCTGGGAATGTTTGGGGGTTTCCATGAAACGCCTCTGGTCAACAACTTGATTATATTATGCAACCCATTTCCTTTACTGGAAGCTTCATGTGGTGACAAGAGATGGCCAGATGGGGCTCTGTATTCCCACTATTTGGTGATTTAATTTAGATCACCTTCATATATGTTTATATTTTAGGAATCTTCTACTGTGTTAGGTCTTCATACTACCCAAATGGCCCTTAATTTTAGCTCTTTATCCCTATATTCTCTCCCTTCTTGTCCTCTCCTCTTCCCTCCCCAACTGATCAATAGCTCCAAACCCCAACCCAACTATCCATACTATTATTTATTAAACTTCCCTTTCTTAGGGAGATTATCTCCCTTTCCTAGTCTTACTATCTAGTCTCTGTGATTCTACGTATTATAGCGTTGTTAACAGCTGATATCTACAAATAGGTGAATTCATAGCATATTTGTCTTTCTGGGACATGGTTGCCCCATTCAGGATGATGTTTTCTAATTCTATTCATCTACCTAAGAATGGCATGATTTCATTTTTTAAATGGCTAAGTAATATCTCATTGTACAACTGTAGCACATGTACTGTATCCATTCGTTAAGGGACACTTAGATTGTTTCTAACTTCTGGATATTATGAATAGAGAAGCAGTGAACATGACTGAAGAAGTCTCTCTGTGGTAAAATGAAGCACCTTTTGCATATATGAGCAAAAATGGTAGAGCTGGATGATAAGGTACATCAAATCACATTTTCTCAAGTACTACCACTCTGATTTCCATAGTGATTGTATGAGTTTCTAGATTTCTAGGTATGATGGCCCACACTAAGGAATGAATATGGGCTATGAACGGGAGGGCTGAGAGGTTCCATGAGAGGGAAGAAAGCTGGGTGTTCCACGAGGATCTGCTTAGTCCCATGGGAATTGGGGCAGAGTGAGGAAAGACCACAAAAGAGCTATGAAGGTTGTTATAAGCTGGAGGAGGGGAGGGAGAATAAAGGTCTAAAACTCACCAACCTGACTCCCTTATCTACTTGTTTCTCTGTCAGCCATGGCTGGCAGGTTTGCAGATAATGCCTGCTGGAGTTGGAGGCTAGGATAAAGTGATGAATGAGAGAAAGGAAGGTTAGAGGAGAAGATCTGGTGAGGGAGCAGGGAGGGAGAGAAGGCTGCAGCAGGTAGTCTACTACAGAGCAGGGGATGAGACAGGCTGGACTTGGAGGAAAAAAGTGACAGAGAAGGGAGGTCTGCAGCTAGCATACTTGCACCCTTAGCTGGCATGGCCATCAACCATTATTTTTTAAAAATAATTTTAATATTAGTAACTCTGAAAGATTTTATGCAATATATTATCCTTCCACCTACCGTCAGCCTTCTTTGATTTTCTCTAAATGACACTGCCTTGCAATAGGTGGTAGTCTTGATCCTCTGGCTCTTATAATAATGTTTCTGTCCCATCTTCCAGGATGTTTCCCGGGACTTAAGAATGGGACTTATAACTCCTGATGAGATCTGATAAACTACGATCAGAAAGAAGGAGAGGACGACTTCCACTATCAGTGGACTGGAGGAGGGAAGCTGGCATTGGGAGGGGAGGGGGGAATACAGTGGGATACAAAGTGAATAAAATGTAATTAATAAAAAATGAAAAATGGGGGAAATAAAATCAATAATAATTATCCATTAAAAAATAAAGAATAGGGCTATATTGAATGTATTAGCTATGGGTGGTTGGTCACCCTTTGTCTGCTGCTTTCTGCATTTTGACCAGCTGTGTTTAAAAAGAAGCTTCCTGGATGACAAGCAAGGGCTACACATACCTGTGGATATAAGGGTGTGTGTTTAGAATGCAGTTAGAACTTCTATCGGCTAGGAAAAAGAGAATAAATTCCCCTCTAGGTTTCATGGCCTCAGAAGATACATAGAGCTGGATAATTTTATACTTCAATATATGAATTTCTTCCTATTGGGCAATATTTAACCCCAGAATATAAGTACCACTGTTGCACCATTAAGAATATCTCCATTCACTGGTCATTGTGGTTCTTTGGCATTACCACCAACTAGTACTATTGTTTTTTGTTTTTGTTTTTGTTTTTGTTTTTGTTTTTTTCTCCAGTGGTGGCTGTTAGAGCTAGTTCTTAGGAAGGAGAGTTACAGATCAATTCTTACAAATACTGTAGTTTCTTCAACAATAGAGTCTTACCTGATATTTCTGGAAGGCACTGAGGGCAATGGTAATAACCTATGTAACTGGGGAGTCTCATAACCTGAAAGAAGATTACTCATTTATGGTTTCTATTAGATTGTCTATAGTTTATTGGGGTGAACATTATTACCTAAATTAGAGCAACTTCAATTAAGCTATATGAGTATGTGATATATATATGTATGTGTATAATTTTAAGTAGGCATAAAATAATAAAAATCTCTGTAGCTTTTCAAGTACCTTTAGTGATATGTATTCCTTCCTCTTCCCTCTATCTCTGTATGACCATCTTTCCTTCCCCTTGCCTCTCCCCATTAAATCTCACCAACTCATAGTTTCTAAGTCGTGAAATGCCATGTGAACACTTTTTGAGTGCCTGATAAGTGCCAGGAGTTGTTTTCTACAGATGAATACTTAGGAAATATAAAGTCTTTATTCTTGTGCCTATCACAGAACATTGTAATAGATATAAATTAATCAAACAATTGCAAAATTTATAGTAAGTAACTATGGTAACTCATGTGCAGAAAACATCATTGATTCTGGTTCCACCACTGCTTTAAAATCCCAGTGTGGAGAGTAAATACATACATACGTACATACATATATGGTGTATATATGTACATATATATATATATATATATATATATGGTAAAGATATGATACATAGATATATATTTGGCAAATATATGATGCATATGGTATATATATATATATGGTAAATAACATAAGATATATATATATGAAACAAAAATATGTCTCATTTATCCAACTTTCAGAACTCTATCTTCTGTTCTATAAACAGAATCAAATAGATGGTTTTAGTTAATACTTTCATTCCAGTTATAGTACAAGTGAGACAATAGTTCAAATGCTAGAAATCAGTTCTGCAGAATTTTCTAAACTACATACCACAGATTCATATGTAAGCACGAATACTTTTTATGCAATATTTAGTAAATAATAATATAGATTGTCTCAAAACTTCTATTATCGAGAATGTGTGGACTAAAACTAGAAGAGCAGAAACAGCAGGATTCTGTGTGGCTTTGCTTTGTAGCTGCAGAGACATTTTGAAGTTCTCAAGATCTGCATATATTGATCGATACCCAGTTACTCTTGTTTGAAATATTCTTTTAGGATCACTCACAACAAAGATGCCTTTGGACAAGTTTTCTCAGTTAGAGGAGAATAAAAGGGAAAATAGATCAAAGTGTGAAAACAGTCTGTAAACATTTTCCAAGTTTCTTCCACCAGTGTCAGCTGTGCTGACCTTAAGCCTGTTGCTAGCAAACATTCTTGTCAATTTCAATGAAAACCAATAAATGCAACTACAATCATTTTTTAGAAAGCAATCTTTATCTTTAATATAGTAATACTTTATTTTCTGCTAATTATTCAAAATCAGGACGACTCAATGTCCCAGCCAGTAAAAGAGCTCGTCAACAAGCCTGATGACCTGAATTTAGTTCCCATACCCCACATGGTGGTAAGAGAGAAACTATTCCAGACAATCATCCTTTGGTATTTGTGGATGCTGCCCAGTGCCGTGCATTTTCACACATACATGCACACAAAGTGAATACAAAAGTGACTCAGTTGATAAGCAATTTTTTGAGTGTTTTATACTCTTTGAAATTTAAATGAGGTACTTTAATTGTACTCCTAAGTTTTTTGTGTGTTTCACGTACTTTTTTCTTAATTCTTTATTAATTACACTTTATTCACTTTGTATACCCCCCTGTGGTTCTCTCCCTCCTCCCATCTCAATCCCTCCCTTCCTCCACCCTCTGCATGCATGCCCCTCCCCAAGCCCACTAATAGGGGAGGTCTTCTTTTCCTTCCTTCTGATCCTAGTCAATTAAGTCTCATCAGGAGTGGCTGCAGTGTCTTCTTCTGTGGCCTGGTAATGCTGCTTCCCCCTCAGGGGGAGGTAATTAAAGAGCAAGCCAATCAGTTCATGTCAGAGACAGTCCCTGTTCCTATTACAATGGAACCCACTTGGATACTGAACTGCCATGGGCTACATCTGTGCAGGGGTCTTAGGTTATCTCCATGCATAATCCTTGGTTGGAGTATCAGTCTCAGGAAAGACCCCTGTGCTCAGATTTTTTGGGTCTGTTGCTCTCCTTGTGGAGTTCCTGTCCTCTCCAGATCTTACTGTTTCCCACTTCTTTCATAAGATTCCCTGCACTCTGCCCAAAGGTTGCCCATAAGTCTCAGCATCTGCACTGATAGTCTGCAGGGCAGAACCTTTCAGAGGTCTTCTGTGTCAGGCTCCTGACTTGTTCCCTCTTTTCTCCTTCTTCTGATGTCCATCCTCTTTGCCTTTCTGGATAGGAATTGAGCCTTTTAATCAGGGTCCTCTCTCTTGATTAGTTTCTTTAGGTGTGCAGATTTTAGTAGGTTTATCCTATATTATGTGTCTATATGAGTGAGTATATACCCTGTGCATCCCTCTGCTGCTGGGATAGCTCACTCAGGATGATCTTTTCCAGATCCCACCATTTACCTGCAAATTTCATGATTTTCTTGTATTTTATTCCTGAGTAACATTCCATTGTGTAGATATACCACAATTTGTGCATCCATTCCTCCTCTTAGGGACATCTGGGCTGTTTCCAGCTTCTGGCTATTACAAATAAAGCTGCTACAAACATGGTTGAGCAAATGTCCTTATTGTGTACTTGAGCCCCTTTTGGGTATATGCCTAGGAGTGGTATAGCTGGATCTTGAAGAAGTGCTATTCCTAGTTGTTTGAGAAAGCTCCAGATTGATTTCCAGAGTGGTTGTACAAGTTTACATTCCCACCAGCAGTGGAGGATGGTTCCCCTTTCTCCACAACCTCTCCAGCATGTGTTGTCTCTTGAGTTTTTGATCTTAGCCATTCTGATGGGTGTAAGGTGAAATCTTAGGGTCATTTTAATTTGCATTTCCCTGGTGGCTAATGAGGTTGAGCATTCCTTTAAGTGTTTCTCTGCCATTCGATACTCCTCTATTGAGAATTCTCTGTTTAGCTCTGTACTCCATTTTTTAATTGAATTACTTGATTTTTTGCTGTTTAACTTCTTTAGTTCTTTATATATACTGGATATTAGTCCTCTGTCAGATATAGGGTTGGTGAAGATCCTTTCCCAATCTGTAGGCTGTACTGGCATAGAAACCGACTGGTGGATCAATGGAATCGAATAAAAGACCCTGACATAAATCCACACACTTATGGACACTTGATTTTTGACAAGGATGCAAAAACCATTCAATGGAAAAAAAGACAGCATCTTCAACAAATGGTGCTGGTCTAACTGGATGTCTACATGTAGAAAAATTCAAATAGATCCATACTTATCACCCTGCACAAAACTAAAGTCCAAATGGATTAAAGACCTCAACATAAAACCAGACACACTAAACCACGTAGAAGAAAATGTGGAGAAGAGCCTTGAGCTCATTGGCACAGGAGACAAGTTCCTGAACACAAACCAACAGCATAGGCTCTAAGAGCAACAATCAATAAATGGGACCTCATGAAACTGAAAAGCTTCTGTAAAGCAATGGACACTGTCGTCAAAGAAATTTTTTTTGTTTGTTTGTTTTTAATTATCAAACCTTTTTACATTTAAATATGAACTGTGTTCAGAGATTCACTGTTGGTTTATCTGAAAGAAACTGTAAGTAGGTACAGGTGACCCAGAGAAAGGCAGGTACATTGGTGACAGAATTGCTACCTCTTGAGCTTAGTAGAGGAAGACAGTTCACCTTTTAGTTGCAGAAGTCTATCAATCAGTTTCTAAGCACCTGATGTTTAAAAAAAAAAAGAAAAATAGGAAAAAAACTCTCCAAAGAACAACCCCAAGGCAGGAGTTGCTGATCTTTTAAGCTTTTGTTATTCTTAGTTTCTATTTCAATATTTCATTGTTGTTATTTAAAAACAATTACAAAAAGAAACTTGGACTGAAACTCTGACAAAAATTGAAATGAAGATGAAAAATTTTTCATTTCCTGGGACAACACACACACACACACACACACACACACACACACACACACACCTCATTCTTGCTTTACTATAATTCCAGAAGAATCAGTGAAATAATAGACAAGCACTTTCTTTGAAATGCTTACCCTACATTAGTTCCTTCTGTAAAACAATGTGGAACTTGATTTGATGCTAACTTGTGATGTGATACATAACTTTAAATAATGCTAACTTGCAGGGGTCAATTTTGTATGGGTTTATACCCCCAGCCAGTTAGAGGGGTCCTCTAATGATATATTAAATCGTTCTCCGAATTTCTTCTGGATCATCTGATTTTTCAGGGATCTGAGAAGCAGTTATGAAGCATCTTTCAAACCCAATAGCACAATGTGTGCTATTTAAAAGTGACATGTATGCTGTCGATTTCTGTGTAAGTCCTACAGTGCTCGGTTCCCACATCCTTTGCAATGGCTCCAATATTCACTGGTTCTTCCAACCCTGTTCTATCACCTGCTACACTTTAATCCTTGCATGTTTTTCTGTACCCTTTAGGACTAATTGTCTCTTGTTTCTTCAGGAACTAATATGGCTTGTCTCTTGATTAAAGACTGGTGTCTTTGAACAAGTCTCTCCTTAGATGGCCTTGGGATCTAAGGCCATCTAGGGAGAGACTTGTTGCACCAGCTCTAAAAGAGCTGATTTTTGTTATTCCTTGTGAGTGAATCTATAAAAATATTTTTTTTTAATTTTTTTTCCATTTCAAGACTCTTTCAGTTTATTTTGTCTCTGTCTTACTGGAACCCTCTGCATTACCCTCTTGTAACTTAAGGAATCTGATTAGCGTTAACTAAGATGGGCATGTATAAAGTGTTAGTAAATTTCTTCAAATACTTAGAAAGTGATAGGACAAGAAATATCTTCTGATTGTGCATTTATTCTGTCAGAGATTCCTTATGTGATGCTATCTTCCTATGGTCCTGAGTCAGTAGGTGCTGCCAACTTTTTCTCTCATCTTCCATCTGGAGGTAATAGTTTGCCTTTGTTTTCATACTTTCTAAGCACTTTACATCTGTTATTTGCTCCTCTTAATCCTGCCCACACACTCTAAACATCCCTGTCCTTAAATTATCCATGAACATACCTCTGTTTCCTGTTGACGTTATAACTAAAGCTACACTTCAAAGCCAATATTGCCATGATCCTTGTAATAATTCTGGCAAAAGACAAACCTTAGTTATCGTCACTTTGCACAGATCAAATATTAGTGTACTGATAAGCTCTCAAACCATGAGTTAATCATTTATTTTTAGATAAATGAAAACTTGATGGTCTTCACTTGAATGTGGCAGTGAGGATAAGCAGCTTTCAAAACACAGGAATAATAAGAAAGAAACTGAAAACTTATTTGCATTTAGTCCCTGAAGGACATCAATCAATTTTGTTTGTCTGTTTTGCTTTTATTATTTTATTATAATTTTTAGAAAGACTAAAACATCCTAGTCCAAAGTAGTTAATTTTATTTAGCTGAATCTCACCACAATTAAGAAAACAATCAAGGAAGATAAAATTTTCATTGTGCTTAGAGTATAGAACCCCTTTCATTTTTTTGAAGTTGTCTACCTTGTTTTTTAATTTTAATTTTTATGTTAATTATAGCTTGTTCACTTTGAATACCAGCTATAGCCCCTTCCCTCATTCTCTCCTAAACCTACTGTCCCTCCCTCATCTCCTCCCATGCCCCTGTCCACTGATAGGGGAGGTCCTCCACCCCGTCCATCTAACCCTAGCTTATCAGGTCTCATCAGGAGTGGCTGCACTGTCTTCTTCTGTGACCTGGTAAGGCTGCCCCCACTTCACAGGGAAGTGATCAAAGAGTCAGCCACTGAGTTCATGTCAGAGACAGTCCCTGTTCCCCACTTGGAGACTGAGCTGCCATGGGCTACACCTGTGCAGGGGTTCTAGATTATCTCCATGCATGGTTGTTGGTTGGAGTATCAGTCCCAGAAATTATGCCTGAGTACAGATCTTTTTATTCTGTTGTTCTCCTTGTTGTTAAGCTTCTTTAGGACTATAGATTTTAGTATGTTTATCCTATATTATATGTCTAATAGCTGCTTGTAAGTGAGTATAGTATATACCATATGTGTCTTTCTGCTTCTTGGTTACATTCCCACCAGCTTTAAAGTCATAGGTCCCTCTATTAACATGCCATATGTGTTTTAACAACACCAACTGTCAGAAACTCAATGTATTCTAAAACCTAAGACTTCCAACCTACCTCTCTTCAAGGTCCAAATAGAAAGTGGGCATCTAAAGTCAGATGTCTTGTTTCTTAGTCTAACATGTTCTCTTTCTGTCCCAGGACTGCACACCAGAAAGGCTTCACATATAACGGTAAGGGACTTTGCTGGATGTGGAGAAAGGGGAACTGCCTTGGATTTTGATGACATCATCTTTCCTCCTTGTTCTCAGGCTTTGGAATTCTCTTCTTCTCCAGCATGTGAATGGCCATTGCTCTGGTGGTAGAAGCCAGTGTAATAGAACCCCTTGTATATTTTGTGTATTTTACAATGTTTCTGTTTCTCTAGAGAGCGGTGACTAATAGAAGTCCTCAATCTCCTAGATAAAAATCTTTATTCATTTGCACATATTCATGTGATAAAAAGAATAGTGTATTTAACAATCACTTATAAGTATTACCTAAATTCCAGGCATAATTTTTGGTATCCTTGCTATCAAAATTAATAAGTATTAATTAATAAGTAAAAATTAATAAGTATTAATTTTTACCTCAATGAACTCATGGACTTGAGAAGACAGCAGACAATAAAATAAGCATATATTATAGTTGGATTTTATATACAGGAATGAACTGAAGGTAGAACAGATTACCTTGGAAGTGTCATAATGGTTTGAATTTTATTTTGATATTTAGTTTTTTAGTTAGAAAGCCATGTGTTACTGTGACTTTCACACACACACACACCCACATATCCCTGTGTTTGTTTTTTCACTTATTTGTCATAATACTGGGTCTAACTAAATAACTCTGGGTGGTCTAAGCATGGGTAGACCAGGATAGCCTCAAACCTACAGAGATCTACCTGCCTCTGCCTCTGTTGAGATTAAAGTCATACACCACCATACCCAGCCTATAGCATCATATTATGTTGTTAATTGCATCCCCAACTGCTTTCCCTATCCCTTTTCAAGCCCTGTTGTTGGTCTACTTCCTTCATCCAAGTATTTGCCCTTTGTTTGCTTTTATGTCACACAGATTTCCTTACCTTCTCTTATTCTTCCTTTCCACCCCCTTTAGATGTTTTCCTGCCCTGTGATAGTGCTCTTTAAACTAACATTCACACAACATATATATCTATTTATAGGTTTGTATCTCAACAACTTTTTAGAAAACATGATGTTTTTCTCTCAGTCTGGCTTTCTGTACTTCATGTGATAATATTAGATTCTACTTATTTTTTTCTACAAGTATCAACTTTTCATTCTTCTTTACAGAGTCATAAAATTTCATATGACATGCAAAGAAATTTTACTAATTTGGATTTTGTTGATTCATTCATCTGTAGATGGCCATCTAGATTGGCTCCATGTTTTAGCTTTCCCGTCTTAGATTTTAAATATTTTCTTTCCAAATTCCTGTGTTAATGTTCTCCTTGGTCATCAGTGCAGCAATGTTCAAAACTGAGGAATTTTGGTGGTGGCTGGATCAAGAGGGACCTGACTTCCTTGACTGGTGAATTCATGATGACCATATTTACACCTTAATAAAAGAGAGGTAGCTTTGTTATAAAATCCTGTTTTCTCTTTGTTTGCTGGGTGTTGTAGTTTTAGAACTATTGCTCCTCCTCACACTCAGTGTGATACACTGCTTCACCATTGACCCAGATGTAACCAGACCAAGCTACTCTAGACGCCAACTCCTGAAACAAACATTGTCCTTTGGGGTTATTTCTCTTAATAATGATGAAAATCTGACTAATGTAGGTACCTGACTATGAAGGGACCAAGGAGAATGGATTTATGAACTTTATATATGGGAGAATACAAAGGTATTTCCAAAATGTGATAACATTGATTTGAGCTTTGAATTATAAGAAACTTCTCAGGAACCCACGAAGAGCAAAGGAATCCATAATGTAAAGAACAACATGCACAAAATACATAGTAGCCTGGAAGAGCCTTCATGATCCAGGATCTGGAAAGAGTGTATCTAAGATCAAGTTTAAAGTGAATGGAAGAGAAGTAAACAACACAATGGGGAAATCCTGTAATGATTTATCTGTAAGCTTAGGCTTCCAAATGAAGGGTTTTCATCTTGCTATTGGGTGAACTGAAACCCAGCAAATGCTTGTAAAGTGGAGAATAATCATTAGGTTTGTATTGCAGAGAAAATTGGTTAGTCTTGAAAAAATATAGAGAATCAATAAAGATAAATGAGTGCAGGCCATTTAACAAGAAGACTATTCTAACCATGACGGGATGAATAGTGATAAAGATTGGAACTAAAGCAGTGGTTCTTGAAAGAGAAAATCACATATGAATATAAAGGTACTCAGAAGGTTTGGTGTTTGATGAGGAATAAAAAGCCAATCTGCAACAGTGATTCTGGAATACACAGCTGAGAACTATCTCAGAGACCATAGCTGTTGAGGAAATGAAAGATCTAAATATGCAGCACAACAAAAGACCCAAGGAAAGTCAGATTCCTATACATGCACACTGTACCGAAATGTCAGGATCCAAAATGGAGGCACAAAGCAAAGCGTGTTCCAGTGTCACCTGAAACATTGCCCCAAGTCGCCTTGTGCATTATAAATGGGTGATCTACCACAGATGTATACCTCTAGTCCTCTCAGTGCTTTCAAACCAGAGAAAGAAAGAGACAGAGACATAGAGAGAGGCAGAGACAAAGAAAGAAACAGGTACAGAGAGACACAGAGTGTGAGAGACCTAGAGAGAGATAATGAGAATGAATATGAGTATTATTAGCTCCTAAAGATCTCAACCATTAGGACTAGCATTCCTTGGTATAAGATCATGTGAAAAGAATGAAAGGATGGGTTGAAAATAGGAGCCCATCAGTGATAACATCAGTGATAAGTTGTTAGATGCTATGACTACACAAAAGAAGCATTATCCCTAGAAGCAGTTATCAGTATTAAGTTAGACAGGCAAGAAATTCATTAGGGAAAATCCTTTTCTAGTATAAAGGAAGAGAAAGAATGACTGGCTAGGAGAGTCTTCACACCGAAAGTCAGGTTGAAGTGAGTTTGGGTTGGGCTGATAGGAGCAAAGAAGACCATGTTCAATGCGCAGTGGAAAGAGAAATGGAGGGCTTAAGAGGAGGTGGATTGAGAGGGTAAGGATGTGGTATTACAGTAAGAGCGAAGGTAGAAGGGAGGGTTCGGAGACATAACAACTGGCTCTGTTTGCCCAATCCTGTGCACCCTGTAGAGGAGGTCGGGTTACTGCATGAATCTTACTGTCATGATGCCAGACCAAAAACAAAAACAAAAAGAAAAAAACAAAAAACAAAAAAAAAAAAACAAACAAGATTCTGAGTAGAATCAGAAATTTAAGAGCAGAGCACAAATCGATGCCTCTCAGAATCTGAAAGTAGAGTCTCAGGGAGGAAGATGCACCCATCTAATTCAGTATGTGAAATGGCAGCATGCATTTGGTTACTCTTTCTCCATTCGGCAGCATGGTGTGTCAGATGACATGCATCATCTTTAACACAACTTCAGTGAGGTCATCTATTTTTTTAGTTTATACTGTTGCCAGCACAAACAAGAAATTCACTAGTTAATTTTCTTTCATGAGGCTTATACTCTGTGTTTGGGGAGGCAAACACAAGAAAATAAGCATAGACATTAGCTCAGTGGCAAAGAAAGTTTGATGGTGATAAATTCCATGGAAAAGATTAGTACACAGTGGAAGGGACTCCAGTTTTCAATATGGTATATTCTTTAAGGTCACAGAGGCATGGGGGTATTCAAACAACATGAATTTCTTGGTAAAATTAACCAGTCACACGACAGAGGTGTCACAATAGCCCTAAGATTAGGGAAAGCGTGGAATGGTAAAGCCAGTCAAAGAGACAGATGAAAACTGGTGGAACAGAAAGACAGACGTTGCTTAAAATTCTCAATTATAAACAATGTTATTACAGACCAGGTTTGGTTTTGGTGAGAGCAGAGAGCTCCAAGCATCCAGGCCTCCAGCTGCTATAGGTCCAGAGAGTACTAGGTAAGTGGGCCTCCCTCTGTGAAGAAAAGAATGAGAAAGAGCCTGATGCAGTGGTGCACATCTGCAATCCCAGCTCGTGGGGAGGCAGAGGCAGGCAGATCTCTCTGAATTCAAGGCCAGCCTGGTCTACAAAGTGAGTCCAGGACAACCAAGGCTACAAAGGGAAACCCTGTCTTGAAAAAACAAACCAAACAAGCAAATAATGAAAAATTAAAGGCATAAGGGACTATTATTCACTACAGGTAATGGACACAGTTTTGAAAGAGGATATAAAATTACTTGTTTATCTAGTTCTAGTTCTGTCATAATTATTTTGGTGGTGAATAAGTATATAAAATATACTTTACGCTAAAACTATAAGATTTCCTGTCATGGTCCAGTTTTTTTTTTCCCAAATACCTAGTCTAACTGTATTGAATTTTGTAGACTTTGGGTCTGTTTAACTTTGGTTTGTGATATTTGTATTTATTTGAAAGGCTTTTAAATAAAAATAAATTTGAAGAGAACATTGTTTTTATTCAGCTATGCCACATTTTTCAGTTTCTCACTTATTTTTACATAAAAGAATCCTTAAAATCCATTTAGTACAGGAGGGGTCTAATATATTCCACACTGATTTTTATACTATAAGATGAAATTCAGTTCCAAGTTAATCTCACAAGAAACAACTGATTTTCTTTGAGAACCGTGGTGAGAAAAATTCTGCGTACACTGTGGTATAATCTGCAAATCCTTTATTCTTGAAATTCTGGGTTCAGCTGATTCTCCTCTGTATATTTCATGATAAAACTATCCAAAGTCATTTTCACAATCTCTTTACTCATCTTTATTTTCATCTGATTAATGGATTTCACTAAAAGCACATATCTGAGGAAACAACAGTTCATGTTTGCTTCCACGCAGGTGATTTTTGTAACCTCTCACAAGGATCCGTCTCACTTCCGTATGCTGAATACAGCTTGTCCCCATTTTACCAGACCAATAAATTAATATAAGCCTTAATGCCTTTGTCTTCAAACTCAAGTAAAAGGTATAAAAGTTGGGTTGTTTTGTTGTTGTTTTTTTTTTTTTCATTTTGTCTGTGGAAATTCAACTCACAGCTCCCATACATCTGAACTGACATCAAATCTTACACCGAGAAGGAAATTTTCCTTCACTGAACCTAACACGATGCGTTGTGCCCTCCCTTTTCTTCATGGTCTCTATAAAAATGAAAACAAAATGGAATACGTCACTCAGTTTTTATCCATGGACATGCATGTTGTTACATTTATTGTGTATAAATGTAACTGAAGTTTCTTCTCATTCAACTTCTCTTTGCATAAGAATCTACAGATGGAAAACTCTGTCCCATAATTGTATTATAGGTCCCCTGAGAAGGGAAGCCAATAAGATAGGTGTGGACGTGAAGAAAGTAATTGACTGCAAGTGATAAGCTCAGATAATTCTGGAGGCTAAAACACCCTCACTCCACATCTACATGCCGGAGGCACAGAAAAGCTGGAGGAGTTATTCAAAGCTTAAAGCCCTGAATATTAGTAGTATCTTGTTGTCCGAGTCAAGGAAAACCTAATGTCCTGGCTCAACAGAGAAGATATTCATATTTCCTGTGCCCTTTTGTTCTGTTCATGCCATCAGTGGTAGAGGTGGTGCCACCCACATTAGTGAGAAAATGTGTTTAAATTCTGTCTACCAATTCAAATGCTGCCACATTGCAGGAACAGCCTCACTGACAAACTAAGAAATAATACAGTAGCTATGTAGATATTTATTAAGCTGGGCAAGTTGAAAAATTAAATTGGCAAGCCTCTGCTTTTCACATAGCAACTTTTCTCATCTTAATGTTTTACTGCACCATTGCCAAGGAGCTCCATCTGCCAAAGATCCTGAGAGATCCATCCATAGTACAGAATCCTAGTGGCTTCTTATCATCCTCCTCCAAGTTTCTTTTCCTTCTTTTCAACTCTCACCTCTACAAAATGCAATGACAGTTTGTAGTTATTTTCAGAAGCTTTCTGCGGTGGGTCTGTAAATGATACCAGGGTATAGCCAAGGTGGGTTTTCTCTAGCTCCATTCAATTAAATAAAAAACATAAAATTTAACATAAACCTTGTGACAATATGTTGGCAAAAATAATGTTACTTAATATTAATTTTGCCAATATTGACTGAAATACTGATTTTAAATTTTATATGTGTTTATTTTATCCTTATGAGCGCTTTGTCTGCATATTTTGTGTGTACACAGCATGCATACAGTGCCCACTTAAGTCAGAAGAGGATATTGGTCACTTTGAACTAGAGTTACAAATGGTTGTGAGCCACCTTGTGAGTGTTATGAACCTGGGGCCTCTGAAAAGCAGGAAGTGAGCTTAACTGCTGAGCCATCACTCCAACCCCTAAATTTATACTTAATTAGAGTTAAAATAAATTTACTCTCTCTACATAGAAACATGGATAGTTTTATATGATTTAACTAGCATTACCATATTCCCAGTCATGAATTTTTTACTCAACAAGCCATTTCACATTTGTCCTGCTTGCTAGCGAAGAAGACTAGAATAGATAGAATTATCCTACATTCAATCATTTTTACTATTGTTCCAAAATTGACTCAGCTGTCCTGAAGAGCATTTATACATGCTTTCCTTCAATTAACACAATTCAAGCAATCGAAACATATTTATTTGTTATTTCATGACATTGTTCTATTTGTTGTAATGCCAGCTAATCTATGGGCTAGTCAGTCATATCTGTAATAGGGAATATAACAGTGGCCACATGCCTTAATATCATTTGCTTCTTACCTACTGATCCATTCTTGACTTCATTCTAGAAGAAAAATAACTGGTTTAAATAAATTTGGCTCCATAGGACTGTACTGGTATGCTGCATAACATAGAATTTAAAAATACAAAATCTAAAGTATTATTATTATTACAGTAATCTACTATATAATTAGAAACTACTTTGTACAAAGAAATTAGTTATTTTCTACAAACTAATGTAAACTAACAATAATATGCTGAAAATATAGGGCTCAATTTGGTTCTCTCAGTTTAAAAGAACTTTTTTAATTTTTAAAATTTATTTTCTATTAATTACAGTTTATTGGCTTTGTATCCCACCTGTAGCCCCCTCTTTTGTCCCCTCCCAATCCCATCCTCCTCCCTCATCTCCTCCCATGCCCCTCCCCAAATCCACGGATAGGGAAGGTCCTTCTTCCTTTCCACCTGACCCTAGCCTATCAGGTTTCATCAGGACTTTTTGCATTGTCTTCCTCTGTGGCCTGGTAAGGCTGCTCCCTCTTCAGGGGGAGGTGATCAAAGAACCAGCCACTGAGTTCATGTCAGAGACATTCCCTGTTCCCTTTACTAGGGAAACCCACTTGGAGACTGAGCTGCCATGGGTTCCATCAGTGCAGGGGTTCTAGGTTATCTCCCTGTATGGTCCTTGGTTGGAGTATCAATCTCAGAAAAGACCCCTGTACCCAGATTTCTTGGTTCTGATGCTTTCCTTGTAGAGTTCCAGTCCTCTCCAGGTCTTTCTATCTCCCCCTTCTTTCATCAGATTCCCTGCACTCTGCCCAAAGTTTGGCTATGATTCTCAGTATCTGCTTTGATACCCTGCTGGGTAGAGTCTTTCAGAGACCCTCTGTGGTAGGTTCCTGTCTTGTTGCCTGTTTTCTCCCTCTTCATATGTCTGTCCCATTTGCCTTTCTGAATGAGGATTGGTCATCTTACCCAGGGTCCTCCTTTCATGTTCATAGAAGCTTTATTCGTAATAGCCAGAATCAGGAAACAACTCAGATGTCCTTCAACTGAAGAATGAATACAGAAATTGTGCTACATTTACACAGTGGAATACTACTCAGCAGTTAAAAAAAAAGGAAAACATGAAATCTGCAAGCAAATGGTGGGAACTGGAAAAGACCATCTTGAGTGAAATATCCCAGAAGCAGAAAGATACACATGGTATATACTCACTTATAAGTGAATAATATAGGATAAACATACTAAAATCTGAGCACCTAAAAAATTTTGAACATATGTTACATGGACAGTTTATGAATCTAATTATAGACCATTTATAGAGCACTGGTTTAGCATGTGTAATATAGAGGTTTGATTCCCAGTACTGAAAAAAAAGCCTAAACATGCATGTATATTTTCCTTACAACTTAATTTTCATATAAATGTCATTTATAATATTCTGGTTCAATGATTAGTTTCCTACATTGAAAAATGAGTCAACAAATACAATCCTTGCATAGAAAATTAGAAAAGCTGTCTTATTTTGTCAAATCATTTTCTAATCAAGAAATGCTGTTTTTAGGAAAAGAATCCATGTACAATGCAGCAAAGAGCACAAGTCTTTAGTAAATGCTGATTTTTCAGAAATAGGTTTTTTAGTGCACAATATTTTCTGAGTTATATAGAATTACACTAACTCTCTGATTAAAAGAATGGTGAAGAGTTATTTATGTTCATTTGTTTCAATGAAATCAAAAACAAAAAGATCCTGTGTTTACTTACTAGTGGTCATTGAATTTTCAGCAAGTGCGTACACAGATCTCACTAGCACATCTGTTTTCGTGTATAAAATCAGACACAGCAATTTCCACACCATGCCGTCACTACCCACTCTATCTTCTCAGGGTTAGAACACTTTCAGCCATTCCCTTAAGGCAGATTGAAGAGTATATTCCTCTTCACGTATTTCACGCATCTGGCACAGCACTTGTCCAGAAATAAACCTTTGGCAAATACACGGTAAGAAAATGATTAAAGTAGTAGGACAGCAATGACACACTAACACTTGGTTTCCTCAGCCGACGACTAGAGAACCATAGGTGTTATCAATGGCAACACCAGAGATGTGCACAGCAGCAGCAGCACATCTGCTATGTGCTGTAACTTTAAGATCTGGCAAGGAGGGAGACAGACGGGGTCAGGTTATATTCCCTTCACTTAGACTCCTGTGGGAGAGAAAAATAGAGAGTTTACATTCATAATGGCAGTTTTGTTTGAAGATAATGATTAAACTACAGACATAGATGTATTCAATAAAAATAATGACTTAATACGAAAGAATTTTGTGGGGGCATTTAATCTTTTGCAAATGCGATGCACTCTAACGTCTTCAAAAACTCTAGTCTGGTGTTGATTACTACTGAAGATGAAGTGCAGCGAAACAGAAGCCTCCGCACGCACACACGGTAGCCTTGGATAAATCTTTATTGTACTTAGTTGGTGTATTATGTTACAGAGGCATGTATGTATACACACAAAGATAAAGGGACAAAAGTAAGTTGACCAAAAGAAGAAAAAATGTTTTTTTAAAGCAAAACAAGACAGAAACAAACAAAAGAATGTCAGTGTAAACATTTAAAAGTCATAGCTCCATAAAGTGTTTCAAGTTTTAACTGTTAATTGTGATGTGCAATATATATATATATATATATATATATATATACATATATATATATATATATTTGTAGATATAAGACAAAAGCTGTGTTTACAGCAAATGGTAAAATCCTTCACCTCTATAAAGCCATGCCCTTCTAGTTATTGGTTAATTATATCCACATCTATTAATGAAAATCACAGCACCAGTTTTCCCAAAACCTCAACCATGGTAATTAGTTCAAGGTATAGACAAGGTGAGTTCACTGCAAGTGTCTATACTTTCAGAACACACATGTCAAACCGCCATTGTTACAACTTGTGATCTATCCTTTATGTGTTAGATTAACTATATCAATTTTGCAGCAAATTTTCAAAGTACACTATTATTCTCTATTTGCTTTTTAAAACATTTTCTTCTATTTGCGTTTTCTTTTCACCATTCAGATTTGTAAAATGTGTACCAGATCTTCAAACCCATTTCACAGCACCCATGTATTAGTGTATTTAAAAGCAAACTGATCTCAGTTTGATTTGCCTGCACAGGACACTGGGTGTTTTACAGATCCACTAGTGTTTCATGTTTACATGTTAATTTCTCTACTTTATTTATTTTTAATATTTGCTTTTTTTCTACTAATGTGTATGTCATATTTGTGAAAGTGCCCATGGAGACCAGAAGCGAGTGTCAGATCCCCCGGAGCTGGAGTTCTAGGTACTTGTGAACAGCCTACCATGTAAATTAACCTGAGTCCCTTACAAGAGCGACAGATGCTCTTTAACCAGTAAACCATCTCTCCAGCACTCCATGCTGTCTTTATTAAATACTTGTTTAAAAACATCAGGTTAGCAAGATTTATATCATAAACACATCAAACCTCCTTGATGCAGAAATGACAAATGCTATATGGGAAAGAATGAAAGGTGGACAATGGCTGGAGAAAGCGCTCAGAGTTTTAAGTGTTTCATAACTGATCTGGAGTGTGTGTGAAAGAGGATGTCATTTAAAACAGCTTTATAGAAATGCCACTTCTTTCCACAAACCTTCAAAATTCAACTTCATACCATCATATGTTCCAAAGAAACTCATTATATAAAAAAAAAATCAGAGACTATATGAGTAGCAATCATGGTTCACATGTTTCACTGAGTCTCTTCTTTCTTAATTCCAAGTTTAACTAAAGCCTAGTTCTACATTTAAGACAATATATATGTAATCAAAGACACACTTTTTCTCTACAAGAAACATAATGTATACTAACATAATATCTTGAAACAACAAATTGTGACATGTCTGCACAAAAACTGCATAGCCTCTAGTGGAGCTGTTATATGAGTAGATACATGGGTAGGAGTTGAAGAATTAGCAGTTTAAAGTAGCTGGATGAACATCTTGCTCTTCTTTGGGTTACTCCATTGTCAAAGTTTTCAGTGAGAAGATGTCAACATGTAGATTCGTTGTTTGCCTGAAACGTTTTCTAAACTTCCAGAAAATCACAAAATAAAGCTAAGGATCTATGCAAAAGCTATATAAAATAAGTAATATTTCAATAGACAAAAAAATATTATAAGCACTAGTGGCTGTTAAAAATGGGCCCAAAGAGAAGGGCATATGGTATCCATTATATTTCCTTTCAAGAAACCCTAATATTGTTCACCTCCCACTAAGCAGATCTTCTAGGATACTGTCTAAGCTCTAAGTCCTATTTTTGATTTATCACTTTAAATTAAGTTAGTGATATGACGTAAAGTCTAGTGGAAAAAAGATCAGTTTCAGAGTGGTTAACAATAGCCCAACAAAAAACATTTTGCCAAGCCACAGGATTCTCAAGAACTACATTGGAACAGTTTCTGAAGTTCTGTGTCATTGTATCCATGCATGTGATATCAAGAGTAATAGTCCAGATGAAGAAATGCCTTCATTATGCTGCTGCAGATATGCTGGCTTCACTGAAGGATCTTTGGAAGCAATGCTTTTGTTTTGTTTTTAGTCTAGTGAATGCACAGAGAGATATAAAAAAAACAAGTCCAAAATTTGAATGCCTACAGATGTGGGAACATCTGTATAGAAGGGGCATTTGTGGAAGAAAAGAATATTGAAGGAGCATTTTGTAACATGTGTATACTAAAGTAGTAAAGAAATACAGCCATTTTCCCCAAGGCCTCTCCTTTTAATAGGACTCGGTAGTTTAGGCAGTTTTATTAACAATGCCTATTTAGCAATACTTATTGTGTGCCCCCAAATTGTAGTACACCGTGCCTACTTGAATTCTCATTTAAAGTTTGCAAGATTCTGGGGGAGGGACAGCTGGGATGCCCTTCTAAGATTACTTTCCTGAGGGGGTGGGGGAACAAGAAAGAAGAAATAAAGACGTTTTACCTAGATTCCCCTTAACTAGTTTAGCTACAGGTTTGTTTTTCTTAATGACTTGAAGATCCAAGAGAACTGTTTCACTTCTAGCATCTTCTTTTTCTTTTCATATTGACTTTTTTGCACTCATGTAGATTTCCTTGTGGGTGCTGTGATTCTGTGCAATGACAAACAGGCAGATGCCAAAAGCTGTACACAGACTACATTTTATTTCTTAGTTTTCTTTAAAATTAGTGAAGGTTAATCTTAAGTGATAATTACCCAATGTGCCTGTGACCATTACTTAATGCACTGAAGGTTGGTTTTAAAAAAAAATCAATGTGCTCATGATTTATGATGGTGCTAAAAAAATAGGCTCTCCTAAGTTACCTTCAATTACATCCCTCACTATTTATCCAATATGAATTTTCTACAGCTAGATGGCCTTGAAACAAATTCTTCAAGGGTATGAACTATATTTTAAAAATAATTAACACAGATTCTAGACTAAATTAATATAAACTAAAGGAATAAAAGACAAAAAAAGAGAAGAAAAAGAAAGAAGTGGGAGGAAGGGAAATATCCAAATGAAATAAGAAATAAAAAAAGCCAAACTCTACTCATACTAGAAACCTTTTGTTTTGAAACAAGTGGGGTAAACACTGATTTTTTTTTAAATTGTTTTAATATTGCTTATTCAATTTTAATATACATCTTTATTCACTTTACATCCTTGTTGTAGCCCCATCTTTCCTCTCCTCCCAGTCCCACCCTTCATTGCTCCCTGGCTCCCCTAGCCTATTCCTCAGAAAAGGAGAGCTTCCTGTCCCATCTTCCACAGCTCATCAAGTTGCATCAGAACTGAGCCTGTCCTCTTCCCTGTGGCCTGGTAAGGTAGTCCTGCCAGGGAGAAATGATCAAAAAACTGGCATGGACATGAGTCCATGTCTAACGCAGTCATTCCCCACTTCCCTTACTAGAGGACCCATTTGAAACCTAAGCTGCCATGTTACTGATTTTTTTAAATAATATAATACACACTCACTTGTATGAAACACAAACAAAAAATAAAACTGAGATAACGAAAGTATTGAACTTGAGGCTGAGCTATCTTACTGATTTTTAGGTATATTCACATCGATTTTTTTAACTAAATCAGTCTTAGAGAGGAATTTTTATAATTATGTATTTATGATGTATTTATTTATTTATTTCAATTTATTCACTTTGTATCTCTGCTGTAGCCCTCTTCATCTCCTCCCAGTTGTACCCACCCTCCCTATTTTCCTCCTAAGCCCTTTCACTCTTCCACTGATAGAGCCCAGGAGTTACTGCAGAGACACATACTATAACCAAGGACCATTGATGGAAAGGATCTAGACCCCCTGCTCAGTTTCCAAATGGGTTCCCTAATAAGGAGGGCAGGGACCGGGACCGTCTCCCATGAACTCAGTGGCCACCTCTTTAATCACCTGGGGGCATAGCCTTGCTAGGCCACAGAGGAAGTTGTTGCAGCCAGCCCTGATGATAATTGATAAGCTAGGGTCAGATAGAAGAGAGGAATGTTTTAAATGATCACTGAAAAGAAAAAATAAGCAAGACAGGGAGAAAAATCTATTATTTGAGAAGATAAGAAGCAGAGTCAAAGAAATTGGGCCCTGGGGGCCCTGCAGAGACTGATACACCAACCAAGGACCATGCAAGGAGAAGACATAAAACTCCTGCTTAGATGTACCCTAGATTCAGTCTCCAAATGGGTTCACTAGTAAAGAGAGCAGGACTTTCTCTGGCATGAACTCAGTGGCAGGCTCTCTGATCACCTCCCACTGGGGGTGCAGCCTTGCCAGGCCACAGAGAAAGACAATGCAACCAGTCCTGATGATACCTGATAGGCTAGGGTCAGATAGAAGGGGAGGATGTCCTCCCTTATCAGTGGACTAGGGGTGGGGCATAGGAGGAGAAGAGGAAGGGAGGGTGGGATTGAGAGGAGATGAGGGAGGGGGGGTCACAGCTGAAATACAAAGTGAATAAATTGTAAAAATAAATAAATAAACAAATTTAAAAGGAAATAAAGTACAAAGTAAATTAAAATTAGAAAAGGAGGTAAAGAGATATTCATAAACATGGATTTAAACCTATTAGTAAATGAACACAAGATGAAAAAAAGGACACCAATCAATATATGAAAAATATGCTCGCTAAAGAAAAATAATGAGAGAAATGAATGTTAATAGTTAAAAATGAAAATATTTGTAAAAAAAAAAAAAGCGCAGAGAAGCAACACACAGTTGAGCTATAGTAGAAAACCTCCAAGATGTATCTCCACCAAGACTGAAGTCATAAAAATGTCAATGTTTAAAGAGTCGTTACATACTTTCTAAGTAGTCAAAAATCATATTTTAAGTGTTGCTTTTTATTTCCTCATGTACAGATGGAGTTGAATAAATCTATAAAACTTGCAAGGATAAAGGGGTAATTGAGTGTTTTCTTTTTTTTAATTTTTATTAATTACACTTTATTCACTTTTTATCCCCTATAAGTCCCTTCCTCCTCCCCTCCCAATCCCACCTTTCCTTCCCCTTTTCCAGACATGACCCTCCCCAAGTCCACTGATAGGGGAGGTCTTCCTCTCCTTCCTTCTGATCTTAGTCTATCAGATCTCATCAGTAGTGGCTGCATTGTCTTTCTCTGTGGCCTGGTAAGGCTGCTCCCCTCTCAGGGGGAGGTGATCAAAGAGCAGCCAATCAGTTCATGTCAGAGGCAGTCCCTGTTCCCATTACTATGTAACCCACTTGGACACTGAACTGCCTTGGGCTACATCTGTGCAGGGGTTCTATGTTACCTCCATGCATGGTACTTGGAGTATGAGTCTCAGGAAAGACCCCTGTGCTCAGATATTTTGGTTATGTTGCTCTCCTTATGGAGCTCCTGTCCTCTACAGATCTTATTATTTCCCACTTCTTTCATAAGATTCCATGCACTCTGCCCAACAGTTCCCATAAGTCTCAGCATCTGCTTTGATAGTCTGCAGGGCAGAGTCTTTCAGAGGCCCTCTGTGGCAGTTTTCTAGGTTGTTCCTGTTTTCTTTTTCTTCTGATGTCCATCCCCTTTGCCTTTCAGGATGGGGATTGAGCCTTTTAGTCAGGGTCCTCTCTCTTGATTAGTTTCTTTAGGTGTACAGATTTTAGTAGGTTTATTCTATATTATATGTCTATATGAGTGAGTATATACCATGTGTGTCTCTCTGCTACTGGGATAGCTCACTCAGGATGATCTTTTCCAGATCCCACCATTTACCAACAAATTTCATGATTTCCTTGTTTTTTATTGTTGTGTAATATTACATTGTGTAGATGTACCACAATTTCTGTATCTATTCTTCAGTTGAGGGGCATCTGGGCTGTTCCCAGCTTCTGGCTATTACAAATAAAGCTGCTGCTAACATGGTTGAGCAAATGTCCTTATTGTGTACTTGAACCTCTTTTGGATATACACCTACCAGTGGTATGGCTAGATATTGAAGAAGTCCCATAGTTAACAGCATTCGAGGAAAACCACCATATTAAAATTACCTCTTGATAGCCTCACAAGAATAGGTCAGGTTCCCCAACAGCACCAAACTTTGGCAATGCTAATGAACCTGATATAAAGTAGCATGCCTTTCACATGTAGCATGTAAACCTCCATTAACATTTTAACTATTTTAGGCTTATGATTCATAATGTAATATGTTTTTTTATACAGCAGTCTTTAGGGAAAAAGCAATAAGAAACAGGTATACATTTAGTACAGACTCAATTTTCCTTCAATAACTTTTACTTACACATGTGGATTTTAAGCTGCAGATAGAAAGAATAGACTGTGATTTTCTCAAAAAAAAAATTCTATTCTATGTACAAAAGATTATCCCAAACAAATTAATTAAGGGTTACACCAAGTAAAGAAAAGTCACAATTCTACCAGCAAAAAGGAAAACAAGAACTATGATCTGAATTATTGACGTTAGTTTGACGTTAGTCAGAAAGATAGTGACTGAAAAATATTTTATAATGTACAAGAAGTAAGTGTGACTATGTAAATCAGCTAGTGAAGGCTTGGTGGGGCATATCTTAGATCTCAGTACTTAGGAGACAAAGGCATGTGGACCCTTGCGAGCTGGACCTTTGTGAGCCTGGTCTTCATAGTGACTTGTAGGCCAAACTTTCTGTGGTGTGCACTCTTCCACAACCCTTACTGCTCTATCATCACCTCACATGTTCCTTTTGTTATTGGTGGAGACCATCCCTAGTGGCCAAGTGAGAACCTCTACAAGAGAGGAACCAAACTCCCTGTCTCAGTACACTTTTAACCATCAGTGCTCTTCAAGTATGGTTTCAGTAGCCCACCTACTTGGCTGCCAAATCTGAATCAGTCCTCTACTGCAAAAGGATGCTGTGACCTACGCTTTAATAAGTTGTCAGTGAAATCATCAAATGTGAAAAGACAGCTTTATTCAGGGTTCTACAAAGGGAAAACTTGCTAACCAGGCCAATCTCTATTTGGGACAGAATAAAGAGATAATAGCAAATTTTAAAATGTTCATTTCCGACACATTTTAAATATTTAACAATGTATAGGACATTTTTTCAGTGTCATTCATTCTGCCCTTCTAGAAAGCGCATCATAACAGGAAAAGCACCATAATAAAAACCAGTAAAAATGGCCATTAGAACTGTAAAAATCATCGAAATGGATGCATTTGGAAAAGCACTAAAGAAGATGCATTAAAATGTGCACTTCACTCCATGTGATGTTCTTTCCTTCTTCCTTTCTGAACACATAATACTTCCTCAGTGGAATAAATAATAAACTTGCCCTCATTTGCCTGTCCTTTCTTACCTCACATATTTTGGACAGGCTACGTAGGGTCACAATTACACTTCAGGTCTGTCTCTTAAGCGTGGCCTAAGTCATATCATAGCAGATACAGGAAATTCAAAACTGGAGGGGCGTCTTCTTTCCAAATGTATAATTCTATGATTTCCTTATGATTATGACAAAAGAAAAACCTACAGTTTTGGATCAATAGGTCCAGAAGGATAAAGTTCATGACTCCCGAACATGGTGAGATGGATGAGGGTTTGTTTAATCCTAGATAAATAGATAGATAGATAGATAGATAGATAGATAGATAGATAGATGATAGATAGATAGATAGATAGATAGATAGATAGATAGATGATAGATAGACTTTAGATACATGAAGTAATTTAAATTAAATAGGAACAGAAATCTCTACGTGATTGAAAATGGAGATTTAAGTGGAAATTAAATGGAGATTTAAGTGCACGTGTCCCGGATTTCAACACAGTTCTTGGATGAAAACCTGGGCAAGCAGTTCCCTCCTGGGATGACTTGCAGAGTTCTTGCTGCTTTTGAGTGAAGGGGCCACAGGAGTGTCAGTGACACCTTTCTCCAACGAAACTAAAAGGATCTAATCTGAGTATTCACTGTGTCTATTGCACGAATGTTGCTAATTATCGGAGCCTTCTCAATTTCTTGAGCAAAGAATTTTGCAGCTAGCAGTCCGCAGCTCACTTACACCCTTCTCTGGCCTCCATGCTGAAGCAAGCTCTCTTTCACACCTGTAAAAAGGCCGGGAGGTACACAGACCTCCAGGACAAACTTAACTTGGAAAAAAAGTCATGAGTGTGTTGATTTATTTTGAAAACACACAAAGTGGGTGTTCTAAAAATATTGTAGTTAATTCTATCTAGAACTCCAGCCAAGTGCTTAGCAGAATAAAACATGGTAGTAACACAAAGATAAAAAGAGCGCAATCTGAACCAAGGACACAGTTCAAAAATTCACTCTCATACATAAACATAGAATCTATGTATATTTATCCTCATAGCTGCATACAGAGATATATTTGTATGTATGCATTTGTGCTGATGTGTGCTGTATGTCTGTGTATAAGAAACATGTGAATAATGAAAAAGTTTCTTGCCAAGTACAAGGTTTATATTTTAGATGAAGCAAATGTGGGAATGTTTTTTCTATTTATTTAATGCAAAACACAAAGGCAAATACTAGGAATGTACCTTCTAACTCCTAATTCTCTATGTTTATATAACAATAAAAATTAATCTTCTCTCTGTCTCTTTGATGAATAACTTTGGCCTTAACTGGAAAGCAAGAATCAATAGTTATTTCCGGAGATATTTACTTAAAGTTTGATTAGAAGTAATTGAAGAAAACACAGAAGGCAGCTTCTCATCCACTTTATCCACCCACTTTCCAAGTCTTGAGGCAAAAATATGTCTTCATTTTTCTTAAAAAATCACCATCACATTAACTCTTCTCTGGACTCCCGCAGCCACATGCTTCTGACCACATCAAAATAAGATTTATGACTCTACTCCACTTACTCCAAATGCTTTGCAGGCTTATAAACTACTGGTGTGCTCAATTTTTGAATTAGAGGAACGGAGCATCCAAAGAGGTGTATAATCTAGCCTCAAGGTCATGCAAGTCCCTTTTGATATTTCATCTGTGGTCCACTTGAGTTATGTAGGTTACACATGAAAATCAAAGTCCTGCTGCCATGAAGCATAAAACTTAGGTAGAAACATAATCATGTGCTGTAGGTCTGCTGACATAGGTTCTCCTCAAAATCATGGTGCCCAACTTCAGGATTACTCAGTAAGAACGAATTAGTCCCAGGACCCTAGCATTATGAGTAAAGCCCATGGGTTGTCATCTGATTTCTTTTCTTTTAGTATCTAAATAAACTCCAGACTTCTCCATATGCCATTCAATTTTTATAATAGCTAAAAAGGGATGAATGTTCTTATCTTCTAGATATAACGATAGTGATAAAGTGAAAGAACCGACTTTCCGGAGATTTCTGTACTAGTGTCGGTGCCTAAACTTCTGTGGCCTTCCATTCTTTGTGAATCTAAGTTTTTTTTTTTTTTTTAAATGCAGACAGATTAGTTCAAACAACTTTTCATGTGACTTCTTGAATTCCACTTGCAGATTGTCTATGTATACTTTAGGCACATAATTAATTACGTTATCAATTAGTAATTTGTTAATCAAAATCAGAGGTCATGAAGAAAATTAGGCATTATTTTTATTTTAAAATACTTAGAATTAAGATGTGGTGACAAACCACAGTTACTTGAGAATCTGATAAATGTAAAATAATATTTCAAAATATTTAAAAGTTAAAAGAATGCTGACCAAGCTTGTCCTTAGGAAATTAATCAGGTGAGTAATATTACTGAAATTCAAATTCAAAAACAAACATTTAGTATTTCCATAGTTTGGAAATAGCTATGAATATAAGGCACTTTAAAAATATCTTCCAAAGTGAATTTGTCTCTGTAATTTTACAATAAAATATGAAAAGTACTTTAATCAAAGTAAGTAACCCACACAGTCATGGAGAGTGATGATGATAAAATAGCTATTGATTTTTGTGAGTTCAGGGCAGAACCTCACCAAGCAAGGTTCTTCCCAACTAGAGGCAGGAAGTAGTTTGCCTATGGCTTAGTATGCTAGTGCTGTCATGTTTCAGATCTCGGCTCCTGTGATAATCAAGCATAAATGCTTCTCCTTCTGTCTCCAATGATTAAAACCCTTCATATCCCAGGACAGAAACCCTCAGGCAGTTATGTAATTTTAAAATTACATAATTTTAAATAATTATGTAATTTCTAGAAACCTTTGTAGAAAGCAAAGGATAACCACACCAAACACAAAGAGGATGTGTATAAACTTTGGCCCAGCTTTTAGAATCATAAAGAAATGAAAATTCCTACATCAACATGTCACAATAGTATAAGCAGCCATGAAAAATTGAAAGCAAGAAAAACAAGATGAAAATAAATCATTTCTTTCTAACACTATTATATGCATATTTATTTGCTATTTAAATTCTATTTTGACACATGCGAGAGGAAGTAACAAAAAAATCGTGTAAAGGATGATTTTGCTGAGAACACAGCTCTCTCTGCTCTCAATTGGCATTCCCCACTCATGTATTTAAACCTAAGTTGGATGGTATCAGAACGTAGGGCCGTTATGAGATAAATAAAGGATAAAGATGGAAACCATGGAATGAGATTAGTGCCCTTGTAACTAGTGGAATCTCTTGCTTACTTTCTCTTTTTCCCTGTCACTAGAAACCAGATTGTCTCGCACCTTGACACTTACTTCCTAGCTTCTAGCTTCAATAACCCATCCTACGTTACACTGTTGTACAGCCCCTTTAAGACACCTCCTTTAAAGTTTGTGTCACAGACGTAATTGATATTATTTTGAAAAGAATTGTGTCTCCTTAAACAATCCTCCTTTGAGCTACTAGGTAATATTTTATTCTGTGAATGTGGCTTTACGAACATTCTTATCTAGCCAATGATTCTATCCATTCTCATTCAACAAACAGTGATCGGGATTACATTTGATTTATTTTGGTTTGTTTCTCATTAGTTTACATTGCTGAATTAAATTTATTTTATTCATTATTTATTAATCGAATTTATTTATTATAATTTATATTATGAATTAAAACTCCTGCATGGTACAACTTCACAACATGTAGATGGGACAGAACAATATGCAGTCATTAGGATTATAGATATGTAGGAAAAGAATACCTACATAGATTTATAGTGTCTACACAGTGTTTCATAATAAAAGTTTCTGTATACAAAAGAAAAACCACAGAAGAAATAGTTACTGGACATCATAAAATAAAATTTAAAATTATAAATCAAAAGGAAGTAAAATTTAAAGCTGTGCAATTAATTGTATGTTTGGGTGGGGAAAAAAAACACAAAATTAAAAGATCGATGGTTTAAAAAGGTTTAGCAAGAAACCCAGGCACCTATACTCAAACTTATTTAGAGATGAGTGGTGAGGAAGCACACAGAAAATGTAATCACAAATTTTTTAAAGATAAATATTTCAAAGCAAGAAAAGGTAAAATGTGTGTGTTACGAAAATGATGAGGGGAAGGAATAGGATCAGGTACAATCTAAAATGTGGTTTTTTGAGCTGAATTTCTGTAAGACTACAAAATGTTTAAACTGCCCATTGGTAGAGACATAAATATTTTCTTATTCTGATGACTTGTTCTCAGGAAACAAAAGGATAAGCACAAAGATCTAACATTATCTTTTCATTATCTTTTATGAGAACACTTAAAATTAAGCATTAAGGGCACAGATTCTAAAACATGCATACACAGTCACAGACACACACACACAACTTCTAAGGGTATTTACTTGCTTTATTAGATGATATAACCAAAATATAGCTGTCTATGTGAATATTAATCAAGGTGTAAAGAAGTCATTGATATTAAAACATTGTTCAATGGAAAAAAGATTTTTTCACATAATGGTATTTATTTTAAATTCTTTTAAAAATAAGTATCTGGGGGCCAGAGAGATGGCTCAGTGATTAAGAGAACTGTCTGTCCTTCCAAAGGACCCGGGTTCAATCCCCAGCACCCACATGGCAGATCACAACTGTCTGTAATGCCAGTTCTAAGGGATCTGACACCTTCATAGTAATGCATAAAAAATAAAATTAAATAAAGTATTAAAAAATTAACTATCTGGTGCATGCTTGGTATTACCCAATCTGCTGGAGTTAGAAGAGTTAAAATAAATAAGAGTAAGTAAACCTATCTTCAGGAGCTCGTTTTTCCTGTGGGAGAAGCCAAAGTATAAACTGTAGGTTGGTCTCAGGAATTAAATAGAAAGTAAATAAATAGGCTGATAAATGATAATGATATATTGATGGTGTTAAATTAGTGAGTTACCTGTAACAAGGGACAATGAAACCAAGTAAACCATTGTAAGAAGCTGGGTGGGAGACACAGCACAGAGGAAAGAGAGAGCAGACTACAATGTATCTTCTCAGTAACTTTTAATTTCACTCTGATGGGAAGCTAACAACAACAAAACAAAAAGCCTTTAGAAATGAACTCTTAAGTTTGCTTCTTTTATTTTTTATCTTTTTTTAATTTTATTTTTCTTATTAGTTACATTTTGTTAACTCTGTATCCCAGCTGTATTCCACTCCCTCATTCCCTCCCCAATCCCACCCTCCCTCCCTCATCTCCACCCTGCCCCTTTCCAAGTCCACGGATAGGGGAGGACCTCCTCCCCATTCATCTGATCCTATTTTATCAGGTATCTTCAGGACTGGCTGCAAAGTCCTCCTCTGTGGCCTAACAGTACTGCTCCTTCCTTGGGAGGTGGGGAGGTCAAAGAGCCTGCCATTGAGTTTCTGTTAGAAATAGTCCTTGTTTGTAGCAGCTTTATTTGTAATAGCCAGAACCTGAAAACCACCCAGATGTCCATCAACTGAAGAATGGATACAGAAATTGTGGTATTTTTACACAATGGAATACTACTCAGCAATCAAAAAAGAGGAAATCATGAAATTTGCAGGTTTGCTTTTTAAAAGATAAAGTGTTCAGAGCAAGAGGGATACAAACCACCACATTGACTGGAGAGTGAGGATTATATGTGTATATTTGAAGAAAAAGGACATCAGAAGTCTGGGGGCACTGGGGTGGAGGTGAGGGAAACAACATGAAACTCTTACAAGAGCACAGTCAGCACATAAGGTCTGGTGACTGCAGCAGAGAATGAACAGGGATCAATGTTCTAGGTACATTTTAAATTGACGGAAAGATGAGGCCACCAATCAGATCCCAGTGAGACCATGATGGCAAACAACACATTTTTTAAAAATCAACCAATGGGGTTATTTGATAAGGTCCCACCCTCAGATGAAGTACTACTTGCTATTAATGTCTAAGGAAGAATTAGTCTTGTCTTTTAGATGAGCTCCCCTGAAGAGTTATTTAATTCCATATATTCAGCACTAAATGTATAAGAGCAACACTAAATGGCTTCAGTGTGTGTACGTGTGTGTGTGTGTGTGTGTGTGTGTCTGTGTGATTATGTGAGTGTGCTTGTGTGTGGAAAAAATATTTATAGACGAGTTCATGAACATGAGGGAAGGGGGGATGGGAAGGGAGGAAGATAGGAACAGTGTAAATATAGTATTCATGCATGACATTCATGTTTCATTATTATTATTATTATTATTTATTCACTTCATATCCCAATTGCAGCCCCCTCCCTCATCTCTTCCTGGTCCCACCTTCCCTCCCTCTTCCTTCCCTATACCTTCTCCTTAGTCCACTGATAGGGGAAGCCCTCCTCCCCTACTGTCTGACTCTAGCCTATCAGGTCCCTCCAGGCCTGCCTGGATCCTCTTCCTCTGTGGGCTGGCTAGGTTGACCTTCTAAGTGATCAAGGAGCAGGGCAACCTAGTTCATGTCAGAGATGTCTCTTCTTCTATTACTAGGAGACCAACTTGGAGACTGAGCTGTCTATGGGCTACATCCGAGCAAGAGTCTAGGTTCTCTCTATGTATGGTCTTTGGTTGATGCATTAGCCTTTGCAATCTCCCTTGGGTCCTGCTTTATTGATTGATTGATTTTTGGCTTTGTTGGTTTCCTTGTGTGGCTCCCCCCACCTCAGGTCTTTTTATATCCCCTTTCTTCCATAAGACTCCCTGCACTCTGCCCAAAGTTTGGTTGTGAGTCTCTGCATCTGCTTCAAGCTGATAGTGCTAACAACCTAGAATAAGACAGTACAGTAACTGGTACATTTGATCCTGAATGTGGAATGCAACAGAGCAGGAGGAACAGGTGGACAGTGTTCAGTGTGGAGCCTTAAAGCATGTACCCATAGCTATCTCAGTATTAAATTAGCTTGTGAGCACAGCTGGAAAATTTTAGAGTCACCCACACAAGTGAGAGGAAGAAAGTAGGCAGAGATCACAGCAGGCCAACAGATTATGTGAAGATTCTTTAGGGCTTTTATGCTTTTTCTTTTCCCAGTGATTGTGGATTTTTATTAGATCATACCAAATACTACCCACACCTTTTCTCTCAGGCTGAACTTCTTTATTTTTCTTTCCTTTAGTTGATGCAGGCACTCCTAATGAGAGTTGATAGGATAGAGTCAGAAGGTAGGTGAAGAGGGCTCTCCCTTTCTGGAACTCTTATTCCTATGGAAACAGGAAAGCATTAGAGAAATTCTTGACATGATTTGATTTACACTTTAATATGAACATTTGTACTGCCTTGTTGAAAAAATACAGCGGAATTGTGACTCCAGTCAAGAAGCTACTAGATAACATTGTTAGCTTTGGACCCCAGGTGACATCAGTCACAGGACCTAGAAAGTCAGACAAACAGGCTGTGCTGACATATTCTTGTGATACGTGGTGGGGAAGAAGGAAGCCAGTTATGACTAAAGGGCTTTATTGAATCAACTTTTTAAAAAAAAAAACAGCTTAAGTTTGTTATTTCTTTCTGGAAAACAGAAGTACTGAGTACTGGGACTGAGAAAAGAGCCAATGCAGGGGTGAAGATGAAGAGTATCAGAGACTGTTCATCTGAAATACTACAGGCACAACATAGTGCTGATAGTAAAATAAGAATAGAGAAATCGGGGTTCAGATAAGGTCCAGTTTGAAGGTAAAAATCAGCGTGTTGTGAAAGACAGATGTATTAGAAAACATGGAAAGAGGTGTGGGCATTGAGTCAGGAGTGTTTCATAGTTAATACCACACAGAGAGAGGATGGAAGGAGAGGAATGGAAGCTATCCAGGAAAGAACAGTAATTTGTGAGTGTGATCTAGGAGAACATGGTGTCCTGGAAGACAACAGAAGGTTTCAGGGTGAGCAAGTAATGTTCTGTGTGCAAGGATAAAGTTAATTATTACAATAACAGAAAGCTACCCAAAGGATGATGTAACAGTGTGAGCATTCATGTTGACCATATGAAGTGTTTTGGTGAAATGGAGAAAGGAAACGTTGTTAGTGTGAGTCTAAGACGGAACTGAGACACTATGTAAAGTTATTAGTATGTCAAGATCCTCATGAGCAGACTAGAACTAAAGTAAATTAATAAAAATGGACTTAATGGCTTGCAGGTTTAATCCCAGCACATGGGAGCTAAAAGCAGGAAGATCTTTGTGAATCGAAGGCCAACCTGGTGTGCACAGTGAGTTCCAGGGCATCCAGGGCCACATAGTGAAACTTAAGTTCTTTTTTGTTTGCTCTGCTTTTTACATAATTTATAGGATAATAAAATGGGTGAATGCAAAAGGTCTTTCTTTTTTATACATTATTGGGGCAAGTGATGAAATTTGAATGGGATCTCCATAGCAAATCATAATAATTTTGTCAGTATCTGATTTTGATATTGTAGTAGTAGAGAAAAGGCAGTTTTGTCTTTGGGGCATGCATGTCCATGGTTAAGAATGCATTATGAAAGCTGATGGTATGGTTTATGCTTACTTAGCATGTCCAAGGCCCTTTGGCAAGACTGTCTCACAATAAACAAGCAAGGAGAAGGCACTGTATCACCAACCTTAACTCAAATGCTTAAGAGAAAGAATGAAGTTACTGTAAGTTACTTTTAGTTGAGACTCTGATGAATAGTGTCTTCTTTTCAATATCTTCAATAAATCTGAAATTATCTAAAAATAAAATAAAAACAAAGTAGGTGAAATTCTGAAATTATATTTAAGGAGCAGATCGAGAGGGTGATGAAGAATGGAGGATCTGGACAACAAACAGGTACATTTTTTTTTCTTTCATAGTTTTCAAGCCAGCTTCATTAACATGTTAGATCATTTGCTCAGAAGGATTTCTTTCTGTGGCAAAGTAACCGAGTCTCTCCCCCTCCCTCTCAGTCTTCTCCATTCGCTCTCATTTCAGAGTAAATACTAGAGGGTATGTGAAAAACAAATCTATTTCCTCCAGGGTTTTCGGAGCAGGCTTGAATACTAAATGGCATATTTTAATGCTAGGCTTTTAAAATTACTTTCTTAATCTTACGTTTACAAAAGAAATTACTGAATTTTTCTCCCCTTTAATTTAAAAGGATTGTATATTCTCCATATAATTAGGTCTTTATTGCTTCACAGTTGTTCATTGATAAAATCCCTTCTCATTCCGTTAGTAAAGCCATTCTTAGTGCTCCTGAAATCTAAAGCCGTGGTCATAGCCCATGAAATGAATAAATCCAAAGCAACTTGGTAAAATTTTGTGGGGAGATGATTCCGGAATCTTCAGATAAGCCACTTAAACCTCAGAGCTTATTACACCACAGTCCCCCCACCACCTCTGTGGCCGAGCTCTGAAAACATAAGCACGGTATTAGAGGAAGACAAGGATCTGAGACGATAAAACAGAAAGTGACAACAGAGTCGGGGGGTGTCTAGACCAGGCTGGGCATTGTTCTGAAAGACTGATGCGTCTGCTAATGAATAGTAACTGGCAATGACACATCCCAGGCCGAAGACTGTTGTCAACTCTGAGTCAGGTAGAAGCAGGTCTGTTGACAGTGTAAAGAATGGATCAGGGGACACTCAGTGAATTTTTAATGCAGAAAACCAACTTCAGCGGCATGAGAGGAAATGGAATCTTGGGTGGTGAAGGAATGGAAGGTAAAGACAGAGTGCCTATATTCACAACTAGCCCATAAATGATTGTTCTTCACAGTAGAGTGAAACCCACACTCCATTTCATTAATTTGTTAATGCCTTTCTCTTTCTGCATATATTAGTCTTGCTTCCATATTGATTTATGATAATGTATGCACAGGGGCAACACATGCCCTACTCCTTTGTCATTTGGAGGTGATCTCTCATCTTGGCTTCTCTGTCATGGAGAAAGACCCTACAGGACATGGTTCTGTAGCATGAAATCCCTCCTCACTTGAGCTCTCAATCTTCCCAGGCCTGTCAAAGATTTTACTTCCTCATATATTCCTCCAGCGATCCACATAAATTGGAATGAAAGCAAGCAAGATGCCTTTTTTTCCTCCCCTGGGATAAAAAGTAAAAGAGCATAATCCAAACTTATCCTCAGCTTTACCTTCACTCGGTGAGGTTAAGGTTCCTCTTTTAGTTTTCATATCCTTCCTGGGAAAGAATGTTGGAAGGGATATGAGAGAGCTTTACTGAGAACATTCAGTGAGACAATTTGAGAAATGCTCAAAATTCATAACTAGTACATAAAAACAACTCAATAAATGTTAGCCAGATGTAATAATAGTAAGAGCACCCATCAAGTTATATTAACAGTATTAATAGATTTTAGGACTCATAATTACCATGTGCACTATAAAATGAAATGCCATCATTATACTGAGATCTTTCATCCTAAGGCAATAGAAAATTTGCTAAAGTTGAAATAACTTTATTTCACAGAGAGTCTGCCTTATTAATGAGTACGTGGATGCTTTAGCCTACCCTCAATGGGACATGAACTTGAACATGAGAAGGTTTTTTGCTTTTTTTCCACTGCCTACTGCTTGAGCCCAAAAATTAAATTGGCAAAGGACAGATCGACAACAGAAAAGTATGAAAATTTACCTTATGTTAATGCTCTTATACATACAGGACAGCCCTCATTTGATTTCCATTCCTGTGATAAAACACCATGATGAAAAAACTTTTTGGAGGCAGGAATGGTTTATGTGACTTACATCCACTTACATTATCTAGGAAAAGCTTTGCAGCAGCTCAAAGCAGTCAGCCACATAGCTAACATCCATAATCTAGAGTAAAGAGAATCTGTGGCACTGATGCTGTCTGCTTGCTTCATTTACTTGGTTTTCATCTAACCTTCTCCTGGGCCATATCAATACCCCAGGCCAAAGGAAGGCTGCTAAAAATGTGTTAGGTCTTTCTTTATCTGTTAAAGAGCAAAACAATCCCCTAACACAATCCACTACAGACAGGCGCATAGACCAACTGAAGTAGGCAACTTTTCCAGGGAAGGTCACTTCTGAGTTGTTTCTAGAAACAACTAGTAGAAAGCTAACAACCATAAGGAAACACCATAGGGGCTTCAATGTGCAAGCAACAAAGCCTCAAGGAAGGCAATAAGCCTGAGAGTTCCAGAGCATTTTCTTGTAAGGGAGAATAAAAAATATTGTGGAGGAGTGACAAGATAAAAAGGGAGTTTGGATTAGTTTGGGTTAGTTATGGTGAATTACATAAAAATTTCTAGAAAAAAAAATGTGTAAGTGAAACAAATGAGAACATGAGAGTTATGGTGTTACCTGTAGACCGTCTTCATTGTCAACTGATACTTTTGATGTTAAGAATGCTATCTGCCTCTGGTACAACAATGGCATTTTCTCATGGCTAATTTTATAGCCCACTTTTGAGTAAAAAGAGGAGATTCTGGTATCCTTCATTCTATCAGTTCTTTCCCAATTATTCTTGGCTAAAAATAACACATTAAGTGATTTTTTGAGGGGTATCATGCTCTGTCACTTTCAAACTCAACTGAATAAAACAAAAACATATTAATTACATACAATATATTAATATACTATTATATGTTGAGATATAATATAACTGGTAGTTTCTACAGCTTTTGAGCTTGTGTCTTACTAACTCACTATAATAGGTTCATTAGAGAGCCTAGGGTCCACAAATGTAAAGTGTGTCTGATGTCACTTTATACTTCATTTACTAGTGACATCAGACACACTTTACATTTGTGGACCCTAGACTCTCTAACGAACCTATAATAGTAAGACACAAGCTCATCCAAGCTTGACTTAGGAACATTGTCACTAGAAATCCCTTTCCAAAGTATCCATCCTTCCCACTATAGTAATACAACCTTGACAACATCTGTCTTACAAATGTGAACATTGTACTGATCTCAGCCTCTAATGAACACATATTTGACATTTTGCTACATTATTTCAAATCTCAAACCTATTAAGCTTATATTTATTTTCCCTCTAAATTTTATATTTTTTTTACAAAAACAAAACAAAACATGAATAAACCAACCAGGAGTCTCATTTGAGGTTCCCATAAGTGCATGAATATGGGGCCACTCACAGGAGGATGGCCAGCCTACCAGACACCACACACCTACAGAAAACTGACTCTCCTTCTCCTGGCAGCCATCGACCATGCAAAGCTCCTCAGCTAGGGATGGAAGTTCATGTGTTCTACCTCCCAGCACTGTGAGTTCAGCACCCTTAACCTTATCCAGAAGACGGTGTATCACTACTGTCCTCCATACTTCTGGCTCCTAATAATCTTCATGGCCTCTTCCATGATAGGCTTCCTTAAGGGAAAAGGAGTGATACAATATAACTCTGTTCTAATAAACAAGCTAGTACATTCCATTTTTTTTTTTTTGCTGCTACCTACAAAATAACTACAGATGTAATCATTTTTACATTTTATAGGATTTCCTAATTTCTGCACAAAATATTAATATAAGCTTCTACTATTTCCCAGTTTTACAAAGCCTTTGTTTGACTTTTGCAAAACTGAATGGAAGCTGTTTAACTATGCTACATTGTCACCTGGAGGCAAGAATGTGGAAGGGTCTGAGTCTAAGTTTTCTCAACTTTTTAAATTAATTTTTAGCAACCACAGAATTTAAGACAAGTCGATGAGGACGGAAGGAGAGAAGAAAAGGAATAACAGGAAGAGGAGGATGAGAAGGAGAACAATATAAGGGGATTTGTGTTTTTAAGAGAATTTGTGCTTTAACACAAAAGCAGTATAAAAGTAATTACCACTACAAAGCAGTACATAGGGTAGGGATAATAAATTTAATAGTAATTTGGGTATTATTAAAAAATGTGCAAGTATATACTTGCATATGCTTTTTTGTTTTAATTGGATTTTATTTTATAAAATAATTGAATATAACACTTATAATATTTAAATTAATTTATTTTCTTTCAAATAAGGTAAATTAGATGAATGCAGAATATTTGGTCTGGACAGCATTACATTGAAAAGCATGGAGGTTTGTATGTACTATAAGCTCTAAATTAGTCAATAATAGCATATTGCTGCTATAAAACAAACTAAGATACAATTTCAGGCTCTCATTTATAAAAATATGAATAAACAGGAAGATAAATTGTTCCATATTTCCCTTTATTAAAATTTTCATGTTTTTAAGGCTTTGCTTGCTTCTGAGTACCTTATTTAATTCTGTTTTTCTTCTATAACATTAATGCTTTGTTTTTTTATCATGAAATCAATATATAATCTCTATAGGATACATTAGGGAGTAGAATAAAGGGACTTTTTACAATCAAAGTGTTTGGTAATAAGTATTTTAAACATTTTGATGTCAATCTTTTTAGCTTGCTTTTTCTCTGAGTATATCCCTGAGTACATTTATTATGATTTATATTATGCTTTATATCTACTTTCAGTGTTTTTAACTTAGCATATTGTAGAATATCTGTTTTTGTTTCTAATGGAGAAACAAAGATTAAGTTTGAATAAGTCCCTGGAAAACATGAAAAGGATGGTATATACATGTGGCAAAGCTCTAGGTTACTAACACCAGACAAGAGGGTACCATTCAGGAGAGACAGAAGAAAGATGAGAATCTAGGTAACTTTTGGTGAACACCGAGGTTCATTGTCAGAGCACCGGGAAGAGAAACCCAAGTTTGAGGAATGTGTTAGGACTGGAATGTGAGGGCAGCAGTTGGGGAGGGGGATGTTCCAGAGAGATGACAGCTTCATATATAGTTCAAAGTCTTGCAAGAACATTTAGTGAAGTGCAGTTTAGCATATGTCTTTTAGAATTCTATCCAGGGCCAGGCAAGACTGATTTTATGCCAATAAATTTTGTAACATTTATAAAACGAACAAATGAATTAAAAGACACCAACTACCAAATCTTGCTATGTGGAAAATAGATGTTCTTCGTGACCTCTAAAATTTAAATACAAAGCTCTAGGATCACATGGATTTTCTTAAATGGCGTAGAATATGAAAGAAAGAAACAGTATACAAATAAACACATAAGTATAAAAATTGTTTGTTGTAGTTAATAAAAAAATTAGTATGGTGGGCTATATTATGTTTATTATTAGCTTTAATATTATCAAGCTGGTATTATTTAACCAGCTGTCACAATAATAAAATACAGACACCTATTCGATTTTATAATTCCCTTATTTACCTTGGGCAGGGCAGACATTATACATACACTGGATCAATAACCTCACCATCCATCTCCCAGCCCCCATCCAATGCCATTCATCTTCATCCTTCTCATCTGGTCTACCTTCCATTCATAACCCCATAGTACTTGCTTGTGTTCTTTTGTTGTTGTTGTTAATTTTTCTTTTTATTTTTAATTTACTATAATTTATTCATTTTGTATTCCAACTGTAGGCCCTTCTTTCGTCCATATCTTACCCTGCTTATTTGGGCCTTTTCGTGCCATTATTGTAGTCCTTCTCAGCACACTTTTTTTTTTTCCCACACTCACCCATCTTGGCATCCTCCTTCTTCCTCTCTTCCTGTCTGTCTGTTTCCCTTGATTCCCTTGAACCCAAAGCCCAGAAACCTTAGCCACACCTACCCCATTTTTCACTGCCCACGTATAAGCTGTTTAATCAACCAATCAGGTATGTCTTAGGCAGCTTTACAAATCAAGAATAGGTGTAAACAGATCTTGAGTGTCAGTAACACACATCAGACCAACCTCCAACAATTGTTATTTGGAATTTTAAGGAAAATTAATACACTACTACTCATTGTATGAGTAAACACAACATTGTCCTTAAAAAGGAATCTACAGATACTGCACATAACAAGTGTAAAAAATCAACAATTTTTAATAAATCAAGCCCAAGAAACAATTAAAAGCTAATGCCTCTCTCTCAATAAACTCTAATAAAGAGATCTTGTTCACAATATCTCTCTCTCTCTCTCTCACACACACACACACACACACACACACACACACACACACACCACACATTTTCTTTCTCCAAGCTTGTATATGTCAGCTCATTTTACAACTCCCTCTAGTTTTAACCATTGGAAAACACAGACATTGACATTACTATCATAACAGTAGCACAATTACAGTTATGAAGAAGCAACGAAAATAATTTTATGATTGGGGGGTCACTACAACATGAGGACCTGTATTAAAGGATGTCAACATTAATCCCAGAGGAAAGGAAATTCACATTAAGATACAGCTTCACACCCGGAGAGTTGACAGAATTGGAAACAAACAACAAAGAGTTGGTGAGGATGTGGAGAAACTGACAGTTTCCCACATGGAGCTTGTGGCAATGGGAAAGGGTGCAGACTCTGTGGAACCCTTGGGCATTTGATCAAAAACTAAACACAGAATCATTCAGAATGGGAAGATCTATACTGCAATTAGAATGTGGTTGCTTCTACCCAGGGTGAGGACATCTTGGGGGAAACGTGGACAGACTTCTAATTGTATATAGTTCTTTGGGGAGGATTTTAAAGGTTATGAAATTGATTGTGGGTTTACTGGTTGGCCATGCCTGCTATAAGAAAGTACCACATACTGAATGACTTAAGCAACATAAATCTATTGTTTCCCTACTGTGAAGGGTGGAATTCTGAGACCAAAGTATCAGTAAACTTGACTCCTTCTGAAGGGTGTGAGATACCTCTGTTCCAGAAATGTATCCTTAGCATTTAGAGAACTATTTTCTCCATTGGCTTACCACCTTCCCTCTATGAAAACGTTAGTGTCTAAATTTTCCTCACATGTGACAACAGTCCCACTGGATTAGGGCTTACTTAAATTGTGTTATCTTTGTAAAGATTAATTAAGGCCAGATTCTGATGAACTGGAGACTGCTACAACATGAAAATTTGTATATTGTTCAGTCTGTCATAGTAGCAGTGATTTGAACAACCTTGTTCTCAAAATCATTAGCTTGAACCCATTAAATGAATAACATTTTTAGTACAGGAATTATATTTCAATACATCTCTTACCTAAAATAAGGCCAAATATATAAAAACTCTAGGTTTCAAAACCATTAATCATTATGTAAATTCAAATAAAATTCTTATGTGTCACTACCAAAACTGACTAAAATTTCAAAAGATTAATGGCAGCAACTAATAGCAAAGATCAAAAGGCAAAATGAAATTCACAGAGGTTATTGCTTATCAGAGAATGAAATTTTACATCCACTTTGCAAGAGTTGTTTTTTTATAAAGTAGAAGAGACAATGACATTCCTTTTTAACACAACACTATGTAAATCAAAGAAAATGTCTGCTGTTTGTGTCTTGTTTCAAGGTTGGTTTCTGGAGTCCAAAGGAACCTCTAAGTTCCAGCAATTTCCTGGTGGTAGAATTCTTAATTATTTTATCTTGTGTCCCCTTGAACCAGACCTTTTAGTATCAATGTAATGATTTATTTACACTGGATTTCTTGATAGTTTCAGGATAAGAAACTAGAAAAATAGGAAATTACTGTTGTAGTGTTAAAGCTGAGTGACAGAAACCCGAATTCTCAACCCCTAATGAGTAGATGGAGGAGACTCAAGATAGAAGTCAATTGTGTAATCAACCAGACCTATTTTCATAGGCAGAGCAAAACTTTCTAAACATCTGAAGCTGTTACCTGGACCACTGAATTCGATATTGGTAGTTTGTGATACTGTATCCCACTTCTACATAGAGAGCGAAGCCAGTTCATTCTGGAAACATGTGAACTTCGCGTTTGTTTATTCTCACACCTCACCTTCTGTGCTGTTCCTTTTGATTCTCTCTCATTTTTATCTTTGCTGTAACAGAACTGAGATTTTAGTATTTTCCTGTGTTCTGTGACTCCTACCTCAGAATTCATAACTTGAGATGCAAATGGGAACCCAGTTCGTAATCATTTCCTTTAGCTACTTCCTGCTGGCTAGGCACATCAGGTCCTTAGGGCAAGCAAATCCAATCCTCCTTTCAAAATATGTCTGCCTTCTCCTCATCCAACAGTATCAACAGCTATCGGGAGCAGCGGGAGGGAGCACCTTCTCTTTCTTAGACATCCCCCCAATGCTTTCTGAGCTCTGGCCTTCATTCCTTCTCAGATTCCTCAGAATTAAACTATCTTTACCTGGGAAAGAGCCCCTCTCTGATTCTTAAACAGGGAAAAAGTTTGCTGCTGAGGACAATCTATATCAGTCCCATACCCTACACCAAAACAAAACCATGCTTAGGTCCACAAGAAAAACCTTCAGATGTGTAGCTGGAATCCTAATTGAAGTGAGTCAAGTGAAGTTTGTGTGGCTTCTGGATAATAAGGATCAAAATTGCATTAGACATCCTAAAACTAAAAATATACCAATGTTACTCTTTTTCATAATTCTGAAACCAACTATAAATATTCCCAAGAATAAATAAGACTGAATAAATATTGATATAGTCATCTAAGCCCATATTTAATAAAATTAGAAAGAAATTTTTTAAATCCTCATGTAGATAGTAGAATTTATTTAAAATTATCATTTTCTTCTTTATTTTAATTGATTTCTAGAAATTTCCCTTGTATTTGTTAATGAATTAATAATAAATTAGCATAATCATTTCACTATTCTGTAAGAATAAATTCATTTGGTGCTTACTTAGCCTTAGTCTTTAGGTTGTCTTATCTGTGATTTCTGAGTCCAAAGAAAAGAAGGAAAGAAATGATTTCTAAGTCACTAAAGTAGATTGAACTTTGATTACATTCTTAGTATTCTACAAATATTGGCAACAGCTAGACTTTCAGAGTTATGAAAGCCTTCAGCATTGGTCACTATCGGCCAGATGAAAAGCATTGTCATCACATTCTTTAAGGATCCAGCTTATTTATTCGTAATAGCCAGATTCTGGAAACAACCCAGATGTCCCTCACCTGAGGAATGGATTCAGAAATTCTGATACATTTACACAATGGAATATACTCAGCAATTAAAAACAAGGAAATCATGAAATTTGCAGGCAAATGGTGGGATCTAGAAAAGATCATCCTGAGTGAGGTAACCCAGAAGCAGAAAGACACACATGGTATATACGCACTTATAAGAGGCTATAAGACATACAATACAGGATAAACATACTAAAATGTGTACACTTGAAGGAGCTAATCAAGAAGGAAGACCCTGGGTAAGATGCTTAATCTTCATTCAGAAAGGCATACAAGATAGACCTGGAAGGAGGGAGAGAACAGGGAACAGGACAGGAGCCTACCACAGAGAGCCTATGAAAGACTCTATCCAGCAGGTTATTGAAGCAGATGTTGAGAGATATAGCCATACTATGGCAGAGTGCAGGGAATCTTATGAAAAAAAGGGGGAGATGAAAGACCTGGAAGGGACAGAAGTTCCACAAGAAGAGCAACAGAATCAAAAAATCTAGACCCAGGCATTTTTTTCTGAGACTGATATTCCAAACAAGGACCATTCATGGAGATAACCTAGAAGCCCTGAACAGATGTAGCCCATGACATGGGTACCCTAGTAAGGGGAACAGAGACTGTCTCTGTCATGAACTCAGTGGCTGCCTCTTTGATCACCTCTCTCTGAGAAGGAAGCAGCCTTACCAGGTCACAGAGGAAGACAATGCAGCCAGTCCTGATGAGACCTAATAGGCTAGGGTTAGAGAGAAGGGGAGGAGGACTTCCCCTATCAGTGGACTCTGGAAGAGTCATGAGAGGAGAAGAGGGAGGGATTGGGGGAGACAAGGAAGAGGACTACAGCTAGGATATAAAGCGAATAATTTTTTTCTTTCCAATTCTTTTGTTCTTTTATTATTTTTTTTCTTGTTCAGTACAATTTATTTCACTCCTCATATTAAAAATTACACTCATTGTGACTGCAGAACACACTGTATGATACTCAAGCTAAGGTCAGAAAAGACACTGAGTCATCAGTTTCTGCCCAAGAAAGCCTGTTAAACCCTTGAACTAAATTAAAATCTTCTGAGGTCATCATGACTATAAAATTTCCTAATACTTGATAAAGATCACATAGAAATGAGGTGATGTAGATTTCTCTGTTAAAAATTATCTTTTAGGAGATGTTAAGTTATATTTGTCTACTTCAATTATAAATCTTCTGTTTACAGAAACTGAAATGTAAAAACAATAAGCAATTTGGCCAATAACTTTTGTGGAGATAAATTCCATCTCTAATAATTCTTCCTTCATTATGTTGGATTAAATTAAAGATGAAAATGGTTCTAAATCGTTACCTGTCATATCTTGCATTTATTAGCTTTAAAATCATCTTTCTAGACCCTTCAAATATTTTCTTAAATCCTTATCAATTTAAGCCTAGCTGCGAAACTACAACTCTCTAGTTTAACCCTATCAGAGACTTGAAAAGGAATAAAATTATTACTTAAATAGGAAGGACAGGCAAGTAGCTTCCAAAACTAAGACAGAGACACTTTTATTATTTTTAATTATACTTTGTTTACTTTGTATCAATCCTCAAGTTCCCTCTCTCCTCCCCTCCCACTCTCTCCCTTCCTCTCAGATCTCCACACACTCTCCTCCCCAAGTCCACTGGTAGGGAAGGTTTCTTTTTCTTCCTTCTGATCCTAGTCTGTTAGGTCTCATCAGGAGTGACTGCATTGGCTTCCTCTGTGGCCTGGTAAGGCTGCTGCCCCATTAGGGGGAGGTGATCAAAGAGCAGCAGTCCCTGTTCCCATTACTATTTTTTTATAATAAAATAACTAGACAAAATATTTTTTATTAATTATACTTTATTCACTTTGTATCCCCCCTGTGGTTCTCTCCCCCCTCCTGTCCCAATCCCTCCCTTCCTCCACCCTCTGCATGCATGCTCCTCCCCAAGTCCACTGATAGGGGAGGATTTCTTTTCCTTCCTTCTGATCCTAGTCAATTAGGTCTCATCAGGAGTGGCTGCAGTGTCTCCTTCTGTGGCCTGGTAATGCTGCTTCTCCCTCAGGGCGGGAGGTAATTAAAGAGCAGGCCAATCAGTTCATGTCAGAGACAGTCCCTGTTCCTATTACAATGGAACCCACTTAGAGACTGAACTGCCATGGGCTACATCTGTGCAGGGGTCTTAGGTTATCTCCATGCATAATCCTTGGTTGGAATATCAGTCTCAGGAAAGACCCCTGTGCTCAGATTTTTTGATTCTGTTGCTCTCCTTGTGCAGTTACTGTCCTCTCCAGATTTTACTGTTTCCCACTTCTTTCCTAAGATTCCCTGCGCTCTGCCCAAAGGTTGCCCATAAGTCTCAGAATCTACATTGGTAGTCTGCAGGGCAGAGCCTTTCAGAGGTCCTCTGTGTCAGGCTCCTGACTTGTTCCCTCTTTTCTCCTTCTTCTGATGTCTAGCCTCTTTTGCCTTTCTGGATAGGAATTGAGCATTTTAGGCAGAGTTCTCCCTCTTGATTAGTTTCTTTAGGTGTACAGATTTTAGTAGGTTTATCCTATATTTTATGTATGAGTGAGTATATAGCATGTGTGTCTTTCTACTTATGGGATAGCTCACTCAGGATGATCTTTTCAGATCCCACCATTTACCTGCAAATTGCATGATTTCCTTGTTTTTTATTGCTAAGAAATATTCCATTGTGTAGATATAGCACAATTTATGCATCCATTCTTCCACTGAGGGGCATCTGGTCTGTTTCCAGCTTCTGGCTATTACAAATAAGGCTGCTACAAACATGGTTGAGCCCAATGTCCTTATTATGTACTTGAGAATCTTTTGGGTATATGCCTAAGAGTGGTATAGCTGGATCTTGAGGAAGCACTATTCCTAGTCGTCTGAGAAAGCACCAAATTGATTTCCAGAATGGTTGTACAAGTTTACATTCCCACCAGCAGTGCAGGAGGGTTCCTCTTTGTCCACAACCTCTCCAGCATGTGTTGTCTCTTGAGTTTTTGATCTTAGTCATTCTGATGGGTATAAGGTGAAATCTTAGGGTCGTTTTGATTTGCATTTCCCTGATGGCTAATGAGGTTGAGCATTTCTTTAAGTGTTTCGCTGCCATTCAATATTCCTCTGCAGAGAATTCTCTGTTTAGCTCTGTACCCCATTTTTTTAAATCTTATTTTTTATTTTTTTTATCAGTTACATTTTATTAACTCTGTATCCCAGCCGTGTCCCAATCCCTCATTCCCTCCCAGTCCCTCCCTCCCTCCCTCATCTCCACCCTGCCCCTTTCCAAGTCCACTGATAGGGGGGACCTCCTCCCCATTCATCTGATCCTGTTTTATCAGGTATCTTCAGGACAGGCTGCAAAGCCCTCCTCTGTGGCCTAACAGGACTGCTCCTCCCTTCGGGGGTGGGGAGACCAAAGAGCCAGTCATTGAGATCCTGTTAGAAATAGTCCCTGTTCCCCTCACTTTGGGAAACCAATTGGTTACTGAGCTACCACAGGCTACATCTGAGTGGAGGTTCTAGGTTATATCCATACATGGTCCTTGGTTGAATGTCAGTCTCAGAAAAGACCCTGTGCCCAGATATATTTGGTCCTTGTGGAGCTCCTATCCTTTCCCCATCAGACTAACTCCCCTTCTTTCTTATGATTCCCTGTACTCTGCCAAAGGTTTGGTCATGAGTCTTTGCTTTGAAAACACTGCTAGTTAGAGTCTTTCAGATGCGCTCAGTAGACTCCTGTCATACGTTCAATGCACATCCCATCTGCCTTTCTAAATGAGGATTGATCATCTTACCCCATGTCCGCTCAATTGATTATCTTTTTTAGGTGTATAGATTTCATTATGTTTATCATATCTTATAGGTCTATATAAGTGAGTATATCCCATGTTTGTCTTTCTCCTTCTGGGATATTTCACTCAGAATGATCTTTTCTAGATCCCACCATTTGCCTGCAAATTTCATGATTTCCTCCTTTTTGATTGCTGAGTAGTATTCCATTGTATAAAAATACCACAATTTCTGTACCCATTCCACCGTTGATGGACATCTGGGTTGTTTTTGGATTACTTGGATTTTTGCTGTTTAACTTCTTTAGTTCTTTATATATACTGGATATTAGCCTTCTGTCAGATATAGGGTTGGTGAAGATCCTTTCCCAATCTGTAGGCTGTGTTTTGTTCTGAGGACAGTGTCCTTTGCTTTACAGAAGCTTTTCAGTTTCATGAGGTCCCATTTATTGATTGTTGCTCTTAGAGCCTGTGCTGTTGGTGTTCTGTTCAGGAAGTTGTCTCCTCTTCCATGCTCATGGTTTGGCAGGATTAATATAGTAAAAATGGCCATCTTACCAAAAGCAATATACAGATTCAATGCAATTCTCATCAAATTACCAACACAATTCTTTACAGACCTGGAAAGAAAAATTCTCACCTTCATATGGAACAACAAGAAACCCAGAATTGCTAAAACAATTCTCTACAGTAAAAAATCTTCAGGAGGTATCTCCATCCCTGATCTCAAGCTGTACTATAGAGCAACAATAATAAAAACTGCATGGTACTGGCATAGAAACAGATTGGTGGATCAATGGAATCGAATAGAAGACCCTAACATAAATCCACACACTTATGGACACCTCATTTTTGACAAAGATGCTAAATTCATTCAGTGGAAAAAAGACAGCATCTTCAACAAATGGTGCTGGTCTAACTGGAAGTCTACGTGTAGAAAAATGCAAATAGATCCATACTTATCACCCTGCACAAAACTCAAGTCCAAGTGGATCAAAGACCTCAACATAAAACCACACACACTAAACCGCTTAGAAGAAAAAGTGGGGAAGAGCCTTGAACTCCCATTACTATTGAACCCACTTGGACACTGAACTGCCATGGGCTACATCTGTGCTGAAAATAAATTTAAATAAATAAATTTCAATAAATAAATAAATAGAGATCCAGCTTAATCACATTCATTCTCAGAAACTAGAACCTCCTGCCTTGAATTACCTGCAAAAGACATTCCCATTCAGTCCAGGATCACTTCCTTACAATTACGACATTCTTAAGGTGGTAAGCATTCCACAGATGAGAGAGTTCTTCCCTAAACAAGAGAAGCTGCATCATAGAGCTTCAGTACTGTAGTAGTAGAGCATCTGTTCAAATATCCTCCTCATTTCAAACTTTTTTCATACTTCCAAGAATTCTCTCAGGGCCTTATCCCGCAAGACCACATCAAGACCTGGATTATATTTAGACAGCTCTCAAGAGTTAAAGTCTACTCACAAGGAAAGATCAGACACTGAAACATGAGAATATTTGGAAAGTTAGAACCAAGGGAAGAGCTTTACAGGATGATCAAAAGGGAAAGTAGCAACGGATTGGACATATGCTAAAACTACACTATAGACTTGCATGTACATTGTCCCATGTAATCTGTTACAAGTCAATTTTTAAATAAAATGACTGATGATACACCAGAACATATTGGGAATGGAAGAATCAGAAGAGATCTCCAGTACAAAGACAGCAGAGAGAAAGAGAGCACGCAAAGGTCATCACAGACCTTCCCTGACCTGGATTCACTCTGTAATCAGCTAATCAAAATAGGAGACCCTATTTTGAACACTAACACCATTCAGAGAAGAGCAGGAAAGATGGCATCTTGATGAGTTTATTTGCACATTCACCATTCCATGAATTGGACAACATTGAACAACACCATAATGCAAGTAGTTCACTCCAGAAAGGGAGATGGAGAGACAAAGATTTGTCTTAGAAAGCAAGATAGAAAAAAAGAAACCTGGATAGAGAAGATTAAAATGGAAACCTCCTGGTAAGGGGTTAGCAGTCAACATCTATTTGATTTCTTTGCACTCTCTGCATTGAGTCAGGCTTCAGTATGCTTTAAGGGGAAAACCAAGGGGCCCGGGTCACCTATGCCTGACCACCTCCCAATTACTGCGCACAATTGTACTGCACAATCCCAGTTTTAAACAGCTGTTTAAAGTCATGCAGACCGTGAGCACATTCACAGAACCTGGTACCCCTCTCATTGGGTTGATGTTTTTGTCAGCCCAGTATTGAATTGAACGAAGATTGCGATCATTTTCTCTTTGTTCTCCCCTCTACTTTATTTTGCTGAACAAAGATCCAGTCACTTACTGTTTGGTCTCCCTCTTTGTTATTTTCCTGTTCACTTTCCTTATGTGTTCTTGGCTTTTTGCTCTTTTAGCACCTAAACTCTCATGCTATGGAAAATCCTAGACTGTAGGCTCAGGTATATAAGCCATGCACTCTACCATGGAGCTACTTCCTCAACTGGAATCGTTTCTTTTCTAAAACAAAAATAAAACCTGTATTATTTTGCACAGAGGTGTCCCCTCCAGTAATGGTGAATAGACCAATATGAAGGCTGCCTCTTCTGCACACTAGCTGAATCACTCTCTGGAACTGCCAGTTTGAATTATTTCCTTAAACAGTGCCTTTGCTGCAAAAACTTTAAAAAGAATGGCTAAATAGGTTTTAAAAATACAAAGGATGGTATTGGTACTTATATGCCTAGATAAGACTCATCTTTTTAATTTTTTATTATTACAGTTTATTTGCTTTGTATCCCAGCTGTAGCCGTCTCCCTCAGTCCCTCCCAATCCCACTCTCCCTCTCTCTCCTCCTCCATGCCCTTCCCAATGTTGTCACTCTTATCCATTAATTCAGTGAAAGAAAAAATCATTCTTCTCATTTATTACATGATAGTTGCCAAATATAAGTTTAAAAAGAGAGGGTGTGGGCTAGGGAGATGGCTCAGTGGGTAGAAACACATGCTGCACGAGCATGAGAATGTGAGTTCAGATTCAACCAACCACATACAACTCCAGGTGTGACCACATAGCCACATGCGCTTCTAACTCCAGCACTATAGAGGACTGAGACAAGATGCTCAGACTTGTTGGATACCCATTTTAGCTGAAAAACAGTGAGTTCTGGGTCAACAAGGGACCCTGTCTTAAGGAAATAAGTCAGAGTGTGATATCTCAGGAATCTGATATCTTCCTCTGGACTCCACAGTGCACACAGCTCTCTCTCTCTCTCTCTCTCTCTCTCTCTCTCTCTCTCTCTCTCTCCCACCAAAATGAGAAAAGAAAGATGGGGCATCTAAGCTATGGTGATGACGTTTTCTTGCTTTCGATATATAACAGAGTTAGAAACCGTTGCTCAGTCTTCCTAAGGATGAAGAACACCAACAACAAATAGCACTGCTAATCTGTGTATGCATTAAAAGTATTTTTATTCTCCAATTCACTCTTCTCCTATTCTTTTTCTCAGCCATATTCCTGTTTAACTTTGGAATGAGTTTTTCCTTGTGAAGTCCCTCCCTTGACCAGTCAAGAAAGAATTCAAGCTAAATGTTTTCTAGAGAAATGTTTTGGAAACTGTATGGCCTGCTACTAAGCTCTCTCTTTTTACTGCCTTGTTGCTTTAATAGAGAAAAATGAAAAGAAACCACCACTATAAATTCTCTTTAAATATCACAACATCATATGCTTCTTACTCAGGAACACAGCCTCATTTATACTGTTATAATTCAAAAGGAAGATAAAAATCCACTTAAAAACAACAACAATTAAATATTAAATGCTGGCCAAGAAGGAGAGCCAGAAAAATTGCACAGTAGGTAAAGGTGCTTCCTGATAAGTCTGATGACGTGAATTCCATCCCAGAAACCAACTTGGGGAAAAAGAAAACCAATCCCTACTGACTTCCAAATATGTGCTGTGACTCTCTCTCTCTTCTCTCTTTCTCGATAGATAGATAGATAGATAGATAGATAGATAGATAGATAGATAGATAGATAGGTGATAGATAGATAGATAGATAGATAGATCTCTCTCACACAAACTAAATAAATGTAGTTACATGGTTAATTAATAAAATAAAATTGACCAAAAAGTTTGATGGCCTACTCAACTGGAAATTTGCCTTCTGAATAGTGTCTTAGTCTTAACGTTCTATATTAACATGAAGGCAGAGAGGAATCAAATTCAAATCCATTTCATGGCAGGACTACCATCAGCACAATAAGATTTAATGGCTATCTTTTAAAATTTGGAATGAGTCATTCTTGGAAAAAAAATTCAATTTATTTTTTTCAAGCTGCTGTGTAAAAGATAGAGAGGAAAACCAACTCTGTCCTCAAAAATCAAGAAAAGTAGTTTAATAGGCAGAGTACTTGTCATTTGACCAAAAATTCCTCATATTTCTACTAGAGTCAAGATAGAAAAGATCAATTCAGCCTTTTAAAGGAGCAATGACTCAGAAAACCAATCACATCAGGACAGGGCCTGCTGTTTAAACTGCTTAGATTTTACAAGGTGCTGTTAGGTATACTTAAAGTTGATTGGCCTATAAATTGAAAGAAAAAAAAAAAGATCCACTTGTAGTAGCTTTACAAAGGAAGATTTTTCAGTGGGTTTTTATATGGTTTTCTTTCAGAAAAGGGGCGAAGAAACCGTATTTCAGCTGTGTTTGTTCTTATTCTCAGATTCGCTTCTTTCCTAGGTTTTTTTTTTTTTCCTTTATTGGGAACAGGTGATTGGATACGCGTTCTAAGTTTTAAGAGTCATTTGAATCAAGGTTCTTCTGCCCCTGTGGATACTGTTTACTTGCTCTTTCTGTACCTGGCTGGTTCCTTTCTGCTGGAGACTGCTTAGCTTTCGTCCTCCACTCCACTCAAACTCTCCATCCTTGAGGACAAACGAAGCAGTCTAGGAAAGACAGTGTGGCTTAGCTATGAGCTTCTTAGGAGTGTAAATGTAATTATATTAATAACTTTTCAATAACTAACCGACATACCTGAAGGCATAATGTAAAAGCAGAAAAAAAATAAAAGATACTTGGCTCAGAGCATTTCAGACGGTGCTCTCCTCTTTGTGACTTCTTAACTGCATGTACTTTGGCAGAACATTTTGGAAGCATGTGAAGAAGTGTCACATTTCAGGATGGACGAGAAAGTATGAGAAAGGAAAGGGCCAGCCACCAGATACCCCCATAGACTTTTCCATGCTGACCTACTTCCTGGCTTCCAGGAGCTTCCACAATAACACCATCAGCCACTAACCAAATACCCAGCATATGAGGGACATCTCATATTCACACTAACAACTGTCAAAAATGTTTATCAAATAAGAACACAAAAGGGTTTTTGGAAAACTGTCATGAAGTCTGGACTTGAAGGTCAGGCTTTGAAATATAGAAAGTTCTCAATTTCGATTCTCAGTAAGTATGGAAGACATTTCTTCATCTGTGAAGCACTGTAATAGAAACACAAAAGTTACTGAGAGATACAGATGGGTTAAAGCTCTAAAATGCTCAGCATAGTGCTTGTTCCACAGACATTTCTGTAAAAGCTACTGTAGTCACAGTGCAAGACTGATGATCACTATTGCTTTAGTTTGGGCATGACAAGTTGGTAAGTGTTGGAATTGTTAGATCCCTTCAAGGCCCATCCATGCATTGTTTTATAGGTTTGTAACACAGAAACAACACCTTCCTTCACTAGATGTAAGAATCCTCCCAGATCTCCATCAGCTAAAGTCTACACAGGCTGAAAAGATGCACAATTAAGTTCAATGGTTTGAATGAGAGTGGCTCCTATAGACCCATTTAGTTGAAAATGTGACCCTCAGTTGACAGAACTGTTTGGCGAAGTGGACACTCACAGGTATCAGGCATGGAAACTAACCCCAAACAGGTGAGAATGAAAGCCCAATTCAGACTGACTTCATCAACCTGACATCAGAGTCTCTAGAGGTCAACATATTTAAAATACAATACAGTTTAGGGAAGTTTCCAGGCAACACTCAAACATTCCATTTCCAGATGCACAATAAAAAAAAGTTTAAGGTGTGACCACATAGAAACTCCTTTGCAGAGCACATGTGGCTGTGAATGTGGCTTCTATAGCTAAAAGGTCTAGAATTTCATGTGTTCTCTGACCAAGATAGCATAGAGATCAGCCAGGCCGAAAAGTAATGTGACATCCGCCCTGAGAACAGGTTCAACAGACTAAGAGCTAAGGTAACTGTTAAGGGAGGGAAGAGTCTATGATAGACATTTTGGGAGAGATCTGCTACACGGAGAGTTAAAGGTTGCTAGGTCAATATTCATGCCTGGCTTTCTGGACAGAAAAACAGGTACTTAATCTCCTTCATTGAGAAGAGACCTCTGTGTGTTTAACCACTGGTTCCCTTCGTGCTCTGTGGGTGCAATAAACTTTGTGCCTGCAGCAGTTTGGAAAGATTAGGAGGTGTGAGCTTTTGGAGGCGGTTTATCACTAGGGGTTCTTTGAAGCTTCTAAACCTCCTCTCATCCCCAGTGCTCTCTGTTTCTTACTTGTGGACCAAGAGAATAAACTCTCAGTGGACGTTCTGGCCACATATGCCTTTATTCTACTCATGAACTCTAACCCTAAAGAACCATAACCCCTCTTGAACTATTATAAGAGTAGCCTTTGTCATGGTGTTATCTCAGCAACAGAAAAGACACCAAAGACTCAGCGACCATGTTCCACACCCCTCACCCATTCATCTTCAAGTCTGAAAGGGTATTCTGGATATCTGTTGTGAAATCACTTTTCCAATATTATGTTCACTAACCTGGTTAATTTTTGTTATTGCAGCTCTTTTGTTGTTGTTGTTGTTGTTGTTTTTATTTGTTTGTTTGTTTATTATAATTTATTTACTTTGTGTCCTTGCTGTACCCCCCTCCATCTCCTCCCAGTCCCACCCAGCCTCCCTCTTCTCCCCCTCTGTCCCTTCCCTAGTCCACCGATAGGGAAGGACCTCCTCCCCATTTATCTGACCTTAGCCTATCAGGTCTCATCAGGACTGGCTACATCATTTTCCTCTGTGGCCTGGCAAAGCTGCACACCCCCCCCAAGGGGGAGGTGATCAAAGAGCCAGCCACTGAGTTTATGACAGAGACAGACTCTGCCCAACCCCCTTACTAGGGAACCCACTTGGAAACTAAGCAAGTGTTCTAGGTCCTCTCCATGCATTGTCCTTGGTTGGAATATCGGTCTCAGCAGGTTGCCCTGGGCCCATGTTTTTTGGCGCTGTTGGTCTCCTTATAGAGTTCCTTTCCCCTCCAAGTCTTTCTATCTCCCTCTTCTTCCATAAGGTTTCCTGCACTCTGTCCAAAATTTGGCTATGAATCTCAGTATCTCCTTCAATACCCTGATGGGTAGAGTCTTTCAGAGGCCAACTGTGGAAGGTTCCTGTTCTGTTCCTTGTCTACTTCTGATATGTCTAACCTATTTGCCCTTCTGAATGAGGTTTCAGCCTCTTCCCTAGGGTTCTTTTTGTTGTTTAGCTTCTTTAGGACTATAGATTTTAGTATGTTTATCCTATATTATATGGCTAATATCCACTTATAAGTGAGTACATACCATATGTGTCTTTCGACATATGGGATATCTCACTTAGGATGATCTTCTCTAGTTCCAACTATTTGCCTGAAAATTTCATTATTTCCTTGTTTTTAATAGCTGAGTAGAATTCCATTGTGTAAATGTACCACAATTTCTGCATCCACTCCTCAGTTGAGGGACACCTAGGTTGTCTCTAGATTCTGGCTATTATGAACAATGCTGCTATGAACATAGCTGGTCAAATGTCCTTGTTGTATGGCAGCATCTTTTACATATATGCCCAGGAGTGGTTGCAGCTCTTGTCTGCCCATTGCTTTACTTCTTCACGTGCCTTCTTACTACAATATTCAAATACATCACTGCCCGCGTCTGACCCAGTTGCTTTCATCCAAACATATCCACATCACTACAAACATGCACCTTCTGTACTTTTATACATCCACTCACAGATTCCTAGATTGTCACTTGTATTTACTGAAAAAAAAATATGTTTGACAGTTCATAATTTCTCTCCTTTTAGGACATTACAGTAAATAGATCCTAAGACAGCTATAAAGTACCTTTAGAACTTTCCATTTCTGTCCAGGTGAGCAATATAATCAGCTTGCTTTATCATTCTTGAATTTTTCACTCAACTTCACCTATAGACATTGGACCCCAGAGTTTTTCATGACTTTTTTTGTTTACTTCATGATGTTTTATGTTTCTCAAAATAATGATTGATTAAAGAATATTGTTTGTTTTAAGCATGATGTCATCATTCAGTTGAAGTATGTTAAATGGTTCTTTATAAATGGTAGTCAACTATCTTCTATTTTCAAGCTGGATCATCAAATTTGGGTAAAAATGTGCCTACTCTTCTTTCTTCAACAAAACTTTAAAGTTCAACTTTAAATGTTATTATCTGAATGTCTTACAATGTGGTAAATTATACACTTTTCACTGTTAGTGAAGCACAATGCTCAAGTAAAACCATTGTTGACCATTTAACATAAAAAGCTTTGTGTGCGTGTGTGTGTGTGCCTGTGTGTGTGTGTGTGTGCTTTCTTTATAAAAGCAGTTGGTAGCTTCTTTACTTTTCAAACTGTCTGATTCTGTAAGAGTTCCAAGCAAAACCATCTTATTTTCAGCCAACAAATTAATAGTTTGCATTAAAGGTCATTCTTTGGGATTAAATAAGGTCTTTGAATTTTGTGTGTGTGTGTGTTCACTTATTTGCTCATTTAAAAATAAAAGTTGGGACCAGGGATGTAGTTCTGTGACAGTGTCTGGCTAGCATACACAAGGCCCTAAATGTAACTTTCAATGTGTCAATACACCAAAAATTGTATTTTCTGCTTACTTCTACCACTAATATAGACATATATTTTATGTTAAAAAATGTTTCATGTCCAAAGTGGCAGCCATCAGGCCTTCCAATTTGAAGATTTGTACCAGTAATAAATAACCCACTTCTCACAAACACTTCCAGTAAAAGACCACAAAGAATTTTCATAAAAGGAAAATATGTTATCTATATTTTCTGTTGTAATGGTAATCTTTACATGAAGCTCACAAAGGTGACATTGTCACCAAGTAATATTCCTATCATCTCTCTCAAGGGGAAATGTCAGTTATACTCAACCATGAATTATATATATGTATATAATTGTATGTATATATATGTATAAATGTATATATATATAAATGTATATATAAACATATATATATATATATATATATTGCTCCCTTCATTAATCAAAACAGAAACATTTCTTGACATGATATTATAAAAAAAATACTTAAACTAGGGAAATATTAGCAAGTTGGAAACTCCTACCATCTTGCAATGTGTTTAAATGTCTCGCTGGAGGCTTATCTGGAATTCATGTTGTTAAGTTTGACTTTATTTTCTTGTTTTCTGCTCATCCCCTATTGACCAATTGACATTTCCAGTCACCCTACAGGCCTTGCTCTTGCTTCTGTTCAGCACACAGGAAAAAAGCAAACAGCAAATCTGCAGTCTTCTTACCTTAGAGAAAACAGTTGCTTTTTAAAAGAGGAGTACTTCTTGCTTGCCAGCTTTCTACCTACGTGTCCTGTATTTTGTTGTTATTAGTGTTGTGGTTTTGGTGCTGTTGTTGTTGTTGTTTTCAATCCTTGCGTAGCTATTCTGGTGGGATAAAGAAAGATTCATCGGAGTTTGATTGACTTCTAATGACATAAATGCAGGGAAATGATTGATAGTGTCAGATTTCTGCATCCTGGATTCTGTTGTCACTGTACAAATTTTTACCAGCTTAAATGACCTCTAAGCTTTAGTCTAAACTGTCCTCTTCGTATATGTATTCTAATATATTTGGCTTCTATTATGGGTAATGAAATACTTGCATGTTGTTAAATGCAATGAAAGTTGCATTTATTTTTATTAGAGCCTAATAACAGTGAAACTAGAAAAATCACAGCAGAATGTGTTTGTTTATAGCCATAAATGGTAATGCCCATATTCTGCATAAACTATTAATACTTGCTAGTAAGTGTTAAAGTCTCAATCATCGTTCATTTTTTTTATTAATATTATATTTTAGTTTTCTTTAGACTTTTTTTTGGAGACTGGGTTTCTATGTGTAGCCGTGGCTGCCCTGGGCTCACTTTGTAGGCCAGGCTGGCTTCAAACTCACAGAGGTTTGCCTGCCTCTGCTTCCCTTAGCACTGGGATTACAGGTGTGCGCCACTGTGCCTGGCTTATTTTTCAGTTTTCTTTACACAGAGATTTGCTATGTAATGCTGGCTGGCCTCAAACTCACAGAGATATGTGGTCCTCTGTTTCCTAAGTGCTGAAGTCAAAGGTGTATGCCACCATGATGATGCAATGAATTCCTTGTGATTAATAGATATCAAAAGCTATGGAACATTCAGTGAAAACAGTGGTAAATATTCACACTTTTCTTCAAAGTTTACACCTTCCTCTACTGTCTTAAGACCCAGGAAGAAATCTCTTGGTAGTTTCTCTAATACCTAGAAGTAATTCAATTAAGTGCACTTGCTTATTATTTGCTTTTTCTTAGTTCTCACTGATTTGAAAGAAGTGATCAAATGAGAAGTCATAGGAAATAAACAACGATGGGGTTCTTTATGAAGTACTCCTGTTAATTCATTGTATGTCAGCTCTCACAGGTACCATTTACAGCCATTGACACTTCCAGCTTACAGCAACAATTGAGTATCAAGGAAGGGTGTGCTGGAGTAATGGTACTGAACCAATTTGAGGTATTTATTAATAAACATATTTTAGTCTCCCTTTATCTTTGTTGATTTCACACATTCATATAATTTTAAAAATTATATGTCATTGACCTCAAAGAATGTTATGATCATCATAGCAAAAAAATCATTGACAACATCAGTCCCAGCTGCTACAAAATCTGCTTTTGACCAACTAAAACACTATGAGTTACCTACTGTCTTATAATGAAATCAAGACACAGGAGCTATGTTTAGATGGCTTATTTTGACTACCATAAGTAAGGAAATATGAAGGATTTTCTATGGGGATTATATTCACAAAACTCAAGTATTATTATGAAAAAATGTAAAAAAAACTGGATTACTCACATTTACACAGAATAAAGAACAACATGAAGAAAAATGGAAGAGAAAAGCAGAGGATTAACTATACTAGTCTTTGCAGAACCATGTTTCTCAAATCTACTGAATGTCCTCAAGTACACAGTAATGAATGAAATGAAATGTTGGTTCATTTGCTTAGGCACTCATCAACAGCTGTCTAATGACAGATGACTTTTCCACAGTGCTTCACCAAGTGTGGGCCCAAAGGTTTGTCCTGGATCATACCTTTTCATGACAGGCTGATAAAGACTTTAGAGGAAATGTTTACAGTAGTTTGACAAAAAAATTTCTCTGTCGAATCTGACAGTCAAAAGAGAAAAATGGAATTCACATTTTAATTTACTATTGTTTTATTTTTTGAGAATTCATTTTTTTATTTTTTTATTTTTAATTACACTTTATTTACTTTGTATCCCCCCATAGTTCTCTCCCTCCTCCCCTCCCAATCCCTCCCTTCCTCCTCCTTCTCCAAGCATGCCCCTCCCCAAGTCCACTGGTAGGGAAGGGTTTCTTTTTCTTCCTTCTGATCCTAGTCTGTTAGGTCTCATCAGGAGTGGCTGCATTGTCTTCCTCTGTGGCCTGATAAGGCTGCTCCCCCCTCAGAGGGAGGTGATCAAAGAGCAGGCCAATTAGTTCATGTTAGAAGCAGTCCCTGTTCCCATTACTATGGAACCCACTTGGACACTGAGCTGCCATGGGCTACATCTGTGCAGGGGTTCTAGGTTATCTCCATGTGTGGTACTTGGTTGGAGTATGAGTCTCAGGAAAGACACCTGTGTTCAAAGTTTTTGGTTCTGTTGCTCTCCTTGTGGAGCTCCTGTCCTCTCCAGATCTCACTATTTCCCACACCATCATCAAAACAAAATGAATGCCTACAGATTGGGAAAGAATCTTCACCAACTCTCTATCTGACAGAGGACTAATATCCAGTATATATAAAGAACTGAAGAAGTTGAAAAGCAGCAAATCAGGTAATCCAATTAAAAAAATGGAGAACAGAGCTAAACAAAGATTTCTCTATAGAGGAATATTTAATGGCAGAGAAACAAAGAAATGTTCAACCTCATTTGCCAACAGGGAAATGCAAATCAAAATGACCCTGAGATTTCACCTTACACCCATCAGAATAGCCAAGATCAAAAACTCAAGTGACAACACATGCTGGAGAGGTTGTGGAGAAAGGGAAATCCCCCTCCACTGCTGGTGGGAATGTAAACTTGTACAACTACTCTGGAAATCAATCTGGTGCTTTCTCAGACAACTGGGAATAGTGCTTCCTCAACATCCAGCTATACCACTCCTAGGCATATACCCAAAAGATTCTCAAGTACACAATAAGGACATTTGTTCAACCATGCTTGTAGCAGCTTTATTTGTAATATCCAGAAGCTGGAAATAACCCAGATGCCCCTCAACTGAGGAATGGATACAGAAATTGTGGTATATCTACACAATGGAATATTACTCAGCCATGAAAAACAAGGAAATCATGAAATTTGCAGGTAAATGGTGGGATCTGGAAAAGATCATCCTGAGTGAGCTATTCCAGAAGCAGAAAGACACACATGGTATATACTCATTTTAAATTCTTTCTAAACATTTTAAAAATTATTTACTCTGTGTATGTGTGAGTGAGTGTGTATGTGTATATCTTAAAAAGAGAGAGACAGAGACAAAGACAGAGACAGAAACAGAGAGAGAGAGAGAGAGAGAGAGAGAGAGAGAGAGAGAGAGAGAGAGAGACCTTTGGGAGACAGTGCTTTCTCCACTCAAGGAGCTGAAGATTGAACTCAGATTGTCAGGCTTGTGTAGCAAGCACCCCTACTAGTGAACAGTCTTGTCTGATCTATTTACAATTATGTAAAAAAAATGAATGTAGAATGTACAATAATCATGAAAAGGAACCTCCTAGTGATGACTTTACCAACACCGGAATATTCGTCATATTGCTATCTTCAGAACAAATGTAAAGTTTGTTCTTTACACAGTATGACTGTAAACTAGAAACTGTCTTTCCAAATGCTACACCCTTCCCTTTTCACTGACCTAATATTACTGAACAGAAACCTATGAGATTATTTTTACACTGCATTCATAGCAGTGACAGTGAGGTTTTATATTAGCCTATGCCGCTTTCATTTCCTGCTCACTGACAATCAGGTTTCCACAGTATTAAAAGTAAATTGAAGTCGCACTGAATTACAGAGTCATCAGCCTGATATATAATAATCTAGAAATATTTATTAAGCCTCTATTCAATATTTCACAATATCTCAGTCCTCAGCCAGCTTTCAACCCTCATTTAAAACAAAGATAAATTCACTGGGAACAGTTAAGTGCTGACTTTTGGGCTGCTCTCCCTAAGAGGTGGAGGAATTCATCTTCTTCAACTGCATGTCCAGGTCATAGCACTGACCATGAACCTCACACTGGAAGGGGCTGATTGATTTGATGTCCTGTCCACTGACCACTGATTATCACTATATCACAATTGTCAGTTCTTTTTTTTTTTTTTTACTAATCTTGATTATAGTGCCTTTTGAAAAGCAAATGAGTAGGATTATTATATTTGTGCAAATGTAGCATGATAACTCATCTAGTGAAACAAAGCTGTGCTGAGAAAGGAGTTCCAGAGATGGTATTTGGTTTCCTCTGAACTGTACCATTCTGATCTCTAAGACTAAATTCACAGCCACCTCTATGATTAAACAATGACATACACCAATATAAATTTCAATTTGCCCTGTCTTGTAGCAAAGCATCTGACTGTAGCATAGAATATGATGGGCTAATGATTCTTAGTCTCCTTGCATATGAAAAAGTAATGATTTAAGAAAAAGAAAGAAAGCAAAAAAACTGATGTAAGCAATGACACAAGTAACCCAATCACTCAGTTTTCTTCAGTTAGTTTAACCAAAGTGGAAACTATGAAATACAGCACAAATAGCAATCAGAGTTTCCTGTCGTTTAGCCTTCCACAGCCTAAGTCTATAAGTCAGCAGAGTTCTAAGTCTCTCGAAGCTTTCATCTTTTCCTCACTTTGTAACTTGAGTTTGATCATTTTCCCTCTGCTCTGAAAGAAAATTACATGCTACAATGTTTTCTTTAAAAAGAAATTACAGAAGTCTCATTAGATTTAAAAGAAATTTGAATAAGGAAAAAGTCAAGAGATCTGTTTTATTTGCATTTCTGCTTCATCTCCATTTTTCTTTGTAGGTTGGGATATCTTTCCTTTTAACCTGTTTGTTTCCAACAAGTAAGCCTGGCCAGATCTTGACTCCAAGTAAAGAGATTCTCTTCAAAGATATTGTAAGTTGCCCTTACAAATAGATGCTTGTAACTGTTCCCTTTAGTAATAGTGGATCCAGATGGCTCCTTCTAGAGAAAGCAAGAATGTCCGGCTCTAAGATGGTGTAGTAACAGAACCTTCCTCCTTGCACTTTTAAGTGGGAGGACTGCATGCTTTGAACTTTCTGATTGATTAGGTATTAGAGCACTGGTATAGAGCAGCTTCTTTGTTGGGGTATCTACAGCTGAAGCTCTTACTGCTGGAAAGACCTCCAGAAGGAAGATGCGATCAGTGGTATTCTTTGGGTACCAGTGATTGTAACTGGAAGTTTCTAGTTTCATATCATGCTAGCAGTCACTCACATGAAGTTGAGATCCCGAGTTTCAGCACATGAGTTCTAAAGGATGAACTTGTCTACTAAAATATACTCTTCCACAGAGTATGTGACGTTGGCAAAACAGGTATACACCCATTTTATAAATGACAAAGTTGATGTTTAGCACCAGATCTCAGATACCTGAGATCTCAAGTCCAGTGATGAAGCCAGGTTTCATCCTGAATTAATAAGATGCATCAGAGCAGAGAGATGAGCAGTAGTATAAGTATAAGCCCCAATAACAGCAGAAAATGAAAGAGGTACAGTAGCAAAGCTATGCTCATTCTGATTGTATCGTTGGTCTAAGACTTTAAACCTGTCTTGTAGTTTTGCTCTAAAAGCCACACATTTTCGTATTTGTGATGATCTCAACCTATTGACTGCAAAAGCAGCCTCCTAGACAAGTGGGCTGCATAGCTTTTGGGAACTTGACACAAACCTAGACATATCTAGGAAGAGGGAATCTAAAATGAGAAAATGCCTCCATGTGATTAGCTTATGGGTAAGTCTCTGGGTATTGTCTAAATTGGTGATTGATGTGAAGGGCCACTCCCTCTGGGTGGTGACACCCTGCACAGGTGGCCTGGGGTGGTATAAAGAAGCACACTGAAAAAGGAAGCAAACATCCCTTCTCCTTGGCTTCTGCTTCAGTTTCTGCCTCACGTTCCTGTCCTGACTTCCATGGAGGACTGTGCTGTGAAACTTCGGGCTGAAAGATTTTGGTCATGGTGTTTTATCACAGCAACAAAACCCTAACTAAAAATATTTTCCATATTTTATTTGAAAATACTATGGCAGAGTATTGGAATCCAACAATGTGAAAAAGAAGATAAAGCAAGAGCAATTTAATAAGATCATCCACTATTCACAGCATGTTTTGCACAGGAAATCCATTTACAACAGTATATAGAACAAGGTGTTCTCACCAAAGAGAGAGAAAGCTGGAATGTGGGCCACCTCCACTTTACATAGAGCAAGCAAGCTCAAATCCACATACAACTGTCACATAAAGAGAAAAGCAGACATGCTGGGAAACATAAGCCTTATAGAGATAAGAGAGTATCAACAAGGTACCAAATAACATTTCCTATAAATGGCCAAAAATAGATCTGACACTAAGGACATTCTGATGTGCACGCAAAGTCCCCATGCAGGATGAGGAGCTCAATAAAGGACATTTGGACTGCTATGAGACACAGTACAACAGTGAGACACTGAAGTTGTTTAGTCCCCTTGCTTATGTGCTAGTATTTATTGTGTGTATTTGTAATGTTTCCATGTATATACACATGTTTTTGTGGGTGTAAGCTCCCATGTCATACATGCAGGGGTTATAGAAAGACACTGGGATGTTCTCCTCTATCAGTCTTCACCTTATTCCCTTGAGAAAAGGTTTCTCATTAACCTATAGTTATTTTTCAGGTAGGTTGGCAGTCAGAAAACTCAGTGATCCTTCCATCTTATAGATACATATCCTCCAGTGCCAGAACCAGGGGCACACACAGCCACTAAATGCTTTATTGTTGTTTACTGCTATACGGATGCAGGTGATCCACACTCGGGTAATGCACACACACACACACACACACACACACACACACACAGAAACACACACACACACACACACAGTGCTCTTACCCACTGAGCCATCTGCTAAGGCCCTAGAGATAGATTTCAAAAATCAAAATTAGTAATGTTGGTATCTCCTGAAACTTCAAAGTCATTATTTTCACACTTGAAATCACAAGTAAACTTATAATCACAGATACCGGCTTATTAAAGCTTTATAAAAATCACAGGGCTATTTCTGTTTGCATTTTTCTCTCAAATTATAAGGAAGCCACTCTAGGATAATCTACTAACTTTTTGTACACCAAGAAAGACTATAATTTTCAATGTCATATTTCAAATGGTGGAAGGCAACCAAGTATAAGGTCAAGTAAGACAGGACCAACAGTTGCTCCTGAGTATTGAACTAACTCCAAATAATAGGATCAGGACACAAATAATTGCTCATTCTTATTGTAATCTACAGTGCCCTCAAAGAGGTGTTTTCCTAAGTGCATCTGACTTCAAGGGCATCTACGGAACCTAGTAGGAATTTCCATAAATCATGTAGGCTGTATATAATGGTTACTCATTTTGCAAAAGAATTCATGGAATATGAAAGCCCTACTCTATTAGGTCATTAGAATGGATGCTTGTCACATTTAGAATTATTTCAGTAAAAGCAGCTGAGAGTATTTTTTTACATATAGATCTCACTCTTTGTCGTATGATACTGTCACTACTATTCTTGACAAAAGTCATGAATTTTCCTGAACACAATGCATATTGTGAGATGAATGCGCTGAATATAGGACTTTGGGATCCTTTACTGAAAACCACTATTTCTGTGCAGTGAGCTTTAATTACAGGTATAAAATATTTCATAGATATTGAATCAGAAAATGTCTTCTGTTGACCTTTTTGAAAGGACACCTATAAATTTAAACTCAGAGTCATACATGAAAAAAAAATATGTGATCTTCCCTACCTTTTTATTATATTTGTGTAGTGTGTGTGTGTACACTTGCATGTGTGTGCCACAACAAGCATGTAGAAGTCAGAGGAAAACTTTCATGATTCAGGTCTTTCCTTGTTCAGGTTAAAGATCAAACTCAGGTTGTCACACTTGGCACAAATGCTTTAGTCCTCTGAGTCAGCTCAGCAACCCTTTCCCTACATTTTAATGCAATCATCTCTCAGAGACTTCTGAATGGATGCCAGATATTTCCTCTAATGTGATCTTCTGTAATCTATTCATGGGTGCTGTAACAGATGTACTTTTTTCTCCCTTTTCCAAGTTCACAATTAGTGTCTAGATCGGTCTCATTCATAGAAATGTGTTCAACTCAGTCCACAAAAGTATCACTGCAGTGCAATGTTTTTCTACGGAACACCACACACAAACTCTCTCTCTCTCTCTCTCTCTCTCTCTCTCTCTCTCTCTCTCTCTCTCTCACACACACACACACACACTCACAAACACACAGACAAACTCACACACACAAAAGAATTTAAGCATGACTGTAATTGATAAGTGTTTCAGGCCTACTCTGTGAGCTTAAAAATCACATAAAGACAATGCAGAACTCAGAACTCAATGCTCACATCCCTTAAAATGTAAATAAATAAATAAACAAAAATAACTATAATTTGAAAAGATTTTCATATTGGCCAAAATATTTAGGAAAAGATTTAGAAGTTACCTCAGAAAGGATGGGGGTTAGCTTGTGTTATAAATAGATTAAAGTGATTTATCAGCAATCTAGTTCTTTTTTTGTCCTCTGGCAAAAATTATACTTCACAAAATTCCTGGTGGGATATTGGAGACCTAAACACAAGCATCTGCACATGATATCATTAATTTTATGGCAATCCACTCCACATGATCTTCTTCCTCCTTCACTCAAAGCAGGGCTCATAAATCAGTAACATTTGAAACCTAAAGGGAGACACATCTACCACAAAATTTCTTCTAAGTAGATACTTATGCTTATATCCCCAGAAAAAAAAAGTTTCACCTATTTTTACAATAATTTATAAAGCTGTGTCAACTTTTTCTGTGTATTATTTGTATAAGAAGATGAACTTGGACACACACCATGTCTCCAAGAGTTTTTGGCCTTATTATTTTAATTTGCTTTCTTGTGAAGCTTTTAAGGAACTATTTATAGGCTAACAGGGAATAATCAAATCAATGCCAGAAGCCATGGCTTCCGATGTTTTTTATTCTCCTCTCCTTCCCAACTGAAACATGATGCTTTGAGGAAACAGCCAAGAAAGACATATGTTCTTTTGAGTAGCTTGTTGGGAGTGATCCTAAGAATATAGAACCCTCAAATGAATAAGGAAGGCAATGCTCCCAGTTCCCTGCTTTCTGTGTCTTTCAGTTTACATTTTAGTATTTCTAAGCAATGAGCCATTCTTACTGAAAAACACCCAAACACATAGTCAGGTCTGCACATTTATTATATTTGCCATCTTGAGATCCTGGCAAAATAGCTTTAGATAGGCACTGTGACATTGTCAAGAATTGTGGTTTTGCTTATTTGTTTGTTTGGGTTTTTTGTTGTTTGTTTGTTTCACAACATTTACATTGTTATTAAACACACTTTTGTGTGTGTGTGTGTGTGTGTGTGTGTGTGTGTGTGCGCTAGGGTTTGTCAAAAACTAAAGAAGCATGAGGTAGAAAGAAGCACAAGGTTTAAGAGCTGGCCAGTCTTTCAAAGGATCCAGGTTCAATTCCTGACACCCACACAGTAGCTCATAACTGTCTACAGCTCTGCTCTACTTCCTGAGGATCCAACTCTTGCTTCTGACTTCCACAGGCATGACTCTGCTCACATGTGGTGTTCACAATATGCACGCAAGCTATAATATGCTAAAAAATAATTTTATTTGGGAAAACAAAAATGCAACCTTTTATGTATTTTGTAACTAAGAAGATATGATAAAAAATAAATTCAAATATACCAAAAAAAAGAAATGTGTATTGTTGCAAAATTTTATAAAATGTGAACTTGGCTTATTTAAGAAAACTAGTGAGTCACTTAAAAATATATTGAAACAGAAGAAAGAAGAAAGAAGAGTTCATTCTACAAAAAAAAAGAAAGAAAAAAGTTGATGCTTGACTTTTTTTTTTCTTTTTTATTTTTTTTTATCAGTTACATTTTATTAACTCTGTATCCCAGCCGTGTCCCGATCCCTCATTCCCTCCCAGTCCCTCCCTCCCTCCCTCATCTCCACCGTGCCCCTTTCCAAGTCCACTGATAGGGGGGACCTCCTCCCCATTCATCTGATCCTGTTTTATCAGGTATCTTCAGGACTGGCTGCAAAGCCCTCCTCTGTGGCCTAACAGGACTGCTCCTCCCTTCGGGGGTGGGGAGACCAAAGAGTCAGTCATTGAGTTTCTGTTAGAAATAGTCCCTGTTCCCCTCACTTTGGGAAACCAATTGGTTACTGAGCTACCACAGGCTACATCTGAGTGGAGGTTCTGGGTTATATCCATTTATATAGACCTATAAGATATGATAAACATAATGAAATCTATACACCTAAAAAAGATAATCAATTGAGCGGACATGGGGTAAGATGATCAATCCTCGTTTAGAAAGACAGATGGGATGTGCATTGAACGTATGACAGGAGTCTACTGAGCGCATCTGAAAGACTCTAACTAGCAGTGTTTTCAAAGCAAAGACTCATGACCAAACCTTTGGCAGAGTACAGGGAATCATAAGAAAGAAGGGGAGTTAGTCTGATGGGGAAAGGATAGGAGCTCCACAAGGACCAAATATATCTGGGCACAGGGTCTTTTCTGAGACTGACATTCAACCAAGGACCGTGTATGGATACTTGACATTTTAAAAGATGTTCAGAGTGAGGAAGAAAATGGCCATCATGGTAAGTGTTGACCTTCAACTTAACACAACCTAGAATCACCAGAGATATGGGACCCTGAGCATGCCTATGAACAGCTGAGGTTAAAATCCCTTCACATCATGGTGGCACAGTTTATTTTGGCTGGGATACTTGACTGTGTAAATTGAGAAAAGAAACGGAGCTGCTGCAGGCTTTCCTTGCTCTTTGTTCCTGTTTATTTAATGATATGACCAGCTGCTTCGGTCTCCTGCTGTCTTGACATCCCCACAATGGTGGAAGGTGTGCTTGAACTGGGAGGCACACTAAACCGGTTCTCCTTTAGTTTCCTTCTGTCAGGGAGGAAAAAGTCCTACAAAGACAAAAACAAAAGGATGGAAAGAAGTTCCCTGTGGCACAGAAACACAAATGAAGAGTGCGGTGCAAGTAGACCAGAAAGTAGCAGTGCCAATACTCTTCAGGGCCATGAAGCCCATGAAAACAAACCGGAACTTTATTCTAAAGGGAAAAGGAATTTTTTCTTTCATGTGGGTTAATTAGATATGCTTTCAGAAAAGATTGTTCAAGTAAAATCTAAGAAGCTAGGGTAGGAAAAACATTCTACTTATAACTTAACAAGACCTTGGTTACGATAGTTTAAAGTGTCTTAGATAGTGGATATACAGAGGGAATAACTTTGTGTTAACTTACGTTAAGAAAGCTAGGGGAAAGAAGAGTGTTGGTATGGTCAGCATTGACTCCAGTATCCTGGCTTCTATAATTAGGTACAGGTTGTACCAGTAGCCTAGCTGAGGGGAAGATGATGCATTCAGTGTGAAGTGCATTGAGTCTTGTAGTGAGAATTTTTTATTTCTTTAAAAACACAGAAATGTTATGGGAATGTGTTTTGGTTTTATCCCAGGTATGGGATATGGTGCTGCTTCAGACTGTCCACAGCAGCTGACTATGATTTTCCTCATGCTCTAGCAGAGGCATGATTTTGCCAGATGCAAATAGTTGCTGGAAGTGTATGAAATTTGAAATTCTGGGGACCCTTAAGAGGGTATATAAATAGTAGAGCCCTACGAGGCCTGCAGCAGCTCCTCCTGCTGCTGGTTGCTGGTTGCTGCTGTTGCAGTTTGTCAAGTGGTTGTGCGCAAAGAGATGAAAAGAAGAAATTTAATATCTTGATGGCCAAGATCAAACTTGCCCCAAGTTTGATTTGCCCTTAATCAGCAAAGAGTAGTCTAACGATAATGATGCCTCTTTCCCCTTTTTTTCTTCTTTCTCTCCTACCCAGTGTTTGGGAGGTTGGAAGGGTAGATAAGGGTGGAGAAAGGTGGAAGAGAATAAGGAATGCACAAAGAAACAAGTTCAGCTACAGAGTCTGAGCTGCCTTAAAGAGATATTCAGAGGCATTCTGTACATGAACCTAGTTTAGAGGAGCAATTTTGATAGAAATATAAATGGATGCATTATCTGAATAACTGAGTCAACTGAATCCATAGACTTGAAGAACAGAATGCTATCCAGGGGTGAAGAATGACAAATATGAGCAGTCTGAGGAGATAAGCAACACAGAATCTAAGATGATGAGAACATAAGCAAACCACTGCGCCCTCCCTTTTTACCTACTTTCTTTCCTTTCTGTATTATCTTATTTCCCCTAAACCTTTTAAATTGTCTTTAATATTTTTTCTTAGTATTGTATATGAAGTTGTAGAAGTATAGTCCATGTGCCATGGTATTGCCCATGCTAGAGGTCAATTTGTAGGTGGGAGTCAATTCTCTCCTTCTACCATGGAGTTCCTGGGTATGAACTTAAGTTGCTAGGCTTGGCAGTAAATGCCTGTACACAGTGAACCTTCTTACATGTCTGTATATATTCTAAGTCTTATCTGGAAATAATAACATCTTATCTATCATTGTATTAATTACATTGAAATAAAAATTAAGTTTTAACATGGTTTGATGATATAAACTTAAAATAGGTAACAAAAGTTGCTGTAGCAGCTGCTGCTCTTTCAGTAATGGCAGGAGCTTATGGGGGTGGTGGGAGTTTGTGGTACAGACAGGGGTGGTGGGAGTTTCTGTGGTGGCTTGTGGAGGTCCCTTCAAGCTCTTCAGCTGGAAGAAAAATGAACTGCTTGAAGCAAGAAGGATAACTCAGCTCAGCACAACTTATTTGGTGCTGGGTCAAAACTATTGAAGTCTGACATAAGCACAGTTTGTTTTAGACGTATTTAAGTCCAGTACCATTTTTTTTTTGGGGGGGGGCTCTGGGATTCCTGTTAACAATCACTCTAATCCCATGTACACAACAAAGCTTAAGGCATAACTACATTGAAATACTATTGCAAGGTACATTGACCTCGATCTACCATAAAGATGGATCCTATAGCTTAAGGGCTTACAATCTGGCACGGTCTCTCACCAAGATGGCATAGGGTCAGCTGACTATAAAGTACATGTGACATCAACCCTGAATATGGGTTTTATTGAAAGAGAAGCAAAGCTAAAGAAAAGGTCTAGGGAGGGAAAATCTGGGATAAACATTCTGGAATATTTGGGCGAGGTCTGGCTCTAAAGAATTCAAAGGTCACCAAGTCATTAACAATATCTACCCTTAGACTTCTGGGTAGAAAGCGGGTGTTCATTTCCTCCTTTGAGGAGATTATGCTTCAAGGTTAACCTTCCTGGTTTCTCCGATGCTTATCTGTGAGCCCTTGTGAATTCTACAGTAGTGGTAGTGGTGTGAATTCATGGTGGTAGGTGGGAGTGGTGAGAGTTCATGGTGGTGGTAGGTCACTGAAATTTCCGTTAACAAGATGGTTACATATTAAAGCAACAGGAACTTTGATTAAATGTTACCTTTGATTTACAATTTTACTGAAATATTTTTAGACGTCTTATTTTTTTTTTCCTCCAGAGGAAACTGGAGATGATTTAGCCTTTTTTTGATGATTCTGTGTTGTCAGTTGAACATCAGCTCTTTTTAATGGACTCTCATATGTTTTAAGGTCATTTAGGAGTGAAATCCCTGACATTAATTATAGCCACATTCTAGTGAGGATTGATGGCTATGTCTGCTGGTTGGAGAGTCTCTCGTGACTGCTCCAAGATGTTGCTTTTAATCTGCTTCAAATCAGATAATCAACTTCATTAGACTTGTGACTGGGCGAAATGAAGAATCATAATTGTTTCATTACTGATTGGTTAATATCTTTCAGATTTGGGTTGCCACATGCTATATAGACTAGTGTACTTTTATGTTGATTCACACATCTACGTAGAATAATGCCTATTTAATCATAAATTCATTTTATATAAATTATGTATGAATATATGTTTAGAAATAGTCGTATACTTATTTTAATTTACTTTGATAGTTTTTTCACTGTCCACAATATAAATTCTAGTAAAATATCTGCATGCAGAATTTTAGCTCAAAATCATGAAACATTAAGTAAAGTATTCAGATTATTATTCATATATTTTTGAAGTAAAATAAATATACAAACAGTTATATAAAATAAAGAATTTATATAAAACTAAGAATTTAAAAGAGATATGTTTGCTAATATTAAAATAAATATTACAGAATGATTCTATAAAAGAATGCTAAGTAATGATAGCATGTAGGTATGCTTGCTTTTAAAATGCAGAAAGAGGAGCAAGAACAACCCAGGTAGAACATGTTTATAATCCCAGAACCCAGGAGCCAAAATCTAAAGGCTTGCTGTGAGTTTAAGGCCAGCCTAAGCTACACATCAATTACCAAGCCGTCTAGAGCCTCATACCAAAACTTTGTCAAAAAAAAAAAAAAAAAAAAAAAAAAAAACTTAAACAATCAAACAAACGTAAATAAAAGCAAAAATGTTCTAGAATGTCCTGGGACATTTACTACAACTTGGGTTTCACTTTCAGAGGTTCATACCTTGACCTCTTGGGTAATCCCTATGAGGCTTTTTCTCCTACAAGTCACTTAGTTTCAAAGGCTCTTTAAAGGAATCTTATCACAAGCCTCTGCTGTAGCTCTTTTGTCCCTCATGCCTGTCCCATGGAAGATGCCAAGTTCTGCTGAAGTTCATGTCATAGCCTGGCCCTCATGAGCTGCAGAAGAACCTGGGAAAGGCACTCTTCTTTAGATTGTCCTTCCTACCTTCCTTCCTCCCCCTCCTTCCTTCACTCCATTCATTCATTCATTTGTTCGTTTGTTTGTTTTTGGTAGGGGGAAGGCTGGATCATTCAAAGACTGGGCTCTCACCATCAAGCCTCTTTCTGAGTGCAAACTATTCTGATTGCCGCATTGTCTTTTTTGTTTTGTTTACAGCTGCATCGTGTGCCATCCTAACTGCCTTGCCCACAAATTTAAGTCTACCCATATTACATTCTTTATGAAAAATGTATAGTGTTTTCTTTATTCTTTCTGTACCACTGGTTGCTTATATTTAACAAGAATTCTTATTAAATATCTGATTACATGGAGCTCTGCTACAACCTGGATATTGTGCTGTCTTGAAATCCCATCTAACAACCAATTTAGTTGATTCCTTTTGAATTCAGTCTCATGTAAGTGCTCAGGACAGAGACAGGAGAGCCTAATTCTTTAACAGAATGTAATGTGAATGATCTCTAGATCATTTTCCAATAGGTACCTTTTCCTGAGTTCTGCTTTGAAGCTCTATGGGGCTGCCTTCACTTCCAGCCTTCCTATGGGCATTCTTTTTATACACTCACATCCACCAGAACAGTCATTAAGGCTTTTCTCAACACATCCTTAAGGGTTGTGTGCATAATTGCTTCCTATCTGTCCAAACTGAGATTTTTAAGAACGTCATTCATAATTTGTTAAAAAAAAAAAAGAGTTTTTTTTTTTTTTGCCAAAAACGTCAACAAACTTCAAGCACCTGTTAATAAAAAGCTTAAATTTAAAAAGTAAAATAAATAAATAAACAAACAGCATCTACTACAGCATCCTGGAGCCTCGGTAGCCTATAGCCCCAAGCTCTTTTATTTTTCCTGAAAACCACAGGTCCTAAGAGTTACGTGGTCAGTGTTACCACGGGAACAACACCACTTTCAGCTGTAAACTCTCTCCATTACTTTCCTCATCACCATGGCAAACACTTGGCAGAGCCACTTCAGTTTTAAGACTGTATTTTGCCTCACAGCTCTACATAAACAGTCCATCCTACTGAGAAAGACGTGACAGGAAGACTGGACTCGATCTGTGGTTGAGGGAGTGTGAAATGGCTGTGTTTCATTGAATAACAGATAGGGAGCAGAGAGAGCTCAGGCATAAAATGGGCTTAGGCTAGCTAACACTCAGGGCCCAGCCTCTCAGGGATCCCTTTCTTTCAGCTGCACAGTACTTATTAAGACACCGTGGTCTCCCCCCTGCAGCACTACTAGCTGCGATCTAAGTGTCCAAACATGTGAGCATGACCGAAACATTTCACATTCAACCTATAGAATATCAGCGTGACGTGTCCTTGAATTACACTGAATTCTGTTTTCTGGAGATCTCTGAGATGCATTCACCCTCGCAATATCATTCGAACTAGCTGATGCGCGAATGTATTACAACACACTAGGGTTGACGTGGTTGTTCTCTAATGTACATTACTCAAGCTCTAGCTAAGATTTGCTCTGGGATCTCTTCAATTAAGTTTTTTTTTTTGCCGGTAAATAGAGATAAATTATATACAAAGTAAGAAGGCTATGGAACCAGGTTTTAATAAATATTTGGAAGGAAAATAAAGAAGTATAAGGCAAGAGATGCATGCACATGCAGAGTATCTGGAAGAGTATCTTGCACAGCTGTTAGAAAGGAGGGGAATTAAGCTGCTGGCAGTGTGGCCATAAAGGAACTCACTGAGAGGTACATGACAAAGAAATCCAAAGGAAGGAAGAGAGTGAACTCTGTGTTCTTAGGAGACAGATGTATAAGAATATGATGCTACACATTCCCACACTGAGGGGACCATACTGGTGTCCTGCCACAGTGCTATCACTATAGAAACTAACTGCATCAAGAATTGCTGCCCAACCGAAGTGCTCAGTGGGTTATTTTGAAGAAGACAAAGAAGAGGGAAGAGGGGGAGAAAGAAAGAAAGATACACAGTCATACATATATTTAGATAAGCAGAAAATCACTTATCCTAATAGGAAAGAAAAGACAGGCTGAAACAGGGGTCATTTGGTCTGTCCTTTTACCTAATAGAGAAGATTCAATGGAGAAACATGGTATTTTCTCTAATATCTTATGTCCAGTAACTGAGTATGAAACATAGTAACTTGTTCTTATGTAAATTACTTTTCCAACCCATTTTTGTGATGACTTCACTTTTGGTGCTTAAATTTTTTAAATTTATTTATGTAGTATTTATTATAATTTATTCACTTTCTATCCAGCTGTAGTTCCCTCCTTTGGCCCCTCCCAATTTCACCCTTCCTTCTTCTTCTCCTCCCATGTTCCTCCTCGGATCCACTGATAGGGGAGGTCCTCCTCCCCTTCCATCTGACCCTAGCCAATCAGGTCTCATCAGGACTAGGGGCATTGTCCTACTCTGTGGCCCGCAGGGGGAGGTGATCAGAGAGCCAGCCACTGAGATCATGTCAGAGATAATCTCTGGTCCCCTTACTAGGGACTGAGATGCCATGGGCTACATCTGTGCAGGGGTTCTAGGTTATCTCCATACATGATCCTTGGTTGGAATATCAGTCTCAGAAAAGACCCCTGTGCCCATATTTCTTGGTTCTGTTGCTTTCCCTGTGGAGCTCCAGTCCTCTCTAGGTCTTTCTATGTACCCCTTCTTTCATAAGATTCCCTTCAACTCTGCCCAAAGTTTGACAATGAGTCTCTGCATCTGCTTCAATAACTTGCTGGGTAGAGTCTGGGTACAGAGCTAAACAGAGAATTTTCCATAGAGGAATATTGAATGGCAGAGAAACACTTAAGGAAATGTTCAATGTCCTTAGTCACCAGAGAAATACAAATGAAAATGACCCTGAGATTTCACATTACACCCGTAAGAATAGCTAAGATCAAAAACTCAAGTGACAACACTTGCTAGAGAGGATGTGGAGAAAGTGGAACCCTCCTCCATTGCTGGTGGGAATGCAAACTTATACAACCATTTTGGATATCAATCTGGTGCTTTCTCAGAAAATTAGAAATAGTGCTACCTCAAGATCCAGCTATACCATTCCTTGGTGTTTAAATTTGGAATATATCTATTTTTAAAATATAATTTATATAAAATTGTAATTCATTTTAGAGGATAAAAATACTTATTTCACCTCTTCTAAACAGCTTTACAAATTCTGTTTTATAAGTATATAACATATTGCACATATTATTATCTTATTTGATCATAGTAACTACAGGAAACCCTATATTAGAGGTTCTTTTACAAATTGTTCTTTGGTGGTTGTTACTTTTTTAATTCTTTATTAATTACACTTTATTCACTCTGTATCCCTTCTGTGGTTTCTTCCCTCCTCCTGTTCCAATCCCTCCCTTCCTCCACCCTCTTCATGCATGCCCCTCCCCAAGTCCACTGATAGGGGAGGTCTTCTTTTCCTTCTTTCTGGTTGTTACTTTTAAGCAGAAGTAACATAAGATATGAGTTCCTTCTGTTTAGACTTTCTATGCTACTTTTTAATGCAGGAAAAAAATAACTTTCTCTAACCTCTTATGTTCAATATAAGTCTTCTAAAGTAAACTTGTGAAAGTAGGTCAGTGCATAAAAGACACACATATTTTATTTTGGATTTATATGCCAGTATTCTCTTAATAACAAAGTAAAACCCCAAAGAAGCAGTTAGAGTCGAAATGTTTTATGTCATGCCATCTGCCAAAGAATGGTGAATTGTTGAGAACTGTTCAGACTGAAGAAAGAGGAAGCAAGAGGGAGAACTCTGCCTAAAATGCTCAATTCCTATCCAGAAAGGCAAAAGAGGCTAGACATCAGAAGAAGGAGAAAAGAGGGAACAAGTCAGGAGCCTGACACAGAGGACCTCTGAAAGGCTCTGCCCTGCAGACTATCAATGCAGATGCTGAAACTTATGGGCAACCTTTGGGCAGAGTGCAGGGAAGCTTATGAAAGAAGTGGGAAACAGTAAGATCTGGAGAGGACAAAAACTCCACAAGGAGAGCAACAGAACCAAAAAATCTGAGCACGGGATCTTTCCTGAGACTTATACTCCAACCAAGGACTATGCATGGAGATAACCTAAGACCCCTGCACAGATGTAGCCCATGGCAATTCAGTATCCAAATGGGTTCTATAGTAACAGGAACAGGGACTGTCTCTGACATGAACTGATTGGCCTGCTCTTTAATTACCTTCCCCTGAGGAGGAAGCAGCATTACCAGGCCACAGAAGAAGACAATGCAGCCATTCCTGATGAGACCTAATTGACTAGGATCAGAAGGAAGGAAAAGAAGACCTCCCCTATCAGTGGACTTGGGGAGGGGCATGCATGCAGAGGGTGGAGGAAGGGATGGATTGGGACAGGAGGAGGGAGAGAACCACAGGGGGGATACAAAGTGAATACAGTGTAATTAATAAAGAATTTTAAAAAAAGATACAAAGAAAGGAAGAGGAGTTTCAGGTGTGGTAAACCATGGGAAGGAGAATTTAGGAAACACACTGATGGTAAACAAGGGCTTTTGTTTAACAATAGCACAGCACTGCCCCATTATTGAAAATAATGACTGCCTCCTATTTCTGATATGGAGAAAGGGAGCACAATTACAGGGGGCTTCCTATGTTCTATCTAAGGAAATAAAGGGGAAGCAGGAGGTTATTCTTGGCATTAGGTTCTTCATAATAGCCCTTGCATCCTAATGACATCTTTTGGAGTCACATAACATCTGATTAGCTTCCTACACAGACTTCTGTAAGAAGTTAAAAAATACTATTTTCTTAACAATATAATCTGTTCACATTGTTCTGAGAAAAGCAACTTAAGCAAGGAAGGGTTTATCTGGGTTTGCAGTTTGAGGATGCAGTCCATTGTGGCAAGGAAAGCAAGGAAGCAGAAATATGAAGTAGCTAATCACAGCAAATCGGCAGCTAGAAAGCAGAGAGTGATGAAGGCCAGGGCCCACTTTCTTCTTATCATTCAGTCCAGGATGCCAGCCCCAAAAGTGGTGCTGTCTGCGGTTAAGATGGGTCTTTCCCATCTCAATCTACACATTCTAGAATCTCCCTCACGGACATACATATTCAAGCAGTGACTTCCTAAGTGGTTCTCAATCTGAGTCATGACTCCTTTGATGATCACCATATCAGACACAGTCCATATCAGATATTTACATTATGATTCATAACTGTAACAAAATTACAGTTATGAAGTAGCAATGAGAATAATTTTATGGTTGGGTTCCAACACAGCCTGAGGAACTGAATTAAAGGGTCAGAGCATTAGGAAGGTTGAAAACCTCTGTGAATAAAGTGATTCTATATCCTAAGTTGACAAGTATTTACTATAACAGATCCTGAATATTAACTCAGATGACATCATTTTCCCAGCTTGATTCTGCAACCCATTTCTGTGCTTAGAAGTATTTTAATGATATATTGAAAGAAAAAATACATTGATGGGATTTGGGCTCTACATGCTAAAAATAAATCACTAAGCTACAGGGTAAGTTTCAGACACCATGCTGTAAACTCTGCCTTTTATCTATTGATGTTAATAGATGGTAAAGCATCTGTTAAAGATAAGCCCTGAGAACAAACATACATGCAACATTTTACAGACTGAGCAGGCTGTATTTAGGAATACATATGAATATACAGATACATGCATGCATGTAATATCATTTAATGAAAAGAAGAGTTCATGAATTGGAAAGAGAGAAATGGGTATATGGTATGGTTTAGAGGAAGGAAATGAAAACGTTATTATTTTTTAATCTCAAATATAAAATTTAAAAACCAAGCATGGTGGCATATGCCTTTAATCCCATCACCCAGGAGGCAAAGGCAGGAGGATCTCTGTGAGTTCAAGGCCAGTCTACAAAGAGAGTTCCAGGATAGGTAGGGCTGATACACAGAGAAACCCTGTCTTAAAAACAAAATAAAAAACAAATAAAATAATTTTTAAAAGTTATATTCTTTTATGTTCTATCAGTGTTTTCTTTGTTCTTTATTCACATCTGCATTTTCTTTCACTCATTATTTTTAGTGTCAATCAATTTTCTGTGCAACATTCATTTCCATTAATGAACTAAGTTTCATTCTTTGCTAAGCTAGTTTGGTAGGGTCTATGTGTTGAGAATGTTCATAGAAATCAGTCGGGAAATATAAGCAGCAGTAATATGAAGCCAGTTACCAAATAAAGTTTTCCTTGATAAAACAATGTTTCTCTATACAAAATTTCATTATAAAAATATCTACCTTTTTATTTTACTTAGTATTTTGTCAATAAAATTTGTGAAACTTGATTTTTATCTAGTTATATACCTGTATGTGTTATTGGGGTTTCTTTTGTTTGTTTGTCTCTGGAAATTTTTTTTTTATAAAATTCTCATAGCCTGTCTTTACTAGAAGTAAGCCAACCTCTAAACTAAGGGTGGATCAAGAAAGCTTAATGTCTTGTCTGCATTGTCATCTTCTGTGGCCTGGTAAGGCAGTCACTTCTGATGAGAACTGATTGTCTAAGATCAGAAAGAAGGAGAGGAAGGAGAGGAAGACCTCCCCTATCAGTGGACTGGGGGAGGGGCATGCATGCAGAAAGGGGAGGAAGGGTGGGATCGGGAGGGGAGGAGGGAGGGGCTTATAGAGGGATACAAAATGAATAGAGTGTAATTAATAATAATAATAATAATAATAATAATAATAAAAAGAAAGCCAGACCTATACCCAGGAATTTGGTAAACTGAGGCAGAAGCATTGGGAGATCAAGGCTAATCTCAGCTACATAGGAACCTTGTCAGAAAAGAACAAACACACAAAAAGCAGCTTAAACAACACTCACCCTTCTGCTTGAAAATCATTTGCTTCAAAATATTCTGTAGAATGTCTGAAAACAACAGTCTACACACTGGGTTTTCTCTTTCCCTAATACAAGCAGCAGCTTGCAGCCTCACATGCTTTCAACTAGGATATTTATTGATTGCACTAGTGTGGGTATGCCTGTAGAATTGAACCTCATTGAAACTCTTCTACAAAAAAAAAAAACACAGCTTATTTTGTTCTTAAAGAATGATTATATTTTGGAATTAGCCAACATATTCCTCAATGCATAACACACAAATAAATAATTGAATGGCATAAATAATTTGAAAGTTAATATTTCTTTTGGAAATGACACCTTTTAATGTCAGACATGCTTCATAATACAAGTGCCTATCATTAGTATCTTGGACTCAGAAACTCTCGAAGAAATGTGGAAGGCTAGGACTGAAGCAGAAAGCCCAGTTGGACATCCCTCAGTCTCTAATCTCTGTTTCACCCTAGGCAAACCATCCTGCTTCTCTGACTCTCTTGACCTATTTGAGGTGGTTTCCAGGATAACCTCTGAATTTCTCCAAATTATGACAGTCTATGAGAAGCATACTGAGTAGTCTGACCAGTAAGCAGAGCTTGCGGCTTTGATGATGATGGTTTTAATTTTATTTTTTATGCAGTTTATTCATTATATACATCAATTGAAGCCCCCTCCTTCAACTCCTCCCAGTCCCACCATCTGCCCCTCTCCCCCACACCCAACACTTCTCCTAGTTCATTGAAAGTCAAAGTTCTCCTCCTTTGCCATTTGCCCATATCTTATCAAGTCTCATCAGGACTGCCTGGATCCTCTTCCTCTGTGGCCTGGCAAGACCATATTTTTCAGAGGGAAGTGATCAAAGAGCAGGCAACCAAGTTCCTGACAGAGGCACCCCTTGCTCCCTTAAAGGAGTCAAGTCTTCCCAATATCTGGATTCCTGTTCACACTTAATTCTCAGCACAAAGCATTTGCTCACTGTTATCTTATCCGCTCCCTTTCTTTCTTTCTTTCTTTCTTTCTTTCTTTCTTTCTTTCTTTCTTTCTTTCTTTCTTTCTTCCTTCCTTCCTTCCTTCCTTCCTTCCTTCCTTCCTTCCTTCCTTCCTTTCTTTCTTTCTTTCTTTCTTTCTTTCTTTCTTTCTTTCTTATCATATATGAATCTAGGCTCAAAAGAATTGAGATCATTTGCTATGGTCATAAAGCCTGTACGTTTCAAAACTGAAATTTAAAATGACTATTTACATTTCAAAATTTAAGTTATTGATGCCTGAACTATAAAGTCTCATGGTTTAGTGGTTTCCACCTGACAATATTCTCATTTCATAAAACTAAGAAGTATCTTTTGAAAAGCAAAATGTGTAAGTTTGGCTAATGTTTTACCTCTCTGTTAATCTTTTGACTGGGAGCAGGAGAGGGGATTTAGAGGGAGTTAGGGGGATGCTATTCTGCCAAGGGGAAACACAGCCAGCAAGTCTAACTTGACCTTGGTTATTATATCGCCTAGGGCAAGATGCACTTCCAGTGATGATTTCATTGGAACATCTTTACCAACAGTTCATGACATTTACTTCATGACTTTTCAGAAAGAAAACACAACCTTAGAAAGACAAAAAACTTCCAGTACATTGTAAAATATAGTTTGAAATTCCAGCCAAGGAAGTGACATTCCATCTTTCTCCTGGTCCAATTCTCAGTGAATGTATTGATTCACACAAATACATGACTGTTTAATAACTTCCTTCTTTTATACATGAAATTCCACCCAGTTTATATTCGATGATCTCTAGTGTTTTATTTCCCTCCAAAATAAAGCAATATGCATGTGTATGTGCTGTGTGTGTGTGTGTGTGTGTGTGTGTGCCTTCAATTCTTGCCTCTACTCTTCAAGTGCTGTGATTATAGGTGTGACCCAAGATAGTTGGCTTGAATTACATTTTTTAAAACATAGATATTGCATTTATCTCAGCTAACTGATGAAACTGAAATAATTGTTCTGGGTCCCAAGGAGGTGGATTTAACAAGTATTTTCTGTGTGTGTAGTGGGTAAAGGTCAGAGGTGGAGATATGAGGTGGGTGTGAAGGAGGCCAAGCCAAGGAAATGGAGCCTTTTAGTAATCTAACAAAACACCTTGCCATTAAAACTTCGACGTCACAGAAGCATATGTGCGATTTTACTTTTATGTGAATGTGGCTGTTTGTTGGCATATTATAATGATGTCAATAAAGGTAACATTTGTGTAAAACTTACTTTTCTAAAATTTGAAAACGTTCCATAAGTTGAGTCACATTTTCCCCTTAGAGCCTTTGCGTTAATGAAAAAGCTGCTAAGGTGAGCGTGCTTCCTGTCTCTGAGCGTGCTTGCTGACTGACTTCTTTCTCATTATATTTGTCCCTCCTCTATCAAGCATGCCCTTTGCTTGATGCAGCATCCACAGCAGAGTTTGCCAACACAGCCGAACAAATGTAGTGTGGAGAAGTTTAATGTAGTTGAAAAGTGTCCAGTTTGGAACAAGAGACTGCATTAGGCTCAAGAGTTACCTTGGTTTGTTTTTTTCCCTTTCTTTGTATGTGGAGTCAGGAAGTCCTGGGGCTGTCTGGACTTTGAGGAGAGATATAAGAAGCTCCTCTGGATAGCAGACATACCTGGATGATAATCCCCAGCCCTTCTTGAATTCGAGTGTGTCTTAAGGCAAGAATATTTTTTTCATCCATCTTCCTGTTTCCTCATGTAAAACTTGCTTTATTTCTAAGTCAGTTCACATGTCAGCTGATGACTGGGGAGATTAATTATTCTTGTGAGAAGGGAACCTTGAAAATGTTAAATTCCTCCAAAATGTTGAGTAATGTGAAACTGCTAATCCAAAGCTAAAGAAAGCAATTAAGACAGACTGATGTGCTTATGGCCTATTTTTAGTGCCTGAATTAATTCATGGAATTAGAAGGAGAATAAATCAAATATTAAAACTCACAATAACTGAGTGTGCAGGATTTTCCAGTCACTATGTGCAACTTCTTTATCAGATCAGATTGAGCAGAGACATAGTCCCATATATGGGCTCAGCCACACCTTATATCCCATCCTTCAGCTGCTACACTTATGGCATGTAGCAGCTATATGCTAGGATATGACAATAGGAGGATATTCCTATATTTTGGATTTATAACTTTTTGGGGCCTTCACTGATCTGCTAAAATGAATTCTTTACCCATAGCTCAGTTACCTCTCCCTTTTAACATCTATAATGTAAATAATTTACTTAGAGATTCCTCTTGGATCTCCTATTCCAACACACACAAACACACACACACACACACACACACACACAGAGAGAGAGAGAGAGAGAGAGAGAGAGAGAGAGAGAGAGAGATGATGAGACAGAGAGACAGACAGAGAAAGTAGCCAGCATTCCTAAGGGTATTTTATGTAAAATCATTTTAGCATCTCTCTACCAAAACATGAATGATGTTCATGATTCTAAAATGCTATCTCATGTCAACCTATGAGAAACATATTGCTGCTATCTTCAGTTAACAAATGAAGTAACCGACTGATCCAGAGACATTGACTGAAATGATGACAGGAGAAACTGGACCCAGAGCTTTCCCATTCTGAAACTATGTATTTTATAATGCAGCCATTCCCTTCAACTTAGAATAACAGTGGGATTTCATGACAAGACAAACTCAGTTTCTTGTCTATTGCTGTAATGAAACATCCTGGTATAAACAATCTAAAGGAGAAAGAATGATTCCATGTTGCTAATCATCATTATGACAAGAGCTTGAAGCAGCGAGTCATACACATCCAGACTCAAGAGAAGAGAGCAATGAACTAATGCATGCATGCTGTTGCTGAGCTTTCCTTCTCCACTACTCAGGGAATGGTTCCACACACATTCAGGATGTATTTTCCCACATCAATTAACATAATAAAGAGCTACGGCTGCTTGCTAGGCATGGAGTTAACAGTTAACATTAATCATCACTAAGAACATTTGGAAAGTCTGAAGAAAAGTGAAAAGAGGAAATCTTGGGGAACGTTGCTACCTAACAACCTTGAGTCATTGGCCAAAGTTTCATAGCCATACCCACAAAACGGCATGCAGAAACAGTTAAAATCAAGAAAATAGGCAGTTTCTTGGAAGCATCCAAACTGCTTTAGATTCTATTAGCACTTAATGACAGTAACATTTCCAATCACATTTCTACTCACAGAAGGAACGTACATGTGAAAATCAGCACTATTTTACAGGTACTATAAAACCTATTGATTCCATTAACTGATATATTAACAAGGAATAATGAGGGCACACACAGCCTCTTACATAGATAATGTTCTGACTCAGTTGTGAGGTTTCAATATCAACTGCTATTTCCATCCCAAACAATTTTGAATGAGCTAATACTTTATTTGTGTGTGTTTCAAGAGAAATTATAAAGTAGTGTGAAGTAATGGCTCCATTATGCACATTAAGGGTTGGGATTCAGCATAGTCAATCAGTAGAAAGTGTCTGTAGTCATTTCAAACCGCCCTCCTAATTTTATCTATCTACTTTCCCTACAAGCTGGTAAGAACTATGAAATCTCTAATAAGCCAGAGAATAGACCAAAAAAAAAAAAATCATGTGCATTCATATTTGTTTCAGTGTAATTTACGGAAGTGATGGATTAGAGTTAGCAGGAACACTGGAAATTTTCCCAAATTGGCATATTTAACTAACAGTAACTTCCATAAATATAGGACCCTAGAGCCATTGGGGTAGGGGTGTGAAATCAGGGTTAAGGATTGAGTTTGAATTCCAGGTCTGCCACTAACATGTATGACCTTGAACATGCCTCTATATTCCTACAATGAAAAAGTGTAAACTATAGTAGCTATCTCATTACTACATGTGGTCTTTAAGAAAATCTAGAAAATTAGCATAGCCATCATATATATACACTGTGTTCTCACTGCATTTTCGAAATTATGATTCTGTGGACAATTTTGTGGGTCATTCCATTCAAAATTGAAAATGTCTGTAATTTTAGCTTATCATTAGATTCTACATGTATTAAAAAGGTTAAAAAGACAATAAACCATGTTCCACAGACATTAAAAAATTGTTCCTTTTACTTACAAACTCTTATATTTCCTTAAGTTTCAGCTGGTAAGCCAAAACTTCTGGTGCTAAATGTTTTAATCATCAGCACCTTCAGGAATGTTTGTGAAGTATCTCTGTGGGCAAGATGAAAACGCTGGGTGCTGTTATGCCACTGAAGGCTCAGGAATGCATGACCAGCATTTTTCAAGGTTTACAACAAGGTTATAATCTTCTTAACTTCAAGACCACTTTAAAAAATATTAAGTAAGAGGCCTCTTCCTGAAGAGGTATAGTTTTAAGGAACTATGCTCAGGCCTGTTTTGCTCTTTCTGCCTATCCATTCCCCCTAGTCTGAGTACTGATACTCCAGTTGGCTCCTTCTAAATGCCCATAACAACCTAGTACCCTCACCTTCTTGTCCCATTCCACCTACAGACATTAGCAATTTTCTAACACCAGCATGACCTTACCATTTCTTTATGAATCTCTGACTTAGCTCACTGATAAAATACTGAAATCCTTTCATCTACCACACAGCCTATCCCAAGCCTAATCTGTGTCACCATGCTTACCTTGCCCAGTATGCTCTTGGCTTGCATCTTCAGCAGACCAGAACTTGGGTATTCAAAGGGTCTAACAATATTCCCACCCCTCTGTACCTGATTTATTCATACTACAGAGTTGGAAAACACCTTTTTCAAAAGTCATTTCCCAATAATACTATCTCAGACATTCTAAACCTTAGCCATCATCACAATGGGAATGTTGCAGTTATTGATGATGGTTTGATTAATATACCAAGCTGTGCTTATCATTATATCTCTAGTGTATTGAACAAGTTTATCACTTTCAAATACCAACAACTATGTATGTGTGTTTGTATACATACATACTGAATAAAATAATGAGTTCAATGGCTCAATTTTAGCAGCTTGTGGTGGTATGTATCCTTAATTCCATCACAGTACTTTGGAGACAAAGACAGTAAAGTATTGGTGAATTCAAGAACAACCTTGTCTTCTCCCATGATCCTTCCCCAGTCCACTGATAGGGGAGGACCTCCTCCCCTTCCATCTTACCCTATCTTATCAGGTCTCATCAGGACTGATTTTCATAGTCTTCCTCTGGGGCCTGGTAAAGCTGCCCCTTCTCAGGGAGAGGTAATCAAAGAACCAGCCACAGAGTTCATGTCAGAGACAGTCCCTGTTCCCCTTGCTAGGAAGCCCATTTGGAGCTGCCACAGGCTACATCTGTGCAGGGGTTCTAGGTTATTTCCATGAATGGTCCTTGGTTGGAGTATGAGTCTCAGAGAAGAAAGGGACGGTGGGATTGGAAGGAAGCTACAGCTGGTATACAAAGTGAAAAAACTTTAATAAATAAAGAAACTATATTATGAAAATCATGGTCCCAGGTGGCAGGGCTGTACACTCACAGCAAGCTACTCCTCTTCACCCTTGAGTCTCCAGTTCCATCTCTCTTCAGAACACTCAAGACACTTCTTTCCTTCCCATCTGACCACTATCTACTCACACATTGTAGTGGCTCCTGCTCCAGGCTGGCCATGCACTGTCAGGCCCCTGGGGGACATCCTCCATCAGTGCTGTCTGGTATGGCAGCAAGTGGGTTTATATGACCCACCTGTGCCATGTACTGGAGGGCAGGTCTATGAGTGGCATGGTGGAACACTGATCTCCGTCTGTCTTCTTCCTCTCATGTTGTGCTGCCTGGATTTGATTTGACTTGATTTGATTTTTATAAGTCCTAGATGTAAGACAGCTTTGGCCACCAAGCCAGACATTAAACTAAGATGAACAATGGATTTCCATCTGCTCTGCCCTTGACTAATATAAGAACAGCACCAACAATGTGTCTCTTTGCCCATTGTCAAAGGGGTAAAACCGGTAATTCTTACAAAGAAGCACAGACACGCACAAACAAAAACACACATGCACGGGATTATGAAGTTTTGCTTAATTCCAAATGAGTCACAATCCAAAATTCTCTGGAAACCACATAAAACCTAACTTCATGTTTGGTCAAATTAACTTTAAGAGTATATCTTATATTCAAAATGAAAGGATTGATGCTTTATTCTAAGTGTGCAAAATTCTTCAAATGCCTCAGAAACTCATATAGCAAGGGCCAATGGCATACTTTCACAATTACATTTTTCCTCTATTCATACAAAGCTACTGCTGGCATAAAAACACTGGAACCAACATTGGAGACCATGGTTTTGTTTCTAATTATAGTTTTCTAAAGGTTTTGTGTGGTCTTCATTATCTCATTTATTTCCAGGTTTTACTACTTAATATTGTCTAAAATCCCAGACTATCAAGGAAACCATAAGATTAGAAGTGCCTTCTCTCATGTAGATGTCACATCAGTAAGATGGAGATAAAATGACTACTTAAATCTTTAACTGGACAATTTTTTTAAAAAAAAAAAAGAAGAAAACTGTGAACAACAATGGCTCTTTTATTCTGATAAGTACATATATGGATACAAAGATGCCAATCAAGATCACACTAGAGAGCTGATAGACAGAAGGACCTTTAAAAAGCACAGGAAGGAGGACATGTGACTTGTGTCATTTTCAGGCTGAGGTTCCCTAACCTGTGGTTTGTCTAAAGAAAATAACGTTGACACCAAAACTGTAACCTAAGCTCTTCCACATACATCACAGGTTTTCTCTGAGGTACCATCATGCAGTGGAAAGCTGAGTCACAACCCTATTCCTCCGGAAAAAAAAAATGAAACCAACAACTAACTTCCTCCAGGTAGTTAAGTGAGGTGCCCCTTTGAGTGTAAAATATATGATAAAAAAGGCCCTTTCTTTTAAAAAACAAGGAAGTGAGAACTTAAAATGAACTTAAACATTCTTGTTCAATGCATTCTTTCAAAGCCTGGAGTGAGAATTTGAGAATTTGCATTTATAAAGAAGGTGAATTTGAGAACAGGATATTTTATATCAACCTTCCAGAAATTTCTCTCTTAATGCTAAATTCAATGTTGACATTAACAAATCCAGTGTGTTGGTTCTATTTGCAACACACACACATACACTCACACATACATGCACACTAAAAAAGAGAAACACACACACACATATCTTGCTGTAGAAATGCATTGTAAACAATTCAAAATAATGAATGAATAAAGCCTCTGTTGGAATAAAATTAAATCACTGACATTTAGCATAGGCAGCTAGCTAATTTTTAGTCTTAGGTGTCACTCAAAATTAAATTATTTGGCTTAGGTCTCTTTGCAAATAAAGATATAACTCTCTGAGTATAATGACTTCATTCCATTTAATTGATACTTACACAAATAAATCATTTCATTATTGCCAAGTAAAAGAGCAATAGCATTACTTGGGAGTCTACAATATGAACTTTAAGCTCATTTTTCAGAGATGAAACTCTGCTTCCTTCACTTGTTGACTGATGGCTTGAATGAGTAGTACAGACTTTTCCTATGTCAGTTTTCTTGTATGCAAAATGGATGTCATTGATCTAGAACTGTAGGTTTAAATACAAAGCATATATATTATTAATGAATTTTGGTTATTATTTTATCATAAAGTTTGGGTCCTTAAATATTTATTAAAAACTCAACATAGCCAGTGTTCATTTAATGATTGCATTACTGTTCATGAGCTATGTACCTACCACCCCTTATGCAAGACAGGACATAAGCTAGTTGGATGATGATTTCTAATTTCACATTGACTGACATGGGACTATACACTCATCAGATTTGATTTCTCTCAGTTGGTTGTTCTAGCACATTCAAAACGTACAGGGTTGTTCAGGGTAACTATAAGACCGACCCCAGGGATACTGCTTTTGTAAATGATTCGTTGCCTACGCGTCTGAAATGTAGCGCCTGGAATTATTCATAATCTCAGTATTTAGTACTCCTCTAGTGAAGTCATGCTATGGATATGATAGAGAAGGCACATAAGCAAGACATGCAACCTACAGATTTTATGTGTTGAGAGTCTAACCCATGCATGCTGAGGAAAACACTTTATTGGTAGAATTGTTCTCTTTGCCCCCCACTCACAAGCACAAACACACACACACACACACACACACACACACACACACACACATTTTCCTCTTTTGATTCTGTACACTCCTAACATCTTTATAGAACTGCCAACTAAGATTGTAGTGTGACAGGACTTCTTGTGTCCTCTGCCTATTCCCAACCAGAACGGAAGCATCCTTTTGCACACTTTCCCCCTGGAGAAATGGAAAGCAGGCTAGACACAGGAACCAGATACTGATTTTTTTGCTGATGCAATGGCTTCAGTGTTCCTGCTGAGCATTTGAAGTTGGGGCCGATTTAAAATGGAGAGTTATACGAGTGATTTTTCTTTCTCAGCAACAGCAATACAAGAGCTTTGCTGTTTCTGTTATTGTTGGGGGGAGGTGGCAGTTACATTTGATTAATGCAGGGGAGTGGATAATAAAGCTTTGGGCATTTAAGCTCCTTCCCTAAAAACAACAAAAATTGATTCAGCCCATCATTATCACTAAAGTGCTAAGTTTTGAGATAATAAATTATTTCATTCTCAACAGCATTCAACTTCTAATCGAGTCTGAAGTGGATGAGACTGTCAGATTCAAAGATTTGGATAAAAGATGCTTCACACCGCTGTGATGAGGATAGTGAAAAGCACTTAAAATAAATGATCTGCCTAAGGGACTCGCATTTATGATTGATTATTGATCTCTAGAAGGACTTTATACTGGGAGAAAAGTTTCTATATTAAACCTTATGTTCTGGAATACAGCCTAAAGCATCTTTCCAAAAACTCAAACATTGCAGCACTGTTTTCCAGACACACTTCTAAGAGAGTCAAGGGTGAGTGTGTTAAAGCCCCATGTCTCTGTACTGTTTCTTTGTTGAGTCCTTCTCAGTTAGATCTTGTTTTCTTGTTTTTCCATTCCTGGGTATACTGAAGTCCTGGTATTCAGGCCTGTTTTGTTTTTGTTTGTTTGTTTGTTTGTTTGTTTTTCCACACTCTTAGAACATGAACTATTTCTGTGACTTTTCTCACTGTTTTCCTCTGAATCACTCCCAGAGGAAATGGTGAATGAGTAGACTCATCTTATCCCATGATTTACCCTGAAGATATTAGTAGATTTTACTTTCTATTTCATAATTTTTCATCATGCATGCATATGAAAACTTTTCTTGGTAATTGCAAAAGTCTTAATAATATTCCCTGTAACATGAAATGTATTTCCAAGTAGTCGCTAACTATAATCTGTGATTAGATTTGTTCTCTTATCTTAGGCAACATAATCAGAATGCAATGCCTTAAAAATTTTCCTCTAAAGTAGGCCTATGTTCTAGGCATGAGAAAATTCACAAAGTCAAGGTTTCATTCAGCAGTTCTCACAGGTACCTGGGGCACAACATGCTTTTGCAGTTTTAAAGTTTTGTCCACTACTTCTTCTTAGTACTGTAAAGCCTATCATTTTATGTGACAGTCCCAGGACCCTTCAAGATCTTTGGTAATCATGGACTTTTCCAATAATCAGAAGTCTGTGTCTTTCCTACTCAAGGAACTATATTATACATACATTTTTTTTTTGGCATGCAAACTCCCTGTTCATTCAAAGGCGTGTTAGTGTCCTTTCCTCCGATGCTTTCTGTAAATTGCTGCTAGTTTAATCACTGTAGAATACTTTCATTATCAAACAGTTTTATTATATCGTCCCCATGCTACTCCCAATTTATAACATCCATCTATGGCAAGAATGAAGTGGAAGAGTGGAATGGTGTTTCCTTGTGTTATCAATATTTTTTATGGCTTAGATACTTTATGCATATTACAATGTTTAAGTCTCATGAGAAACCCAAGTAATGTCATCACCTTCTTGCTGTAAAGAAGAAATAGAAAATCAGACATACTTAAGCAAACTACAATTCACAGCGAAGTCACTTTTACTTTAAGCCTTCAGGACTTCCTCTCGCTTGACGGTGCCTGCATTGTCCCATTTTGTCTAAACTTACAAAATTTTCCATCAGAGCATAAAGGAATTGTCCCCCGAAAAATATGCTTCTTTTCTTACGGTCTTTGAGCTGTGTTGATCTCACCATCCTTTAAAAACCCACACACGTTTCATCACATGCTGCCTCTTTACGTCTTTGTTAGGGCTTCTATTGTTACAATGACACATCATGGCCAAGGAGCAAGTTGGGAAAGAAGAGTTTTGTTTGCCTTACACTTCTGTACTGCTGCCGACCAATACCTAAGGAAAATCAGGACAGGAACTCAAAGAGAGCAAGAACCTGGAGCGGAAGCTGATGTGGAAGCCCTGGAAGGATGCTGCTTCATGGCCTGATCTCTGGCTTGCTCAGCTTGCTTTCTCAGCCTGTTTTCTTGTAGACCCTAGGACTATATACCAGTGTAGGGATGGAACCACACCCAATGGGATGAGTCCTCTCCCATCAATCACTATGTAAGAAAATGCCTTAGAGCCAGAGCTTATGAAAGCAGTATCTCAGTTAAGGGTCCCTCCACCTAGATGACTCTAGTTTGGTTTCAGGTTGACATGAGACACTTTACACAAAGAGAAATCCATTCCAAACTGGCTGCTCACTGTCTTTTGCGACCGACTTTAGCCTGTACTTTTTCCTCCAGGACTTCTGTGTACATCCAATTGGTACCTGTAATCATATATTGTATTAACATCTTCTTTGAATATTTTCTATTAATTAATAATGTTGTGTAGCTTACCCAGTGTGTGCTTTTCCATTCCAATAAACCATAGGCAGTTGAGGGAACCATATAATTTAATTTACAAACAGCAGGGTTTCTCTGTATTTGTTGAATGAGTGATTATGTATTCATGCGTAACTGACCCATTTTCTGGCATAAAATCCTGACACTATTAATCCTTTATTTTTCTCTAAGCTAATTCTTTTGTAAATTCTTCATGGAATGGAAGAACAAAGAGCCTTCTTCTTCTTTTTTTTCCTTTTAAAATATTACTAAAGGATTTGCTTTAACCACATTGGAAACATATACAGATCTTTAAGGGAGGCCTTAATTTTAAAATAGTGGAAAGAGAAATTTCACTCAAATGAATGCCTCTCAAATAGGCTATAAGGCTTTCCTTATGTCACTACTAACCTTCCTCAGTCACACAATGAGACTATCTTGTTTGCCTTTAATAAATCTATTTATTTTAAAAAACTGATACAACCTGCTCAGTCTGCATTTGTTACTTATGTGTATATGTTTCAGTTACACAACCAATCTGAGTGTTATTCCCTGAAGGAAGACTATTTCTCCTCCTATTTAAAAGAGAGGTGTATGAAAAGGTTTAGAGAAGGAAGGAAAAAAAAGAAAGAAATGACATAATTGTATAATAATCTCAAAAAATGAAAGGTAGGAATTATAAAAAGAAAATAAATAAATTGCAATCTGGATTAAAAAGAAAGCAACAGAAATAGAAATGGTTCATTGCTGAAGATCTGTAAAGCTGTACAATTTGTGTGAGCAAGTCTGGATTTGTTATAAAACGAAGTGTTGTGCCAAGTCAGCACATTCAGGTCCACTGTCTGCACAGTCTTAAATGCAGTGCCCCATTAGTTAATTTTTGTTCTGTTGCTCCTGCTATAGTGAGCTCTATAGTGCTCTTTTCAGAGACACAAGGAAGACAAAATTTTCTCCAAACACACACACACACACACACACACACACACGAAGGGCGTGATACACATAGACTGTTTCATCCCTACTAAATTAAATACCACAAAATGCGTTTTGTTTTTGTATATGAAAAAAAATGGGCACTACAGAGAACTGAAAAGTAACCATTTGTTGTTTATTTGTATCCTTTATTTGTGCCTTCCTTTTCAGGCCCTGAGTTCTTCATAGTATCATTACAAGGAAACATGAAAAACTAATTGCTATAAAATGTACAGCAATCCAAAAGCATATCTTGCCTTAATTTTCAAAGGATTCAAGCCCCATTGAAGAAACAGATCGATGTTAACACTTTCCAACTACTTTGTATCATGCCACAGAGCATCCTGGATATATAAGTCTTGACCTTCCCAGTGAGAAATTCATTCTAATACTGTTTCAGGGTTTAGCTGAAACTTCCCAGTGTGTTATTACAACTAACTTTATTAATTCCGCTCTTCTACAGTGCTAAGGTTTCTCATTGATGTGTTGTTGTTTTGGTTTGGTTTGGTTTTTGTTTGTTTGTTTTGTTTTGTTTTTTTGAGACAGGGTTTCACTGTGTATCCTTGGCTGTCCTGGACTTGCTTTGTAGACCTCAACCTCAGAGATCTGCCTCCCTCTGTCTGAGTGATGGGATTACAGGCGTGTACCACCATGCCCGGCTCATTGATATGGTTCTGTTTTTTGTTTTTCTTTGCCTGTTTGCTTTTGCATTTTCATTATTTGGTCTTAAGTTCTAGAATAGAGAGTGGGTTTTTGTTTCAGATGGCAAATATAATGCACTAAAAATTGTAGCAGTATTTTTAAATTTTGCAAGACACTATTCTCCAAATTCAATTTCTTATTGCTTTAGGCCTTTAATTCCAGACTCTCCTAAATGTGGTTTAACTCTCAATGCTAAAATCTCCAATTGTTGTCACTTGGATAAAAATAAGAGTTTCTAAACACTCATATATGCAAACTTCATTGGGTAATGAAAGTTGTATGATTTCAGTTTTCTGGGTGATAGTGAGCACTATAAACAGCACAAGCACTGGATATTGCTTTAATTCCTGTACCTCTCTCCTGTCCTGACACTGTCACTTATGCTTTGCCTATACAAGTCTGTGGTTTCATTAAGCTACTGCTTCTAATTAGAGCTTTCTTAAGGCCGTATTTATCAAGGGGATAAAAATATTAACAAATATCTCTAGATATTTGTGGTTTGAAAAGTGCTTCAGGAACGTTCCACCACTAAATAAGTTTAATTTCCCTTTGTGTGTTTTCTTACATGTTTGGTTTCCTCGGCTCAGTATTTCTTTTCTAGTGTTTCATCAAATAGCATCTACATTATTTGAGTACTGCCACTTCCATACAGTGGTTACTATGGTGGAAAATTAGTTTCTACAGACTGCAGCACTAATGTATCACAAACTTGTAGAAAAGGGAACAGATTTTTTTTTCCTGTCACAGTTCAACAGGCCAGAAGTATAAAATTATCATGAGTGTTAGCTCCTTACTGGGGATCTTAGAGGGAAACATCTCTTCCACATTTCTTTTCCCGAATCTAATTGTTGCAGTCTGGAAATGATCTGTATCCCTTGGCATACAGATACAATGTGCCAATCAGCCTCTTTGTCTGAGGTCTTCTCCCACGTACCTCCATGCTCTCTTCCCAAGTATATATCTATCTCTGGCTCTTCTCTCTTCATAAAGCCTCTAGCCATATTGAATTAAAATCCAAAAACAAATGAAGACAGTCACATTTTGAGGTTCAATCCTCCCAGATACAACATCAGCTAATATGGCTCCTGCTCAGAGAATTTAATCATGAAAACAAGTTTGGAGAATTTATTCCTTCTTTCATGGATCTCCAGGTTGAAATATGTTTGGCAGGAAGGCTTGGTTTTTTATAAATGATATTAAGTGAATATGGCTAATACAAAGAGATAAACAAACCTGAATGATAGAAGAAAAAAAGGATGGGGAAGACAGCTGAGGAAAGAGCTGGTATTCGCAAATTCTAAACAGAAACTCTAAGTCCTTTTTGTTTGTCTGTGAATTTTGATTGGATTTTCTTTGAATAGGTTCAGATACATAGGAGGGAGTGCAAACATCACCCCCGTAGACTGATTTTATTTTCATTGCTGATATACTCAGAATAGACTCTTCAAGCACATATAGCAATTCTATTTTTAATTCTACAGGGAGTCAGAGGTGAGGGAAGTAAAGAAATATTGGACAACATATGCAAACATTCAACAGTAAGGTACATAAGCCCCAGTATATGGCAATTTTGAATCTCAAGGGAGTAATGGAGAGGAAGATATCTGTAAATTAAATATGCCTATTGAGACAGAGTTTCTCCGTGTAACAAGCTCTGGCTGTCCTGGAGCTCACTCTGTAGACCAGCTGGCCTTAAACTCACAGAGATTAGCCTGCCTCTGCCTCCTGACTTCTGGGATTAAAGGCATGTACCACCATTATCTGGCCTATACCCATTACTTTTCATAGCAACTTTTGATAAGTACAGGTAGCAAGGTATTCATCACTGTGGACAAATGGAATACCGTGAGATAGAGCAGTATCATAGAATCACATGTAAAATCTGAAAGACACAGAACTCTAGACCTGAATTCAGGGAACTCCAGACTTAATGCAGCCCTGAGGTAGAGCTGCCGATCTGGAAAATACTGACTTGTGATGGAATTTAATTCTCTTACTCTCTCGTCAAATAAAAACATAACAATAATAATTCTTGATCTCAAAATTGCTTAGATGATTAGATATGCATAGGAGTTATGCATCAGGAATGGAGAGCATATCTCCATTCAGTAGTTAAGAACACACTTTTCCACTTTTCTAGTAAACTCAGGGTCTACTTACAGCACCCATGTGGAGGTTTACAATTATGTGCAACAACAATTCCAATATATCCACCTCCCCTCTGGCCTTTTTGGGTACCGCATGCATGGGAGGCCGACATAAATGGAAACGTATGCACATAAAATAAAACAAATCTGTGTTGTTGTTGTTGTTGTTGTTGTTGTTGTTGTAAGATAGAAAGATGAGACTGATACTCCAACCAAGGATCATTCATGGACATCAGCTAGAACCCCTGCTCAGATGCAGCCTGTGGCAGCCCAGTCTCCAAGTGGTTCCCTTGTAAGGGAAGAGGGACTGTCTCTGACGTGAACTCAGTGGCTGGCTCTTTGATCTACTTTCCCCCACCCCCACCCCAGGGGAGAGCAGCCTCATCAGGCTACAGAGGAGGACAATGCCGCCAGTCCTGATGAGACCTGATAGGCTAGGGTCAGATGGAAGGGGAGGAGGACCTCCCCTGTCAGTGGACATGTAGAGGGGTATGGGAGGAGATGAGGGAGGGAAGGTGGGGCTAGGAGGGAATAAGGGTGGGGGTACAGCTGGGACACAAAATGAATAAACTGTAATTAATGTAAAAAAAATAAAAAGTAAAAAGGCAGAAAGATAAAGAGACTCACAAAAATCAAACATCTATAGCCAGGGTAACAACTGGTTGCTGGTGCCAGCTTTAACTTTCAGAAAGAACTTACTTTAGAATGTCAAATTGGTTTGTTTTATTTTAGATTTTCTTTTTTTTATTTTAATTTTATTTTATAAATTTATTTATTTACTTATTACAATTTATTCATTTTATATTCTAACTGTAGCCCCCTGCCTCATCTCCTGCCATTCCCACCATCTCTCCCTCTTTCCCCCTATTCCCCTCCCCTAGTCCACTGAAAGGGGGAATCCTCCTCCTTACCATCTCACCCTAGCTTACCAAGTCTTATCAGGACTGCCTGGGTCCTCTTCATCTGTGGTCTGGCAAGGCTGCTCCTCCAAGAGAAAGTTAGGGGAAGTGATCAAAGAGTTAGCAACAGAGACCATGTCTGAGAAAGGGCCTGCTCTCTTTCCTAAGGCACCCACATGGATCTGACCTGCCTATGGCAAGGGGTCTGGGTCTTCTCCAAGTATGGCCCTTGGTTGGTGCACCAGTCTCTACAGGGACCCCTGGACTCAGATTTGTTTACTTTGTTGGTCTCCTAGCAGAGCTCCTGTCCGCTCTGGATCCTTCTATCCCACCTTCTTTTATAAGACTCTTTGCTCTGTGCCCAAAATTTGTCTATGAGTCTTGGCATCTGCTACCATCCCATGCTGGGTCAAGCCCTTAAGAGGACATCTGTGACAGGCTCAAGTCCTGTTCCCTCTCCTGCACCTCTTCATATGTCTATCCTGTTTTCCCTTATGAATGAGAATTGTGCATCCTCCCTTGGGTTCTCCTTGCTATTTAGTTTCTTTAGGTCTGTGTATGATCTTCTTTATTATGATTATCCTATATTATATGACTGATATCTGCTTATAAGTGACCTTATATGTCTTTCTGCCTCTGGGTTATCTCATTCAGAATGATCTTTCTGCCTCTGGGTTATCTCATTCAGAATGATCTTTTCTAGTTCCATCAATTTGCCTACAAATTTTATGATTTCTTTGTTTTTAATAGCTGAGTATGGTTCCATTGTGTAACTGTACCATGATTTCTGTATCCATTCCACAGTTGAGGGGAATCAAGGTCGTTTCCAGATTCTGCCTATTACGAATAAAGCTGTTATGAACATAGTTGAGCAAATGTCCTTATTGCATGGTGGAGCATTCCCAGGAGTTCTATAGCTGGGTCTTGAGGTTTTCAAACACATACTATTTTGCTAATACTTTTCTCTAGCTCTATTGTAATACAACTGACAACTAAAATGCATATATACAAGCGGAAAATACAATGAATGTGTTTTAAAATAGTGATCACAAACAAGCTGATTAGTATATGCAATAGCTTTATGTTTGCATTTAAAAATAGTAACTATACAGCACAAATTCCAAATATAAATTCCCACTGTAGTATATGGATACTATCATGTTATAAGTCTCCAGATGTGGCATACCTCAGAGCTGAGAATTTGTATATTTTGAGCAATACCTATTACCCCTACCCTCTGATAACCTCAAAAATTAACAATTGAATTATCACATGTTCTACAATGTTACCGCTGAGTACATAGCAAATACGATCATGGTATTAGTGTATGTCTTCACTGCCTTATCAATAACAGTGGCTAAAATAGAATGCCACAGTAAGTGTACATCACCAAATCAGTAAGAAGGAAATGCATCATGGCATATTGTTCAACCCTTAAAGAAGAAATCCTTCTACGTCTTTCATCTGTGGCAACATAAATGAACCTGTGCGTGTGAGGGCGTATTATTCTGTTAAGTGACTTAACAGGTTGTAGAAATAGTAAGTACTTCATACATAATATTATTCCTGAGTGGAATATGCAAATAAAAAGAACTTACAGAAGCCATTATTTTGTTTTTACAATGGATAATATGATCTGAATTTCTAACTTAAAAAAACAAAAACAAAAACCAGATTTCCAGCAGTGGACATTGAAGGTTCCATGGCAATGATCGCCTGAGGTCAAGGATAACTGCTCAACAGAGATCTAGATGGATCTCAGGGCCTCCTCTTTCCCTTTGTTTCTGCTCAGTATTCTTTCTTCATGCCGGTATCTTTTATTTCCTGGAGGCACATACATGTGTGACACACATATTCACTGTTCAAAACACAAATGCCTCTCTAAGTGCAGAGGCATGCTGAAATGCAAGGAAGGCAGCCTCCCAAAGAAGGTAAGGGACATAACAAGGATACTTCTTCTGGGGTGTTGATCTGTTTGATTTAATAAAAACATGGTAATCTTATACATCTATTTCAAATACACACACATACACCTGTGTGTGTGTGTATATATATATTTATGTATGTATATAATTGTATATATACATAATTTCTTTTTATTTATTATATATAATAATATATACATTTATATATTTATTATATTTGTATATAATAAATACAAAGAAATTAGCTTTCATCTTGGCCCTAAATTGTGTATCTTTAAATTTTCTCGTTGTAAATATACTCCTCCAGGATGTATTTCAGAACACTTCTGCAAGTGCCCACACATACATAAGTGGTATTGCAAGGCACTTCCTAGGTTATGACATTGTTTAATATAACATTACAACCCATTCCATAGACGTGCATGCAGGCCTATATTCTCATCCTGATAGAAGAATAACATTAAAATGCGAATGGCATTATACAACTCAGGCCACTTTTTGCTTTTAAAAAGAGAATTTTATTTACAAACAATGGTGCTATAATCACCTCTTCTTTTCAGTGCCAGGGTCCCATAAGTTAAACAATACCCCTGAGCTAAATTGTCTGTCCCAATGAGGCTTTGTTGTTGCAAATTTGCCAGTTTGTCTGTTGGATAAATTCAAAGAAGAGGTGTTACCATGTCAATGTAAGTGCATACTTTAGTTTCTGATTAATACAGGGAAGTAGAGATTAATCGTGGAGTGCCAGTGAAGCAGTGAGACTTTTTCCATTAAAGCATAGAGTTGCTTTGATATTAGTATGAGATCACAAAATATAATGTGCCATTTTTATCAGCTAATAAATATCTCCTGGTTTACACTCACTGTACGTGAAAATTTAAACTGAGAGAGAGACACACACACAGAGAATGTGCGGACTGTTGTCCTCTCCCTGCTGTGTCTGCACACATCAAAAGCAGGATGTCTGTCTCGTCTCTGAAACTTAGACCCAGCATCTTCTGTTAATAAAACTGACAACAGAAGGAAAGCTCATCCACATCCCAATCAGTTAGATGCCTAGAGAGACAGAGAGCCAAGAGGAAAAGAGGCAAAGCCGTGTGCCGAAGCCCGCAGAGGCGGGATGTGCTCTGGGCTGAGTTCCAGCTGCAGAGTGGCTGCGAAAAGCCTCCAATGTTTCAAACAACAGTCTGCAAAGGGAAGACGCCTGTGTAGCAGGATGTGCTAGGACAAAGAGTTTCCCTGGCTCTTTATTGTTAAGTGATTTAATCCTACCCACACTGTTTTTTTTTTTTTTTTCCCACTTAACTGCTAGGGGACAGAACATGATATATATGTACTAACTTCCTAGAGCAATCTGTAGAAGCTGTTCCATCAGGGCTCTTTTAGGTGACCCCCAAAAGACACCATTGAAAGGCCACTGAGCTGCTAAAAGACCTCTATTGTCCCTCTGGAATATTCATTATTTTCCATGTTTGGAAATGAATGTAGTATTTTAATGGCTCGTATTTATTATAAAATTTAATCTTTGTTCTTGGTGAGGCATGTCCTATCACTAAAGAATATTGACAACCAACAAGCAAACATAAACAGAGATTAATGGATTCAGCGGCTTAAAAATCTATACAATGGCGCAACGGGCCAATAAATTTATTCCTATTAAGGATTTTATGTTCAGTAAAATCAGGTGCCAGTATATTGTGCTCAGAATGGAGGATAATTTATGAGTGGTGAAATCCAGACCACTCATAATACCTTCTCCTTGTGGATTATTTGTGGTTCTCAAAACACTTTCACATGCCTAACTCATTCCCAGCAGTAACCTTGTACATTTTTGCAGAGTACGAGGTAAACTTGATTCACCCAAGGTTATCTCAAGTCCCTTTGTAAAAGGTCAGAGCATAAGTGAATTCAATAAGTGATCGTGAGAGTCGGAAAATGAGAGACTAAGTGTATTACCAAAGATCAAAGCAATGACAGGCCAAGACCCATACTTCAGTAGAACTTAAAGGCAAGGCTGTTTATGCCAGGTTTGCTTTTATTTCTATCTTCAGAGAGAATGAATTGTTTCTTATAAGGTGTTTCTCTGGCCCACCTTGTTGTCAGTAAGAGCCATTATGGTTTCGGAGACCCACTGTCCATGAGAAGAATATTTCCCTCACACTGAATTATCATCTCTTAAAGCTGTGCTGGGATAGCTTTACTAAAGGAATATTGCTTTTATTTTGAAAAGAAATGTACATTTAAAGCTACAATCCCAATAAAGCAAAAACTGAAAGAGAAGAAAAGAATAGTTGAAACCCAGATGATACTATGTGTTCTGGTTAGCCTTAAATGCCAAGTGGACATAATCTAGAATTGAAAAGAATCTCAGTCAAATAATTGTCTACATCAGACTGTCCTATGGACGTGTGTGTATATGTGTGTTTGTGTGTGTGTGTGTGTGTGTGTGTGTGTGTGTGTGTGTAGGGGCTTCACTGTTAATTGGTGAAGAAAGGCCAGATCTACTCTGGGTGTCACCATTACATAGGCAGACGGCTCAGAATTATAAAAGAAAAGTGGCTGATACACTCCCACCAGCCTTAAAACAACACCCTTCACGGTTTCTACTATCCTCTTCAGCTGTGAAGTGAGTTTCTTGGTTAGAGGTAATACTCTTTAGAACAACAGACAGATCTGCCTTCAGGTCTTATTTCCTGCCTTGACTTCATTTATTGATGGACAATGACCAGGTCTTATCTTGATTTTTCTTTGTTGACTTCTCTCAGCAATAGACTGTGACTTGGAATTACAAGCCAAATAAACTCTGTCTTTCCTAAGTTGCTATATCAATTACTTTTCTGGTACTTATGAGACAGAGAGTGTGGGAAGGTGTGGCAACTGGTGCAGGAGCTGCCTTAGAAGTCAGGAAGCAAGGAGGTCACATTTTCTTCACACACAAGAAGCCGGGAGAGAGAACAGGATATAGAGCTGGGCTACAAAACCTCAGTACTTACCCCAGTGATATGCTTACCTCAGAAAGACTCCATTGCTTCAAGTTGCACCTTCCCAAGCAGCATCCCTAAGAGGGAACAAGCAAGCACTCAAATGCACAAGGGAGACATTTCTCAATCAAATCAGCACAGTTCCTTTTGGTTAGGATATTTTACTGTAGAAACAGCAAGAAAATTAGAGCAGCATGTCAACAGTGAAAAACTGAGTTTCTGTGTAATCAGTAAAATTAGCAATTGTGTGATAATAAAAGTTGTGAAATAATAGTAATGTGATAAAAGACAAATTCACAGAATGCCCCCCCCCACATACACACAAATATGATCCTCTAAGAAAGATTCACTGAAATTTGAGAATTTGACTCCAAAGCGAATTATAGAGTGTTCAACTAAATAGAAGACTGGTATTCTCCAGAAGTATGGCGATCATAAAACAGTAGTAAGTGTTGATAGAAATAAAAAAATTAACAGGTATAATTAAATTCCATTTGAGATATTGAATTCACTGTTTCTACAAAAAACAACAACCAAACATTAGCAGAAAGAGTCCAAAAACACAGCTTAGTTAATGATAGTTTGCTAATACTAATTCTTAGTTCTAATTCTCTTATTAGTGATTATACAGATACAAGATTTAGGGGGTTGCTAGGTAAAGGCTATTTAAGAACTATTTACTGAGTAATATTTCAGTATGAATTTATTTCAAAGTAAAGAGGAATTGAAATGAAATTGATGCTTTCAAGTGTAGCACATACAGAAATATCATTGAGAACCTAAGATTATTATTTTTTTATTTCTCCTACCTTATTCTCTTGCAAACATGTTCTATCTCTGCACCTATCCAGAGCTCAGTTTACTCCACTATGCCTCCGTTCCATGTATCCCCATCCAAGGTTACCTTCTGTAGAGCTTGTCACACGGGCTTTTTCACCCTGTGGCTTCTGTAAACACAATGGCAGTAAGAGATCAAAGTCTGGGAAGTTAGTAAAGTTGTTCCGCTGTGTCTTTTCAATTCAGCTTGAGGTCTGTAAAAGCCTAATTTATTCCAAGAGCCCTCTGACAGCTCTTATGGAACATCCCAAATCTAAAGCCGTAGTTACAGTACTTTGTATGCTCTTGCACTCCCTCCCTCATATTGTCAAGTCTAGGCACGATAACTGTTGTGGCGGCTTTCTTTATGCCGGTCACACTTTGCTCAATTCTCAGCTCCTGCATTTTCAAGAACCATTTCACTCATGCCTAAATTACAAATTATGCATAACCTATGTGTTGCAAAACAATCCGTGCGGTTACAAACATCATGCCTCTTCTCTTGTAACTAGAAAGGGAAGTACATGTAGTATCTGTTGAATAAGAGAAACTCTCTCCTCTATAGGCCTTCAATTCTGACTATGTCACCCCCTGGCTTCACTGTAGTGTATATCTGTAACATGGTGAGTACTCAGGACTCCTCAGCTCATTTATGGAAAGTTGATAATGTTCTTCCATATTAAATAGTTTATAACCACCTTTACTTTGTCTCTAAGCCCACAGTTACTTGCTACTGTGCCTCCAACTCTACCAAAAGTGGATCAATCGCTTTTCACCCACTCTGCCTTACAGGAATCCTACTCCACTGTGTCCTCTTTGGGTAATTGAATTTCCCTCCCTGAATAATTGCTCCTTTACCACCTTTACCTTTGAAAGTCTCTGTCTCTCTCTTTCTCTCTCTCACACTATCATAGCTCATAATTCCTCTTACCAGAACTCTCTTAGTCATGACGAGGAAAACTTGTTCTGTTCTTTCCATTGCTGTGGGGTCCTACAAGCTCTGCTTCCTCCACTTCTCACCTCTCTGACCTTGTCTGCTAATGTGTTCTGTATTCACTGTTCATCCATTCTGGACTCCTTGTTCCTGTACATTAGATATCCTCTCACCTTGAGGACTTTTTCTGTATCTTCTGTCTGCAAGTTTCTTCTACCAGACGATTTATTGGTCATTTCTCTTGTTTCTATGAGTTGTTTTGTTAGGGTATGAGAATCTCTGGAGAAAGACCCCAGACTCAGACAGTATGCAAAAACAAAGAACTTTTAATCTTCAGAAGTTACCAGCATGCTGGGATCACCATTAGGGCAAAATGGTGACCCAGAAGGTAGTTCATAGGCTTTTTTTATGGACAGTTAGGGGCTTTGTGTGGTAACTCTTAAACTAATTAGTCAGAAATGATATAAGGGTATGATGGGATTCAGGATTGGCTGATTGCTTAGGAATTTTTCCCAGTTACTGGAGACTTTGTTGACTCATTGATGTTTGCCTTTTACTCATGCATTGACCTTTAATTTGATTGGTTAGGGCTGGCTGCACTTTACTTTGGGAACAGCAAGACCATAAAGTGTTCATAACATAAAGTATTCATAAATATAGCTTTTGGTCAACTTGACCTGTAAGCCGATTGGTTGTCCTCAGGTTGTGGTTTTTCCAGGAATTCTTTGTGTGAACTCTGAGAAACAGATAAGCCGTTCATGGCATCAGACTAGCCAAACAGATAGACACTAAATCTGACGAAGCTTATTCAAATATCAGCCAGGCCCAATCAGAATAGAACAGGACTGTCTGGAATGGTATGCCAGTATACTCCAGACCCCTCAGCTACTGGACCTCGACTGGGATTAGCTAGTGTCCGTGGAGGCTACATGACTGATTAGAAGTAGCTGGCTCCTTGGAATTAAGTCCTCTCAGTTTGCATAGATACCAGATATTGTTGACCAAGTTGGTAAAGCAAAATAAACTCTGTCCTCCTCACCTGCTATTACTCATTAACCACTATTTATGCTCTGTATGTTATGGTTGGAACTTAATCCCCAGTGCAGGCTTCATAAGAAATATGGTCTTTAGAAAGGGGTTGTGCATTCACGGAAGGATGTGTGCTGTACTCATGGAAATGGGGGCTGATACAGGAGCTGGGCCATCTCCCTCCTGTGGTCTCATAAGTGCAGTATCACTGTGTAATGTCCTAACCATGCCCTAATCAAGATGGCCCTTATCTGATATGGGAACCTTGGCTTTGGACTACCAAAAATTCCAGAACCCTTACAAAACAAATCTGTAGTACATACAAACTGTACAGTCTATGTTTATCTGCTACGACATCACATAATAGATTCCGGAGTTGTATTTTGCTTGTGTAAAGGACAACATTTATATACAATGTATAGACACATCTAGCTCTTTCACTAAGATATGATATGTATAATACCCTATATTTTGTTCAGTTTCATATCTTTAGTGGCCAGAAGGCCTCTCACACATAGAATATAATAAATGTCTCTGAAATTTTTTAATCAAAAATATCAATTGGATATGTATCTGGGCAAATGTTTTATTAATATCCTCCGGGATTTGAGAAGATTTCTTCATTGGAAGGAGGCAGAGAGACTTTGACAGAAATGACTCCATTGCCTAGCTAAGAAGCTGCATAAGAAAACAGCAATAAAATCCTAACTCATCAAGCATTCCTTCAACATTCCTCTCACAAAGCAACCTGTACAGAAAATTCCTCAGACACTCAGAGACAAGTTTTATGGAAACAGTATATAAATTTTTATTGATAAGAAAGCTAAAATGTGAGCAGGAATGCTTAATGATACCCTGGCTACAGCAGCAGTAGCAGAGGGAAGCAAGCTTACCATACTTCATACATTGCTGACATGTCAACTACAACACTTCATGCTTGACTGAAGAGCTATTAAAACAATTACTAGGTCATTAACAAGGACCTTTCAGAGTGGTGTTGAAGCCCACACACCAGGAGAAAACTTGCTTTGTAGGCATGTTATCCAATAGTTTGACCTAGATCTGGACAAGTGCCAATTTTCAGTTCTGGTTTTTAATCTTTTTATTTCTGGGATTGATGAAGACATTCTCAAAGACAGGTAGAAAACCTCTTTCAGGGCCTTCCATACTCCATACATTGATGCTTGGACTGTAAGAAAACCACCTCTAAGATGTATTTCATTATAAATACCCATGTTATGCCTAGCCAGAAAATGGAAAGGGAAAAGTCAAATTTGAAAAGTCAAGTTTCTTTCTTGTATTTTGGGGGTTACAAGGACATGACTCAGTAAAAATTTCTACTATGTAGCCGATGGCAACTCAGTCTCCAAGTGAGTTCCCTAGCAAGGGAAATAGGGACTGTCTCTAACATGAACTCAGTGGCTGGCTCTTTGATCATCTCTCCATGAGTGGGGCAAGGTACAGCCTTACCAGGCCACAGAGGAAGACAATGCAGCCAGTCCTGATGATACCTGATAGGCTAGGGTCAGAGGGAAGGGGAGCAGGACCTCCCCTATCAGTGGGGGAAAGGCATGGGAGGAGAAAATGGAGGACAAGTGGAGTTGGGAGGGGTGGAGGGAGGAAGCTACCCCTGGGATACAAAGTGTATAAGTTGTAATTAATACAAAATTAAATAAATTTTAGAAAAGAAAAATAAAGTAAACCAGTAGTGAAAAATTTTTACTATGTATTTTAAGAATCATTTATAGCAGTTGCAATATCCTGAATCTTAGACACAGTGCCTCCTGGAGTTCTTCTCTTTCTGTAGTTGTGCTAACTATTCTGCTCATTTGTCTTGAGTTTGGAATGTTATTTTGTCTCAATTCTCATTTCCAAACATTCATTTTCTTATTGTAGCCTACTGTTATCTCAAAACTTCTTTCTCAATAATACCACACCTGCTTCCCAATCATTTCTATTTCCCAGAGGCAGTTCTACCCCGTCACATGTAAGGAGGCAGAGAAAAGAACATATCCTGCTCAAACTAATTTACATGGATTATAAATTATTAGTAGGCCTAACTAATGAAATACTCATTAGCATTTTCAAAAGAAGCCAATGCAAATTAATTAAATGTTTTACAACTTCCTAGCTCTGAGAAAAACAGTTCTGCTGTGAGTGTGTTTGTATGTTTCTTTCACTAAAACAGAAATTAAATACAATAAAAATACCTGCAATGAAATAGAGGCTGATTTAAAAGTTCTTAATGCTCTATTAGTGATTAGATGCAAAACCGTTACTGGGAGGTTTAGGGGCTGGAGAGACAGCTCAATGGTTAAGAGCACTAACCATTATCAGGAGGTTCATTTCTTCCTATATCTCCTACAACCACCTGAGTAAGGGGTAGTCTTCCTAAATAAAATCGGCCAATAGGGACATAGCTGAATACCTATGGCAGAGTGACTGACTGCAGTGCCACCGGGACCCCAGCACCTAGACCAATTGGCTATTCAAAGTGAAGCACTGGAGAAGCGCTCTGTGCTTCTTACTCTTTTCACAGAGCGCTTTCTCACAACCTTATTATTCAGTTGAGACACTGAATAGACCGTCTTTTGTTTATTTAAATATTAAATAGCGCATATATAAAAGAACAAAGTTTTGTCATCCAGGAAGATATGTGCAACTGGAGAGAATACCAAGCAAATAAGGCCAGCCTCCATCTTTTCTCTCAGTCATGGTTCCAAGAGTTTACATGGCTACCGAAAACTCTGTATCTACATATGGCATGAAAGTAAAAGTAAAACTATGTAGGTGAACACTGGGATAAGAGAGGAATAATTTTAAAAAGAGGGTAAGAAAGGAAAGGAGGAAATATGGTCAGTGTATAACCTGTATTTACACTAAAATTTCCTTATGTAGCACAGTTATGTACAATGAATATACACCATGAAAATAAGAAACAGGAGAAAGTTTTTTTTTTTAAGGGATTTTAAAAGAAGAACAGGGAGTCTGCTGTGACAGTGTATCTAAGAATATCAGAAACTACATCCATAAAGTCTCACCAATATGACCGTGTTAAGCTGAGAAAGGACACTAGTAATAGACATGGCAAAGGATATGGGGAAAACCCAGTTGGCCTCAAAGGAACTATAGGCAACTAAGGAATGCTGAGAGCAGGAGAAATAGTTTTCCTCAGGAAGGAGCACACCAGTTTGTTATCCAATACCAAACAGTCAACCCTGAAAACATTCATAAGAGTAATATTATACCAACTTCATTGGGTTTATTTTTATATTTAAGGAGTGTGTGTGTATATGTGACCATAATTAATAAAGTAAAGTCACGAAAGAGGGAGGGAGGAAGGAGGGTGAAACCCAGGGAAAGGAGGAGGGAGGAGGCTGCAGCCAGGATACAAAGTGAATAAATTGTAAATAAACAGTTAGTGATAATAAAAAATAAGTTCACAAATTTGAAAGAGAGTAAGGAGGAGTATATCTAAGGGTTTGAAAGGAGACCAAAGAAGGGGAAATCAATAATATTAAAACTCAAAAAGTAAAATTGCTTTAAAATAGAGGACATACAGATACTATATATTTCTGCTCAATATTGGTACTTAGTCTGTTCTTGAATGAGGACAGAAACCTTGCAGAATTTCATTCCATTACTAAACAATATTCAAATATGGTGCGTATATGAGAACTCTAACTTCACTGAGGCCCTTCCTTGAACACTTACCAAGGTTGTAATATGTACACCTGTCAGTCTGATGCCTCCTGTTCATTCTCAGAGTACACAGTTCTGTAGAAATGGAATCTTGATGCCCTGCTCATAGTCTTGCTGCAGTCAATCTTAACTTTTGTTATTTTTTCCACTAATTTTTCAGGCTAATTAGGAGAGCCACTAAAATACTTGAAACATTGCCTGTGAAATCTGAATATCATGTGAAGCAGATGAATACTAATTGTAAAGTAAGTGTTGAGATCATGTCTGATAATTGTTTTAGAGTAACTGTTCAATGAAAATTGTATCATTTTCAAGTAGAAAGTTGTAAAATTGGTGAGGATACTATAGTTTTTGGATTTTTAACTTGAGGGTGATGTAGCACGGTCTTTTGAATGCACATATATTTGTTATCTTTCAAAACATAATAATTTAGCACATCCTAAATTTTCCTCATATATGAAAGACTGTATTATCTGTTTTTATACAAAAATAACATAGTTTAATGATATCAATGAACGTTTTCCCTCTCTCTTTCTAAGGGTGACAAATATTAGATGCTCTGGAGTCTCCTGGAAACGTATCATTCCACTACTGGCAAGTAACAGCCTCCCAAAGGCTTGCCTGAGGATGAAAGACCTGCTTCTTAAGTGTATCATATCACCAGTGCACAGCTGTTGGTTGCTGGAGTTCTAGTCTTCATATGAGCATCTCTATGAGATTGCTTGAGTACCCTTTGTACAGTTCCTACCTCTACTCTAATCGTCAGGACAGCACAGTGCAGAACTGAGTGTGCAGCTGTGAACTGAATGGCTATGTCCCTCCTAAATTCATATGCGGAAATCATAACTCCTCATATGAAAGTGTTAGAATATAAATGTTTGGGAGGTAAGTAGATGATGAGGGTGACTATTAGTCAATGGGTTCAATATTCTTCCATCCTATTGCTTTCTAGGGGAGGGGGCCACAGCAGGGATACAAAGTGAATAAATTGTAATAAATAATAATGTAAAATACAGTAAAAAAGGAAGGAAGGAAGGAAGGAAGGAAAGAAAGAAGGAAGGAAGGAAGGAAGGAAGGAAGGAAGGAAGGAAGGAAAGAAAGAAGGAAAGAAGGAAGGAAGGAATATCCAAGCCAAGAAATGAGTCCTCATGAGAGACATGATCTGCCATTAATTCGGTCATGTATTTTCCATACAATAGAAGAGTGAGGAGTAGATTTTTTTTCAGTCATGTAGTGTACAGTAAGTTGATAAAGCTTTCTAAAAAGACTAAACAATGGTTTGTGGCCCACAATTTGTCACTTTTATGAGACCTGTTCTCTTCGTCACATTAACAAATCTTGATATAATGAAAAAAGCATCTGCAAAAGAATATAAATTTCAGGAAAGCAAAGGCCAGGAGAACCACTTTCAAGATTGACAGCCAGGATATGAAAAGCAAGAACACTGTCTTGTATACATGCTTTATTCACTGAACAAATGTTTGTTGACTATATATTTTCTTAAAGTCAGAGTAATAGGAAGCAGAATGTTCATGAGTTCTGATGATTCATGAATAGCAGCTCTCTCTCACATGCTGTGGTCCCCTAACAAAAACTTGATACTTTACATAGTTAAGTATTATTTTTGCTTTGTAAGAAATATTTCTGAATTTATTTTTAACTATTTTATGTGTTTGTACGCGTACTTGTTTGTTGGTTTGTACCCTACTTGCGATACGGGTGCCTGTGGAGACCAGATAGTATGTCTGTCTCTCAGATCTGGAATTGCAGGTGGTTGTGAGCCTTTATTTGGGTTCTCAGAACTGAATCCAGCTCCTTTGCAGTATCAGCAAGCCCTCTGAACAGGCGAGCCACTCCTCCACCAATAATAACCATTTTTAGATCAAGATTTAGAAAGAAACATAGCCAAACAGGGCTTATTAACAACTCTGAGCATTATCATTTCACCTGAAGATATATGATAAAAATTAAGCATGGATCTTATAAAAATAGACTAACTTTCAAAGGGTTATCCAAATCCTTTCAAAAACTTACCTACACATGGACCTCTACATAGCCCCCAAATGTTTTTTAGGACGTACATTGAAAATAATAGCTATGCAATCCTAATTAGTCATCTTTATTAATACACTATAAAAAATACATCTTCCAAATATAATCTTTTCAAAATAATTAGTTCAAGTGAATAGCATTTTAGTCCTAATAAAATTTCAAATATATCAAACCTTTGAACTCAAAGAAATGTCTTCCTCTACTAAGCCACCCCTTCCTCAAGATCAATAGCTTCTTTGTTGAAAAAAAAATGATTTTGAAACCAGCTCTCTGTTTCATCATTTTCTCATTAAATCCTTTTATCCTTAGAACTGGTAGGAAAGCAGAAGTTCTCATTAGAATTCATTGGTCCAAGTAAGACTTTGGCTTAAAACCATTCAGCATTTTCAGATAATTGAAAAAAACGTTCTCAGGACAGTGCACCAGACATTTTGCTTTGAAAATTAAGCATAATTACCTCATTGAAGGATTATTTCACAACTCAGTAGACTTCCTTCCAGGAGAAGCATTTTGGTGTTAATTCTAGATGCTTTTCTTCTTCTTTTGTGCTAGACTTACAGTAGCTGTCTTTTATTCCCGGAGGCACTCTGAGGGGAATGGGACTCTTTTGCAAATGAAACCACTATTTGATCAAGTTTAATGCCATAAACTGCATTTAAACACAATCATTTTCCTTTGTGCCTATGGTGATGACAAATGTATGAATATGCATATTTACTCCAGTTGCCATTAAATTTTTCTAATGTCACAATGGTTTTGTGGGAGCACTTACGTGTGTGGCGTGACAATGTTCCCTCACTCTAATTCATGTGTAGTATTGCTCTCTGGCCTTTGGGTTCGGTCAGCATTCTGAGCCACTCATGAAGCGCTCCACTTAACCCTGCCTGGCTGGACCTGTTCCATTCAATCACACTTTTTAGTTCCTAGTAACGGTAGCTTTTAACTCACTTTTTCTAACTTTTAATCTTGTAAATGTGTATTTTAATTTTAAAGAACAAAGCAGTAGCCTTGGATGTAGTGTTTCACAGCATCATTGAAAAGAGATTTTAAAATCTTTTTTTGCTACTTTGAAAATTTTAGTGCAAGTGTGTTTAGAAGAAAGGTCATTTAAAATACAGCAGAGAGAGCATTACCACATAGGAAACTTCTTTCCAGTCCTCATTCTCACACTTTATCACCATGTGTCACTAGAAAAATCACCTACCATTCTGATATTCCCTAGCCACTTCACTGAATCATTTAAGAAACAGATGTTATGTGCACAGGGTTACAATCATATGAGGAAGGTGATGTCTCTCCCTTATTGTAAAGAATTCTTTTTTAATATGCTAATTTTGTTGCTTTATCTATTATTATTTAATTCTTTTCATATTTTACAGTCATAAATTCCTCCCAGTTTCTCCCAGATCCTCTCCAGCTCCCTACCCATCCACCATCATTTTTTCTCTCTCTCTCTAAAAAAAAAAACTTAAACAAACAAAAAAAATCAATAAAACAAAAAATACCTAAACAAACAAAAATCACATATACCCCTACCCTCAACATACACACACAAACAAACAAAAATAACACATGAAATCCATCCCGTGGTGGACAACTATCCCTGGGAATGGAATGTGCTGTAGAACAGGGCAGGCAGGTGCATGGACACTCCCGTGGAGAAACTGATTTTCCTTTTCTCAGCAATGATCACTGCAAATAGCGTTTTTGGTTAGGGGTGCGCTTTTGGGTTAACTTCTTCTCCATTCTGGAGTTTTGCCTTGTTTGAAAATGTGCAGTTCTTGTGCATACTGCCATGGTCTCTGTGAGCTCATACATGCCTCAGCTTTGTTTTGTCTGGAAGATGCCTTTTCCTTGGAGTCACCTACCACCTCAAGCTCTGCCACGTTTGTCTTTCTGTGCCTGGTTCACTTTATTCAGAATGATTGTTTCCAGCTCCACCGATTTACCTGCAGAGTCCATACATTTTGTTTTTCTGAACGGCTGGATAATATTCCTTTGTGCAAAAGCACCAAATGATGTTTCTTTAAACATCATTCAATTGATCAACATCTAGGCTGTTTCAAAATTTTGGCTGTTCTGGATACAGCAACAATAAATATGCATGAGAAAGTAGAGTGTAAAGTCTTTTGGAAATGTGCTCAAGAATGATATAGCTGTATTTTGCTCTAGATATAATTTCAGCTTATTTTAAAGAACCTCTACACTGCTTTTCATCGTGATTGTACCAGTTTCTAATTTCACCAGCGATGAATACATGACCTCATCGCACATCTTCACCAGCATTTGAAAATTAAAAGTATTGTTTTTTTCTATGCCCACTCTAGCTCCCAAATAATGACATGGAGAGCTATTAAATTTATTAATAAGCTTTAAGCACGATTCTGGGCAGACTTTCACCTATTCTAACCCAACTATGCTGCCCTGGCCTACTTCCCAGCCATGTGCCCTGCTACCTGCCAGCACAGTCTTGCCCTGGCTCCCCCTGCTCCAGTTTTGTCCTCGTGGTGACTTTTTCCTGGCAACCTCCTCATAGATACTTTCTCATAGCAATCTTCTCCTGCTATTCTTCTCTCTCTTCCACATCTCCACCTAGGACCCTACTCATTAGATCACTAATACCACTTCAATGCTCCTGTTCAGCTCTTCATTAACCAATCAGAGATGATGAAGAACAATTTTTACACAACATTGAGACAGAAGACTCTTCAATAATAATGACAATGTCCACATCAGTGCTGCAGCCAGATGTCTGGATAAAGAAATCAGCATTTGAACACACCATGCACAAACCATCATCAGAGGAATGGATACAGAAATTGTTACACTTACACAATGGAATACTACTCAGCATTCAAAAATGAGGAAATCATGAAATTTGCAGGCAAATGGTGGGATCTAGAAAAGATCATTCTGAGTGAAGTATCCCAGAAGAAGAAAGACAAACGTGGTATATACTAGCTTTTTTTTTTTTTTTTTTTTTTTTTTTTGTATGTAACAATGGTGTTCAACAGTGCATAGAAGTGTTTTAGCTTCAGGAGGTCGCAATGACCTCATGTTGTTGGTCTTAGTGCCTGTGCTAACAGTGTCCTTCAGAAAGTCTTTCCTTGTGTCTAGGAGTTCAAGTGAGCTCTCAACTTTTTCTTCTGTCTAATTTGTAGTATCTATAATTTTGTTGAAGCATTTGGTAACTTTTGTGTGAAGCTAAGTGATTGCAGGAACTTTTCCCTACTTAGTAAAAACAACCAACCAAACAAACAAAAAAAAAAAACCTTTTCTTCTTTTTAGTTTTTAATTATTATCTTTATATTTTTATTTCAAATCAAAAAAGAATTCAGATTCCTTAGAAAGAGAATATGTCTTTAATACAAACTGTAGAATTTTTATATCTCTATATTTTTGTTAAAAAGAAGTGAAATTGTAGAATTTAAGTGTTTCAATATGCTCACATACTTATCTATAATATAATGAGAAAGCCCCTTGATCCTCATTATTCCCACTTCTGCATGGTTTTAATAAATTAAGTTATAAAGTATCTGTCTGAAGTAGCTGTATTCTAAGTAGCTTTATCCTAATGAACCACTTATATAAATGTAAAGTTAATCCTATAGTCCTTAGAAAATAAAGGAGCTGATAATATATTGATTTGAACATGAGAAGTAAAGAATATTTTTATTTAAACTAATTTAAAATTATTTTAGGAATTCAAATCAACACAATTTAGAAAATCTTTGGCAGTTGAGACTGACTTGACATTTTGGGTTTAATGAATAAAACTACACCTTTTTGCATTTTCAAATGTGAGTGTTTTACACCTGCAGATTATCATCTTACTTATGTGCATTTTTATTAAACTTAATACCCTTTACTGGATAAATCAACTAGTAACACAGACGACTATGTAACTGAAGGATTTTCATCCTCTGACCTCTTAGAGATCACTGGATTTTTTTTTTCTCCTCATGGTTCAACTCCTGTATTTTTGCCTTAATACAATCTTTTAAATTGATATTTTCTTTTCCCTTTTGTAACAGTTCTGATCTCTAGGTCCCCAAACAACTCACCTTTGCCACTGGAGTTGTGTGGCTTGCTTTGGTGCCTTTACAGAAAGGCCACTGAGCATCCATAAAATTCTGTCTGTGAAACTTCCTTTCCCCTAATAAGGAGGTTTTTTTATTGCCTCTGAGTGGTTCAGCACTGAACAATGCTTGCATTAAAATAAACAGAAATGGACTTTGTTGAACTTCAGTCACCTTCTGAAGTATTGGAATTATTAGTGGTAGTTAAACAAAAACTCCCACATTTTTGTATTCTGGACCATTGTTGGCACTAGCTTGCCCTTCAATGTTAGATGCATCTTTATCTTTTCTACAAGGCCTTATAGATGGCTCTGTTACTCCTTACACAGTCAGGCTTTTTTTTCTTAGAGGTGTTTTGTAAAAATTTACACCTTATATACTGCAATAAGCTAATTTATGAGGTTGATTAATTTTACAGTGTTCTTTGTCTTTTACAAGCTCGTTCCAAACTTCATTTTTCCCATTGTTTGTGTTTCATTGAACTTATTTAATTTTTCACTTCCAAGATTTTTGCTTCATTCTTTTATATTTTACAATTCTTTCCTAAGTTTCTCACTTGACTTCTTTTGCTTAGGAACTTTCTTTAGAATTCTTTATCACTTCTTCCATCTCCAATCCTTTGGTGTCTATTGTTAGAGATACTTTGTTCCTTTGGAAGCATTATATTGCCTTGATTTTTCACACTTTTTATGATCGGTTGACTTTACCACATTTAATAAGATGGCTTTCCTAGTTAGAATCTGTGTATAAAAATGCTAAGTATAAAAATGCTAAGCATAACATATGTATGCTTAGACTTATTTAATTAAATGTTCTTAATAACACATAGCAGAGCTATGATAGATTACCTTAAGCTCAGCTATACTCACTGTTACACTTATATTAAAAGACAAAAAAGTAAAACCTTACAATAGTGACTGACATGATAGCTTCAGCTTAGGGTGAGGGTGGTTGCAGTGGCCACACCTTCTACCAATAGTTCCATAACAGTCATAAGAAATTGTGGCCATTGTCTCACCACAGGTCTTTAAATTATTTCTCGTGCTCTTCCAAAGATTCTTTTAACTACCTAGCATTATTTCAGAAAATTGACACCTTCTTGAAGCATTCAGATTGATTTATTTCACTTGCAACCCAAACTATGAATTATAAACTATCATCTCACACAAAGCCCGTTAGAAACTAAACTGTGTTCAATACTTTTCGACTGTTCACCCTATTTGACGGCCAATAAGTACTAATTACATTGAAAGAATGTTTTAGAGATATTTCTCTAACAATGTCTTAAAAACTGCAAGGTGGATGGCCAAATTTCAATCTCATACAAAAGTCTGATTTGTTTGAACTTTAGATTTAATTTTGTTTTTGTTATTTTAAATTGATGATTCAAAATTGGATGTTTCATACTTTAAGGAAGATCTCTATATTCAGCATTGTATGAGCAGATGTTCAACAGGAACTGATCAACATAGTCATGGCACTTTAAGAAGCTGGGCACATACACCTTGTCTGGTTCAGTCACTTCGTTGTCTGTCTGATCCTGCAATTATCATCCAGTAGTAGTCCCATGTCATAGAGTTCAGACACATGTTTTCTCACTACTGCAGAAGACTTAAAACACCATACCCTTTGGATTAGTTTTCCCAGGATGATGTATTGCATATCTCCTAACTTGGAAGAAATGGTCAAGAAACAGTAATAATTACAATAAGAACAAGTGTGAGACTGTGTAATAGAACATGGGTCTCCTTAAGCCTACTGACCATGTGTTTCATCTCCTGAGGCATAAGAATGATGATGATGCTTTCCAGTCCCATCATTTACCTGCAGATTTCATGATTTCCTTATTTTTCATTGCACAGTAATACTCCATTGTGTAGATGTACCACAATTTCTGTATCCATTATTCAGTTGAGGGGCATCTGGGCTGTTTCCAGCTTCTGCCTATTACAAATAAGGCTGCTACAAACATTGTTGAGCAAATGTCCTTACTGTATACTTCAGACTCTTTTGGATATATGCTTAGGAGTGGTATGGCTGAATCCTGAGGAAGCACTATTCCTAGTTGTCTGAGAAAGTGCCAGATTGATTTCCAGAGTGGTTGTACAAGTTTACATTCCCACCAGCAGTGAAGGAGGGTTCCCCTTTCTCCACAACCTCTCCAGCATGTGTTGTCCCTTGAGTTTTTCATCTTGGCCATTCTGATGGGTGTAAGGTGAAATCTCAGGGTCTTTTGGATTTGCATTTCCCTAATGGCTAGCGACTTTAAGCATTTCTTTAAGTGTTTCTCTGCCATTTGATATTCCTCTACAGAGAGTTCTCTGCTTAGCTCTGTTCCCCATTTTTTAATTGGATTACTTGGTTTGCTGCTTTTCAGCTTCAGGGAAAGGATCATGCTGAGTGAACTGTCCCAGAAGCAGAAAGAAACACACGATATGTACTCACTCGTGTAGACATATAACATAGGATAAACCTACTAAAATCTGTACATGTGAAGAAAATAATCAAGAAAGAGGACCTGACTAAAACGCTCAATCCCCATCCCAAAAGGCAAAGAGGATGGACATCAGAAGAAGAAGAAAACAGGAAACAACCTAAAAACCTTCCACAGAGGGCCTCTGAAAGGCTCTGCCCTGCAGACTATCTGCCCTGCAGATGCTGAGACTTATGGCCAACTGTTGGGCAGAGTGCATGGAATCTTATGTAAGAAGTGGGAAATAGTAAGATCTGGAGAGGACAGGAACCCCACAAGGAGAGCAAAAGAACCAGAAAATTTGAACACAGGGGTCTTCCCAGAGACTCATACTCTAACCAAGTACCAGGCATGGAGATAACCCAGAACCCCTGCACAGATGTAGCCCAGGGCAGTTCAGAGTCCAATTGGGTTACATAGTAATGTGAAGAGGGACTACCTCTGACATAACCTGATTGGCCTGCTCTTTGATCACCTCCCCTGAGGGGGGAGCAGCCTTATTAGGCCACAGAGGATGACAATGCAGCCACTCTTGATGTGATCTGATAGACTAAGCTCAGAAGGAAGGAGAGGAGGACCTCCCTTATCAGTGGACTTGGGGAGGGGTATGCGTGAAGAAGGAGGAGGGAGGGTGGGACCAGGAGGGGAGGGGGGCTTATGGGGGATACAAAGTGAATAAAGTGTAATTAATAAAATAAAAAAGAATGATGATGATGATTATTAATGTGTTCGCCATGGGTTTTCTAGGACTAGATTAGCAAGCAAAGCAGTCGGAGGACAGCCTCTTTAAACACAGTTTAATGTCCAACGATATATGTGATTTCTACAAAAATGATGTTCTTTGACTTTTATGATTTTAATTATAATTTATTCTTAAGATCTTGTAAGTTATTTTAAATCCTTTATATATGTGTGTATACATGTATACATGGATATGTGTATACAGTATATTTTCATTCACATGTAAAATAGAAATTCAAGACTGATTATGTTCACACAACTCTGTAAATTAATAAGAGTATGATATTTATGGATTATTTTTGTAAACTCCCTGCTTAAGAAAATAGCAGTTAGGTATAATAACTTTTTAAAAATAGCTCGGTGCATCAATTATCCATCAAGAGCAATGGCCCACATTCTCTACTTGTGTAATCCTACCAAGTGCCGCTGTTCTCGCCTCAACTACAACTTCGTATTTAACTGAATGAAAGGGAAACTACTGCAATAAATTAGATTCTCGGAGCACCTACTAAGTGCTAGTACTAGTCATAACCCAGTTGTAATGAGACTTTATTCTTTGGTGTTTTTTTTTTACATCATTAAATTCTTATTCTTTTTTTTAACACCTTCGATATCTTTATTTGTGAGTTCATTACAATGAAAATATTTTTTCTTTTTTTTAATTTTTCATCAATTACACTTTATTCATTCTGCATCCCCCCATAAGCCCCTCCCTCCTCCCCTCCCGATCCTACCCTCCCTCCTCCCTCTGCATGCATGACACTCCCCAAGTCCACTGATAGGGGAGGTTCTCCTCTCCTTTCTGATCTTAGTCTATCAGTTCACATCAAAAGTGGCTGCATTATCCTCTACTATGGCCTGGTAAGGCTGCTCCCCCCCCCCAGGGGGAGGTGATCAAAGAGCAGGCCAATCAGATTATGTCAGAGGCAGTCCCTCTTCACATTACTATGTAACCCAATTGGACTCTGAACTGCCCTGGGCTACATCTGTACAGGGGTTCTGGGTTATCTCTATGAATAGTCCTTGGTTGGAATATGAGTCTCTGGGAAATTCCCTGTGTTCAAATTTTCTTGTTCTGTTGCTCTCCTTGTGGAGACCCTGTCCTCTCCAGCTCTTACTATTTCCCAGTTCTTACCTAAAATTCCATTCACTCTGCCCAACACTTGCCCATCAGGCTCAGCATCTGCTTTGATAGTCTGTAGGGCAGAGGCTTTCAGAGGCCCTCTGTGGTAGGTTCCTAGATTGTTTCCTGTTTTCTTCTTCTTCTGATATCCATCCTCTTTGCCTTTCTGGATGGGGATTGGACATTTTAGTTAGGGTCCTCTCTCTTGCTTAGTTTCTTTAGATGCACAGGTTTTAGTGGGTTTATCCTATGTTGTATGTCTATATGAGTGAGTATATACCATGTGTGTGTGTCTTTTTGCTTCTGGGACAACTCACTCAGGATGATCCTTTCCAGATCCCACCATTTACCTGCAAATTTCATGATTTCCTTATTTTTCATTGCTGAGTAATATTCCATTGTGTAGATGTACCACAATTTCTGCATCCATTCTTCAGTTGAGGGGCATCTGGGTTGTTTCCAGCTTCTGGCTATTACAAATAAAGCTGCTACAAACATGGTTCAAAGAAGAGCTAACACCAATTCTCTTCAAACTATTCCACAAAATAGAAACAGAAGGAACATTACCAAACTCATTCTATGAAGCCACAGTCACCTTGGTACCTAAACCTCACAAAGACTCAACAAAAAAAGAGAATTTCAGGCCAATCTCTCTTATGAACATTGATGCAAAAATACTTAATAAAATACTTGCAAACCGAATCCAAGAACACATTAAAGATATTATCCACTATGACCAAGTAGGCTTCATCCCAGGTATGCAGGGGTGGTTCAATATATGGAAATCCATCAATGTGATCCACCATATTAACAAACTGAAAGAAAAAAACCACATGATAATCTCCCTAGATGCTGAAAAAGCATTTGACAAAATCCAACATCCATTCATGTTCAAAGTATTGTTGAGATCAGGGATACAAGGCACATATCTAAACATAATAAAGGCGATATACAGCAAGCCGATAGCCAACATCAAACTGAACGGAGAGAAACTTAAAGCAATCCCACTAAAATCAGGGACAAGACAAGGCTGCCCACTCTCTCCATATCTCTTCAACATAGTGCTGGAAGTCCTTGCTAGAGCAGTAAGACAGTTGAAGGAGATCAAGGGGATACAAATTGGAAAGGAAGAAGTTAAATTCTTATTCTTTTTTTTTTTTTTCAATGCAGTTTATTCAGGAACATTGAACAATCCTCGGACCCCGGGGAAAGCCAGCCCACAGCTTAAATAGCCTCTGGGTAGCCAACCCAGGCGTGCCACGGGGGCAATGCAGATAGGTCCACATACATGGAAGCAAGCCAGATCCTCGGCCTTAGCCAAATGTGGAGTTGTTCGTGACAGAGAGCACTCACCATCGGGAAGGCGGAAGGCAGAAACCAGCTCCATCTTTAAGGCATAGCATTCCGCAGCTCTCTACAGTTCCCCCTTTTTGTTTCAGACGCATCAGGCAAGAGTAGAGGTCTGATCTCCGTCTTAAGTGAAGCTGTGATCACATTAAACCAGAGGGAAAAGAAGCAATCCCAGCGTTTTACAATAGTATGAGTTTAAGGCTGTCCCAGAAATGTACTAAGTTTACCTTTAAGCTTTTAGTCAATGTCCAGTAAAAAAAAAAAAATTGCTTACATTAGTAAGCCCAAAAGGAACATTCAAAATTCAATGTCCCCACTGTGTCTACTTTGTTACAAATGTGTTGTTACATCTCATAGCCTCTAAAATAGAACCTGCTTGCTGGCAGTTATGGCAGAGATATTCACCATTTTTGCCAGTAATCATGAGATACTTTGCACATTGGATTTCTCCAAAGCAATATTGCTTTTGGCTGTGGCATCCAAAACTCTTTAAAATGTCTAGTTTTATTCTCTCTGGATTACTTCAAGGCTATCCAGCAAATTTTAGTACACGGAGTTTATGTACTGCACACCTCTTATCCATGGGCAATATGTCCCAAGGTCCTAGTGGTGTCTAAGACTGCCAACAGTGCCAGACACTATACATAATGTCTTCTCTGTCCCCAAATATCTACAATAAAGCTTAATTTTTAAATTCGATGTATTAAGCAATTGAAAATATTTAATAATAGTGAAATTTAGTCATTGTAACAATAATCTCTAATAAAGGGTACACGACTCATATCCTCTCTCTCTCTCTCTCTCTCTCTCTCTCTCTCTCTCTCTCTCTCTGTAGTAGTGCTACGCCACTGCAGAACTGCTATATCAGGGTGGCCTGACTCAGTAAAGAATATCACTTTACCCTAGTAGAAGTCTCTAAAAAGACCTTCTCAGACTGATACAGGCTTGAGGCTGAACTCTGACCTTTGCTCCCATGGCTGATGATGTTACTATGTGAATAACTGATATGTCAAAGTCACACAATGTGCTTATATAGTAAGATGGATTGAATTTCTAGTGGCTTTTTGTTTAATTTCCACTTTTCACATTGCATATGAAAAAGATCTCACACATGCAAAGTTATGGTCTGTGGTTTGCAGAGCTATTTCATGCATTGACAAGGTGCTAGGGAAACTCACCAACGTTACCGCTTTTATTCTTTCTTATTTTATTTATTTTTTTATACTCATGGGAGAAATTCTCGAAACTGCTTCTTATCAGTAAAGATACAGTTGCTGTTCAAATGTAATATAATCTTAAATGGTTAAAGAATATCCATTATCCTTAGTCACCATGGAAAAGCATATCCAAGCTATATTGAGATTCTATTTCATCTCAATCACAATGGGTATAAGAAGAAAGCAAATGACAACAAATGCTGCTGAGGAGATGGGAAAAGAGGAAAATTACTGTTAGTGGGAGTATAAACTGGCATGTGAAATATGGAAATTAGTGCGGCAGTCCTCAATAATCTAAAAATAGACATATGCTATCACATAGCTATTCCACTTCTAGACATATACCCAAAGGACTCTAGGTCCACTACAGAGATAACGATGCTTCCATGTTTGTGATGGCTCTATCCACAGTAGTCAGTATATGCAATCAGAAATCTATCAATAGATGAATATATAATAAAATTAGAATCTGTCATAACAGAATTTTTTTCAGCTGTAAAGAAATCTGTAGTTACGAATTTTACTAGGAAATATTACATTGAGTGACGTAACCTAGACTTAGAAAGATAAACACCATATGTTCTTTCCCATATGCAAGTCCTAACTTTGAGTTTTTAGGCTTTTGTGCTCAATTTGGAATGAATGTATATAGGGGCCAGGATCCTGGAAAAGGGCCCCAAAAGATACTTATCCCAAAAGGATAAGGAATGTTGCTGTACAATGCTGTATCTGATTTGGCTGTTACATCTATAAACAGCAGTGAGGGTTACCTACAAAATACCTGCACAAGACTGGGCCCATAAACACTCCATCATGGATGAAGGGGTTGATGAGGCCCCACCACTCCATGAAGAAATTAAGGTGCTTGTGAAGGAGTAGGCTGATTGAAGCGAGAAGACTCATGTTAAGAACGGGCTGTACTATTCCCTCATCTTGGTTCTTGGACAATGTGCAGCACTTTCATCTTTGTCACTGTGAAAGCCAGTGACAAGCTACTTCAGGCTCCTGCTGCTGTGGCCTCCTCCATGATAGAGAATAGCCTCAAACTGTGATCAAAAAGAAAACACTCGGCCCCTAAGTGGCATTCCTCAGGGTATCTTCTCGCAGTAACAGAAAAAGCAACGAAGCACCATGCTTCCTTACTTCAACCTAGCAAAGCTTCAAACAAGGACTATAATCACTCTACCTGCAGATAAGAAAACTGAACACAGAGAATCTAGATAGCTCAAGGCCATTCAACAATTTGATGGCAGAATATAAGCATTTGATCAAAAGTGACATGTCTGTTTTCTCCAGTTCTTTGAGTCAGTTGGTTGCATTTATAAACTTCTGCTCTTTCCCAGCATGTGCCCCTTGAGAATCATCTTTGAGAATCAAACTTCTGGAAGGAACCTGCATGGTTACATATGCACCTATTACGAGAGATCATGTGGAAGGTTTTTTCTGTTGTTTTTTTTTTGTTCTGTTTTGCAAATTTTAAGAACTCATTTCTACATTCTTTAGCTGATTAACAAAATAAAAAAGTGAATCAGTTAATTTATCTTCAAATATATATTCTAAAGGAAATTATTAAAAAATGAAAAAGAAAAAGACTTGATTACATTGTTTGTATTTTCTTCTGCCTTAAGAAGGAGGGTTTGCAAAGTAGATACTAAGACTCATAACCAAACCTTCGGCAGAGTGCTGGGAATCATATGAAAGAAGGGGAGTTTGATGTGGAAAGGATAGGAGCTCCACAAGGACCAAACATATCTGGGCACAGGGTCTTTTCTCTGATGGACATTCAACCAAAGACCATGAGAGGATAAAACCTAGAACCTCTGCTCGGATGTGACCCGTGATAGCTCAGTAATCAATTGGTTTCCCATACTAAGGGGAACAAGGACTATTTCTAACAGGAACTCAATGACTGGCTCTTTGGTCTCCCCACCTCCCAAGGGAGGAGCAGTTCTGTTAGGCCACAGAGGAGGACTTTGCAGCCAGTCCTGAAAATACCTGACAAAAGGGAGTCATATGAAAGAGGAGGAGGTCCTCCCCTATCAGTGGACTTGGAAAGGGGCAGGGAGGAAATGAGGGAGGGAGGGTGGGACTGGGGAGGGAATGAGGGATACAACTGGGATACAGAATTAACAAAATGTAACTACTGAGAAAAATAAAATTAAAAAAAAAGGAGGGTTTGCTTCTGGGATACCTCACTCAGGATGATCTTTTCTAGATCCCACCATTTGTCTGCAAATGTCATGATTTCCTTGTTTTTTAATTGCTGAGTAGTATTCCATTGTGTAAATGTTCTACAATTTCTGTGTCCATTCCTCAACTGAGGGACATCTGGGTTATTCACAGGTTCTGGCTATTGTGAATAAAGCTGCTACAAACACGGTTTAGCAAAGATCATCCTGAGCGAAGTATCCCAGAAGCAGAAAAACACACACTGCATATACTCAACTTTTAAGTGGATTCTAGACATATAATATAGGATAAACATATTAAAATCTGTGCACCTAAAGAAGCTAAGCAAAAAGGAGGACCCTGGGTAAGATGACCAATCTTCATTCAGAAAAAACAAAACAAAAAAAAAACAAACAAACAAACAAACAAAAACCAGGATGAACGTCCAAAGAAGGAGAAAACAGGAAACAGGACAAAAGCCTACCGCAGATGGCCTCTGAAAGACTCTGACCCAGCATGATATCAAAGCAGATGCTGAGACTCATAACCAAACTTTGGGCAGAGTGCAGGGAATCTTATGAAAGAAGGGGGAGTTAGTAAGACCTGAAGAGGACAGGAGCTCCACAAAGAGACCAACAGAACCAAAAAATCTGGGCCCAGGGGTCTTTTCTGGACTGATACTCCAACCAAGGACCATTCATGGAGATAACCTAGAACCCCTGCACAGATGGAGCCCATGGCAGCTGAGTATTCAAATGGGTTCCCTCGTAATGGGAACAGGAACTGTCTCTGTCATGAACTCATTATCTGGCTCTTTGACGACCTCCCCCTGAGGGGGGAGCAGCCTTTCCAGACCACAGAGGAGGACAATGTAGCCAGTCCTGAAGAGACCTGATAAGCTAGGGTCAGATGGAAGGGAAGTAGGTCCTCCCCTATCAGTAGACTTGGAGAGGGGCATGGGAAGAGATGAGGGAGACAGGGTTGGATTGGGAAGGAGTGAGGAAAGGAGCTAGACCTGGGATACAAAGTGAATAAAGTCTAGTTAATATAAAAAGTTAAAATTTAATTAAAAAAGGAGGGTTTGCATAGACTGTCCCTGCCTAGGGAATAACAAAGATTTCACCCAAAACGTATTAACACATGTATGAAGATTAAGAATAAAGAACAACTTAGGACATGTTTTTTTTTTTTTTTGTGAGTTCAAAATACATAAATATGCACAGTGATTGTCATCACAGAATACAAGGATTGGACATTCAAAAAGAGACTTGATCATTATTTCCACTTAATTCACTTAAGGCTTTTTGTTTGTTTTAATTTTGTTTTAAAAGTTTCATATACATACATGTCCAGTAGGCTTTGAAATCTTTTGAAGACTTTGGCAGATGAAAGCAATATATTATACAAATACTAATTTCATTAGTTCTCTTTTCTTTATTGTAATCATTTTCCCAACAGAAAAAAAATTAAGCAAATAACTGTACATCTGGAGTGCTTGTGTTTTTATTAGAGTTTTAATGATGTGCATGAAAAAGACTGAAAGCCCATAAACTGTCTATTGGAAATATATAACATATGACAATATTTCAAAGGAAAGGATTTTTACCACACTAAAAACTTATTTTATGGAATCATTAAAACTTAAAAATATGAATTTCTCATCAGAAAAAAAAAATTCCCTAAAGAGTTTCCACTCAGGATAACCACAGCTAGTGAAATAAGCCTTTGTTCTCAGTCTCAGTTTTAACAAATTCTCTAGTTTGGACTAGAGAATATATATATATATATATATATATATATATATATATATATATATATATTCATTCAAGCTCATATGACAAAGAGTCCAGCCTGGGAAATGAGCTTCTTTTCTCACTTGCTCAGCAGTTCTTCTTCCAGGATGGGAGCATCTGGCCTAACTGATTCAGCTGCTTTCACATGCCCAGAGGTGGTTTATAATCCAATTTCTAATCTAAACCTAGAATATCACAGCTGTGGAGACTCTCAGGCAAGCCTCTGGTGAAGAATTGCTTTGCTTTTGTTTGTGACAAGAGTAAGAGCTGACGTTTCCAGCAATCTCACTGTTGGGCTTAGAATGTATACAAAGGCTGGTGCTCTGGGAAGCCTCAGATCAGCTGTGGACCTGAGGCAGGCCATTATGAGGACATAAGAAGGGAGAGGACCCCCTCATCCTGGAGTCAGATAAGCCTCTTGTCAGCTTCCATCATAGAGTTAATATATCTTTCAAATATAGTCATTTTATATTTTTCAAATAGCACTGAACTGGGCGTAAGTCCTGAATTTATACGACCTTGGGCAGGGCCTCATCTCTCCCCCAGACATCCCCTAATGTTTTCTTTCTTGATAGTAAAGCTCTACCTTCCTTCATCTCTGCAGGCCTTACCCATACCCTGAACCACCCGGTGAGAAGACAGTCACTTGAAACTCTACCAAAATCCTATGTGAGGCTATCTTAAAATAATGACTCACCACTGTACTTCGGGGAAGCTGTACTCACCCTTTTTCCTGAGTACCATTTTTAAACTCCTGACCCTCATATTTAATCCTGTATTAAAACATCTTTAATACAATCTCCAGCTCTGGGCTGAAGAAATGCCTCAAGCCTTAAAAATGTTTGCTGCTCTAGCAGAAGCACTGAGCTTAGTTTCCAAGACACACATCAGATAACTCACTATTGTCTGTAACTCCAGTTCCAGGGAAGGGGCAGGAGCTGACAGCTTCTGGCCTCCACAGGTACTGGACTCATGTGCACATACCCTAAGTAGAAATACATAATTAAAAACAAAATCTTTAAAAAAAAATCCCTCCAACTCTAAGTCATTAATTGACTATTCTTGAAACTCATTTCGATGTCAATGTCATGAATACTAGTTTGATCAGAGTCAAGGTCATTACAAATCCACAGAGTCATCATGATGTTGAAGGCAAAGGTAAGGAGCTATGACTCCTTTACTTGTACCCCACAATGCTGGCAGACGTAGCTCCCGCATCCTAGTCCACCAACTCTGGAGAATGAGAGGACATAGAAAATGGTTGCTGAACATTCAGATAGACAGCCACCTGCCAAAGGCTCACAATGAGTACATACACCCCTTACTTACTCTCTCTAATTATCTAAAAAGTTTCACTCCTGCTTTCAGTGTTGTGTTGAATGTGCACCAACTTGTGTTAAAGTACAGGGTGCCTTTGTTAGACAGTGGACCCACAACAACCAACATCTATCCGGATAAGAAACAAGTTGTCTGTAGCAGGCATAGCTGGAGAACCCCAGGCTACATCTGATGCAAATACAAGTAATAAGAGAGGACGAGAAAGGAAAAAAAAAAATAAAATAAAATAAAAACTTTCCAAGATGCTATTAGTCGAAGCATAGGGAGTCTTGTAGAAAAATGTGAAGAAGGATGGAAGGACCTAGAGGGACAGGAGCTCCACAAGAAGACCAACAGAGCCAAACAACCAGGGCCCAGAGGGACTAACAGAGAATGAAGCACCAACCAAGGACTATGCATAGACGGGACTTAGGCCCCCTACACAGATGTAGCAGATGGGCAGCTCAGTTTTCATGTGGGTGTCCTAGTAAGGGGAACAGGAACTGTCTCCAGCAGGACTCTGTTTACTGGTTTTTTGATCACTCCCACTCTGGTGGGACAGCTTGCCAGGCCACAGAGGAAGAGGACTAGCCCAGTCCTGATGCAACTAGAAAAGATGGGTTGGGTGTATGGGGGCTTCCCTTATCTGAGGAATAGGGTAGTAGTGATGGAATGGAGAAGAGGGAGGGTGGTGGGACCAGGAGGAAAAGAGAGAGAGGGCTAAGATGAGGATGTAAGGTGAACAAATTAATTAATTAAAAAGAAGCTATTAGTGATTTAATTAACATTTGAAACAGATGAATTTTTAAAGAAAGTGGGCTAGAATAAAATAAACCCCTCCTCTGAGGCTGGCCACCAAATGAGGACAAAAGCCTGACATTTCCTGGAAATCTTATCTGTTATAAAGAAAACCATTATTTGTTTTTATTTTTTGTATTAAAGTTTATTCACTTTGTATCCCAGTTATAGTCCCCTCCCTCAGCCCCTCCCAAAGTCACCCTCCCTCCCTTTTTTTCTCCCATGCCTCTCCCTAAGTCCACTGATAGGGGAGGTCCTCCTCCCATTCCCTCTGGCCCTAGCCTATCAGGCCTCATCAGGACTGGGTGCCTTGTCTTTCTCTGTGGCCTGGTAAGGCTGCTCCCATGCTTTCCCCTAGTTTGTGTGGCATTAGTATTTGGAGTACAATCCTAGAGTTGGCTTCAATTCTTTTGTTAAAGGAAAATATAAGTATCTCTGATTTTAGAGAAAGACAAAATCCTCTCAGGGTAAGATGAAAAAGTTCTGTGCAGTTTTAATCATTTGCCTCAATTTTACCAGTTCTGAGCTGTCCAACTCTGTGATGTCAATTTCTCAACTTTTAAAAAAAAATCTGGAAAGTATTCTTGTGTATAAAATAAAATAAAGGTATCCCAACTTCCTCAGAAAATTTCTTATCACCTTATTTAGCTGTTTGTCCTTTCTATGTTTTCTATTCTTTATTCTTTCTAAATAGTACTTTCTTGTTATCATTTTATTTTATTTTAATTAATTTATTTTTATTAATTACAATTTATTAATTTTGTATCCCAGCTGTGCCCCCCCCATTCCCTCCCGGTCTTCCCCCCTCCTGCCTCTTTTCCTAACATATCCCTCCCCCAGTCCACTGATAGGGTAGGTCCTCCTCACCTTCCATCTAACTCTAGCCTATCAGGTCTCATCAGGACTGGCTGCATTGTCTTCTTCTGTGGCCTGTAAGGCTGCCCCTCCCCCTCAAGGGGAGTTGGTCAAAGAGCCTCTTGCTATCATTTTCAATTATTTGGGGGATTTTTCTTATTGTTAAGATGGCATTTCTCCATATGCCTTGCCTGAGTTAATGTGGTCTAAAGCAAGTAACTTTGTAATATCACTGAATGATTTTACATGGTATATTTAAACTAAAAAAATACTATAACACTTTTCACTCGGTGTTGTAACACATGCCTCTAATCCCAGCATTGAGAAACACAGGCAGATCTCTGTGAGTTTGAGGATATCCTGATCTACATAGTGAGTTCTAAGACAGTCAAAGCTATATAGTGAGAACCTATCTCGAAAGAAAGAAGAAAGGAAGGAAGGAAGGAAGGAAGGAAGGAAGGAAGGAAGGAAGGAAGGAAGGAAGGAAGGAAGGAAAGTAGGAAGAAAAATTCGCCATCTGTAATGAAGCTTAACGAAGTTGGAAGAAATTAAGTCTGAAGACCAATAATAGTGATCTGTCATGTGAAAAGATAAGTAGATCATAAAGTATCATTATATTAGTACATTTTGATAATGCTGTGAAATAATTTCCCCTCACTATCTTAGTCAGTCAACACTAATTCTTTGTATGAAGAAGGTGTGCATGTGAAGAAAAGTATAGTATAAGACACAAGTTTAAACCACAAACTAAGATGTTGGTAACTAAGAATATTCTAAATCAATGTTAGTAATTGGTCATAAATTGAGAAGGAAGATACCCCAGAAATAGTACCCAGGTTTCTGTTTAGAACAAATATGTAACTTTTGATCCATTTACTAAGATGGGAATTGAAAGGGAAAAACTTAAATTATCATTGTGTCATTTAACTAGATAGCTATATTAAGCAGATACAAAACCTTTCTTTGCAAAGACAGTCAAAGACAGAGTTTTTGGCCATAGTCCCAGGTGCTCATATTGGAGCAGGACTGTGAGATAGCTTGATCTGTATCGTACATAAACACCCAAGTTTAATTCCCATAACCCACATAGAAAATCATGCTTGTAGCCCTAGCTACAAATAAAAGGTGGAGACTGGTGAATCCTTGGGGCTGGCTGGCTTCCATCCTAGGATCTTTGATGAGTTCCAGTCCAGTGAGAGAACTTGCTTAAAATAAAAATGTACAGGAGCTCCACAAGGACCAAATATATCAGGGCACAGGGGTCTTTCATGAGACTGTTTTTCCAACCAAGGACCATGTATAGATATAACCTAGAAGAACCCCTGCTCAGATGTAGCCCATGGTAGCTCAGTGTCCAAATGGGTTCTCTAATAAGGGGAACAGGGACTATTTCTGACATGAACTCAATGGGGAGCTCTTTGACCCCTCCTCTCCCCCCCACCCCCGCCAAGGGAGGAGCATCCTTATAGGCTACAGAAAATAAAATTGCAGCCAGTCCTGAAGAGACCAAATAAGCTAGGATCAGATGGATGGAAGGGGAGGAGGTCTTCCTCTATTGCTGGACTTGGAAAGGAGCAGGGAGAAGATGAGGGAGGGAGGGTGGGATTGGGAGGGAATGAGGGAGGGGGCTATGGCTGGGATACAAATGAAATAACCTGTGATTAATATAAAAAATAAATTAAAAATAAAAATGGATCATACCTGAAAAAAAACACTCATGAGGTTGCCCTCTGACCTCCATACACACACACTATGTATGTACACCCACACACTCTTCACACAAGCACACACACACACACACAAACACACACAGTTATAATGGAACACAAAACCTGTCATCTCCTGCTATCATAACCTCCAAGTATCTACAGCTCAGAAAACACTGAGAAAGAGGGGGCAGATATTTGTAAGAGCTGGAGGATCAGGGTGTCTGCTGGGAGTTTTCCTCAGCAATATCAGAAACTACACCCATAAAGTCTTACTAGCATGAGTGCCTGAATTTGAGCAGAAAAAAGACAACAGCAATGGACATATCGAAGTGTACAGGGGGAACCCACAATGCCTCAGTCCTACGCATTGAAGTACAGGCAACTGGGGAGTGCTGGGAGTGGGATATAGACTTCCCCAGAGAAGGGCACAACTGGTTATCTAATGCCAAATGGGCAGCCCTGAAAACATATACTAGTAACCCTGTGCAGACTGATGAGGCTATATTTAGGAATATATATGCATATATCTATATGCAGATAACAATTACAAAAAGAGGACATGAGTTTAAAAGAGAGCAAGGAGAATAGTATGGGAGGGTGTGGAGGAAGAACAAGGGAGTATTTATATGTATGTAATTATATATATATGTAATTCTATTATAATCTCAAATATAAAGAATAATTTTAAAAATATTACATATAAGTTTATAGAATTTGATGGGTGATGCTACTATAACTTACTGGATAGATAAATGACCAAAATGACACACACTCATATGTGTGTGTGCTTTTGTTTGTGTGTATATGTGTGTATGTGTATATTATATATGTGTACATATAAAGTTACATATACTACATAATATTTGATATTAAGCAAATATTTTCTTAGTTTATACTATGAGCTAAATGGTTCTCATCCTGTGTGGTTATGACCATTGAAAAACACATAGTTCTGATGGTCATAGGAGCCCCCAACCATAATTTTTTTGTTGCTACTTCATAATTGTAATTTTGCCACTGAGTGGTGTCTCATATCCTAAAACCATTGGAAATATGTGTTTTCCAATGGTCACAACCCACAGGTTGAGAACTGCTGGTTTATAGATTTATTATATCACACTTTTCATTGCTTTGTTTTTGAGACAGGATCTCGCATCTTCCAAGGAGGTCTAGAGCTCATAGGTAGCCAAGGATTATTTTCAGGGTAATTCCTGAAGATGTTGAATACTTGCTGGAGTTTACAAAGACAGCACAAAACAGATTAATAAGAAAATTAAAGATGTAGGGGGAAAAGCGATTATTATCAAACTTAATGGGAAGGATTTAAACATGAGTAAACTGGAAATGCTTAAAACTGACTATCAAAATAAGGAAGCAGAAGCCTAGAGAACCTTCAGTGGGCAGTTTTTAATGGAATGCAGGAGCTGATGAGAACAGGATAGGGCTAATGAGGGATGCAAGAAAATAAAGATGCAGATGTAGACAAGTGAATGATTATGCTAACTGCTACTCAGACATCTAAATCTTGATGCTATTAAAAGCTAAAGACATAACAAACATATTTCTAAAGTATTGTATTTGAATTATTGTGATTATGCATACGTGCTGTGTGCAAGTACATACAAGCCATATAGGCTTAGGACATAGAATTCTAGTCGTCAGGCTTGAAGGAGGGCACCTTTACCAACATGTCATCTCTCCCACCCATAAACTATATTTAAAGGTGCTGGGCTCAGGTGGATGCCAGTACTTTCCGTGTAAGCATGACAAGCTTAGTTTAAGCCAGGTGCCATGAAAAACGACTGTAATCTTAGCACTCAGGGAGGCAGAGGCGGGCAGATCTCTGTGAGTTCAAGGCCAGTCTGGGCTACAAAGTAAGTCCAGGAAAGCTAAGGCTACACAGAGAAACCCTGCCTTGAAAAAATAATAATAAATAAATGAATGACTGAATAAATAAATAAATGAAAAAGAGAACCTGAGTTTACATACTCAGAATCTACAAACATGTATATTCTATAATCCGTGTGTTCCTATAAGATGGACACTGGGAAATCACTGGGAGCATGCTAGCCTGGTACAGATACAGGAAACATGAAACCCTCTCTCAAATGAAGTAGAAGGTGAGGTGCAATCCCAACTTGATCTCTATATACATCCTTTAGTATACATGCACACACATGCACAAAGATTGAAAACAGAGAAAACTGTTTTTGAGACCTTCTCTCTATGGCATCATGGCTTTATATTTCCCAAGGACTCCATTAAAATAAGCGATCATCTTTATCCATCCTGAGGGCACTTATTCCAAACATGTTATATATATACATATATATAATCATATATATATAGATGGATAGATAGATATAATCTTATAACAACATATAATCTTGTTTGTGGTATCGGGGTGCTCAAGGAAATGTGACCCACATAAATTTCAATTGAAGGAAGAAGGTGGAAATTCTTAGACTTATCATGTAATGTCAGGAGTTATTTACAAGTCAAGCTCTCTATATTGTCTGCATTTTTACATATTTACATATGAATAGAATAAGAATGTCATACACTTACCCTCTGCTGTAGAGATAAAGCATTGGTGTCAGATGTAATGGCCCAGTCTTCCACTAACTAAAGGGTTCTGTAACCTGTGCTTTTTTCATCCACAGACATTCATACTGTATGTTTCTTTACTACATGTACTACTTGCACAGAACATGCGAAATGCAAAGCCTTGAAGTTCAAACTAAATTGAAATGTTTGAGCAACTTATCTTTCAGTAATAAAGACTAACTTCCAATTTAATGTCTAAAATACAAGTTTAGCCTACATAGAATGAATTACTTTCCTTCCTAAGCTGGCTAAGGAGGTCAAGTGCTCTTCTACTTATGCATTTCTGTTTAAAGCTAGTTAGTAACCTATCCTCAAGCCATCTTTCTTAGCCTTCTCTCTCTCTCTCTCTCTCTTTCCCTCTCTCTCCTTCTGCCTCCCTTGCTCCCTCCCGCTCCCATCCATCTTTTCCTGGATAAAAGCCTTTCAGTAGGCCATTAGAAGGATTTTCTGGCTCAGTTGAATCTGAGTCACCAATGTTTGTCTTTCAATGTGTCCCTGCAGCCCTTGCATTTCCAGACTCCATCTGTTTTCTATTTTAATTCATCCAAACCCTCTTTTCATCTAAGTCCTTTCAGCTCCCCCTTGCTAACCTCCGTTTGTCTGGGTTTCCCAAGGGGAAGTCTGTCCTGGAAGTCACCAGGACTTAGTTCATTTCTGAGTAAAATGCTCACCACAGTATTATTAAGCCTATTTCACAGTGAATTGTTTTTTCTTACACACATACAGTAAAATTTTTAAAAGGCACCCTGATTTTTAAAATATACATAACTAAGGAACATACAGAATAGTGCATAGTTAAGGTTTCTTATCTGAGTTTGCTTTTTGCATTCTAATTCCAGATGGGAGGTAACAGACATCACTGTTTTTTATCTACACGATTTCTACTTGAGTGACAGATGTGGAGTACACTCATAATTTAAATGTAAACATTAAGATATTATGTCACAGCTAAAGCTATTTACTAGGTAACTAAAAATAACACTTTTTTAATGTGTAGAGCTAGTTCATTAAAGCTGTATAATTCTACATTATCTGCTCCCCTTTCCCCATTCTTAAAAGACGCCAAACATCTTCAGAACAAACATTGCCTCCCTGTCTATCAGATTTAGAATACCAACAGTTTCTTTGCTTTCCTTTAAAACATATTTATTTTTTAGACCTTTCAATCCAGTATTGCAAACAGATGTGCTCCTTTTTTCCCCTATAGAAGAAAATAAATAACCAAGGTTGCAATTCCCCTTTAAAACTTTTTTTTAAGTAAAAGAAAAACAATAGGAGTTTTATTTCAGGACTCCACTCTTGGCAAGCATCCAATCTGTAAAACATTTTGCCCTGTTGGTTCGGGATGGGGAGAGACAGCTGTGCACGAGGCATCAATCTGTTCTTTGGAAACACAATTTCATTTCACAGAGCTTTGATCTGTTGAGTGTAAACACAATTTCCTGAAGCTGCTCATTCAGAAGCAGAAATATTGACAATCTAAAGTCTCATCCCTAAAGACAAAATTTTATGCCAAAAATAATAACAACTAATATTTATAGAGTTTCACAATGGGGCAGATGCTAAGTGAACTACTACGTGCAGGCTATTCCAGCTGGTATTTTCTTTTGAATATCAGTGTCATTGTTGGCATTAGGTGCATTCTTATGGGCAAGAACACAGAGTAACAAAGGGTTACACACTCTGCCCCAATCATTAAAATCACAGCCAGGTGCGAATGCAAGGCTTTGCATCTCAACATAGGTATCTTTCCCTAAATCAAGCCACTTCCTTCATTCAGTGTGCTTTGGACTACACACCTTAGACCTAACTGTGAGTCAGGTTAGAATACAGCTATTAATGTTCTTTTAGAGTCTTCTGATGGTCATATAAAAGAGGAAAAGCATGGAAATTCATCTATTGCATGCACAGGATCTAAGCATCCTGTTACACATACTTCTAGGTAAAGGTTTTCTATTGAAAGAGAAATAGGTAAAACAGACATCTCTTGGGCTCCCTTAAATATTAATTCATTGAACAGAAGGGAATTTTTATTACCTAGGTTCAACATCACAAAAGTATCTGCACAGTCAAAGAATTCCTTATTTAGTTTGGTATAAGGCTATGAAAAGTTGTTCTTTAATTTTTAAACAACAAATGCTGCCTGCATCTAAATAAGATCTCCCACTCAGTACCTCACTAGTCAGTGGGTTTCCATGTCTCATTCCTATTTATGTTTCCACGCATTTCCTAGAACATAAAGTAAGCATGCCAAAGTCTTGGTCTGCCTTTCTGTCTAATATGGTTAATCATCTGTATAGTATTTTAGGTCCCTTGAGTTTGTGCTCTGTCTAGTACATGCTGTAAAATATAATGCTAGATAAGCTCCAAGCCCTCTTCTAGCTCTGCCTTTTAGACTTTCACATTGTTTGAACACTTGAAGTGTTCAGTAGAATAATTATTTTCAAGTCTGAGCAAATCTAGGGATTTTCTTTGGCTTCTTCTTCAGCTGTTAGAGTTAGCCCTTGCCTTATTCTAGCTGTAAGACTTTAGCACATATCAAGGTCCCCTGAGGACACGAGAATGTGACTTATATCATAAGTGCCTGGAAAAGAATAAACAAACAAGGCATGAAGTAAGGAAATGAAACCAAGAGTTATCAGAAAACGAGGAGAAAGAAATTATAAAATTTGGAGTAATCAAGAGGGAAAAGAAATCATGGCTATTTCAGGGCATGGTGGCATAAAGCTGTGGCCTCAGCACTTGGGAGATGGAAGCAGAAAAAGTGAAGCTTAAAAGTCATATCCTCCTACAAGGTGAGTTTGAAATCAGCCTGGACTGGTATAAGACCCTCTGTTGTTGTTGTTGTTTCTAAGGGGTGGGGAGATAAAAGAGAACCACACACAAGTAGCAAAGAATAGGAGGTAAAGAAAGAAACGATAAAGGATGGCAGATTCGACCAGAAGAAGATAAATTAAACCAGCCAATACTGATAATAGCTTAATTGCTCCCCCACACACACCATGATCATTTTGGTAGAGAGGAAGTGGTGTATTGGCATGGACTTTGTAACAAGACTAAATAGTTGAATTCATGCAACTCTTTACCTGAGAAGCAGTATGACCTGTCTTGGTCTGTTCAGAACTACATAACAAAATAATGCACACCAGATGACTTATAAATGATCAAATTTATTTCTCTCAAATCTAGAGTCTGGAAGTTTGTGGGGGAAGTGTCAGCAGATAGATTGAGGCTAGCTTTCTGATTCATTATGTCTTTTCTTATGGAAAGGTCAGGGTGACTTTCTGGTCTCTAAAAAAGAGGAAAACCTCCATTCATGTCTTGACCATCTAACAAAGGTCCCATCTACAATGGCATTACTTCTAATACCGTGGGGATATAGATTCTGACCTATGACTTTTGGAGGTTACATAAATACCTAGGCCATCAAAATATCACCTTAGGAAATCCTGTCTCCTGCCCTCTCTGTTCCTTTCAGAGACGGTCATCCTATGTGCCCAAGCTTGTCTGGGACTCTGTGTAACACTAACCTGACCCCCAGCTCACATCTCTTTTCTTCCTATCTCCTATGTGCTATTCATAGTTAATATTCTTATTCTCTCCTAACTTTCGGTTATTTATAATTACAAGAAAGGTACAATATTCTTCTCATATAATATCTGTAAGAACCATACACATAACATACTACAAAATAAGTTTACATCATTATTTATGTCATCTATAGTAAAAATCTTCTACTATGTATCAGAATTAATGTTAATACACCCAGCTAATACCATATTCCATGAGCTTTATATGCCATAGAATACATAAAGTGTTGTTTCTGTGTCTCATATTGCAACTGATCCCTTTACCCATATTTTATATAGCAACTATTAGTTTTCTTCCAGGATTTGTATGAGTGCTAGTAGCCATTGACCTTATATTTGGAATAGCATTCCTTCCTTTTAAAGGTTTCCTTTGCCAGACAGGAAAGTAATATAAGAATAAATCACAATGGCATCATAAAATTTCAGCAGGCTTGTCTTCTATGATAGACCTTTTCTATGTCTGCATGCACATGTGAAAAATACTGGGTGTCTTTTAAGTCTAAAATGTCATGAAAATCTGAAAATACTTGGCCTATATTTCTACCTCATTACTCAGGTGTAAACTATGGGATCTCACTCTAAACCTCCTGCATCTTCTGTATTTTCTAAAACACGAGATGTAGGGCTAGTGAGATGAAGCAATGAGTAAGAGAAAGAAAACTAAATCCAGATTCCCAACTCCTATGTAAAAAGCCAGAATAACTGCACCCACACCTGTCATACCAGGACTGTGGTCAGCAAAGGCAAATGATTACTGAGGCTTTCTGGCTGCCAGCCTCTCTGGCATTCAGTGAGAGAACCTGCCTCAAGGGGAAAAGGCAGAACAATAAAACAAAACACCTGACATCCTCCTCTGTCCTCTGTATACACAGGCATTCTTGACTGCTCACAGACATGAATAATTTTTACACACATTGTAATACACACTGCATATACTACACCCAATACACACATACTCTCATACACACAAACACACATACTCTCATACACACAAACACACAAAGGATATAGGCAGAAGAAACATGAGCATTTCCAGTGTGGGGAGATTTGGAAGAAAGGAAAGCAATTATTTTATGTATGATTCCACATAGATATCAGAAAGAAAATATCTTCTTTATAGTTGATAACTGAAGGTTGAGAAAAATCAAGAAGCCTCACTTGTACTGGGCATGGGAGCACATATCTCTGAAATATAGGAGGAAAGGGGGAAGGGAAGGAAGACAAACTGCACCATGGGTCTGTACTCTCTTCTCTCTCTCTCTCTCTCTCTCTCTCTCTCTCTCTCTCTCTCTCTCTCTCTCCCTCCCTCCCTCCCTCCCTCTCTGTCTTTTGAGACAGTGTTTCACTGTGTAGCCCTGGCAGTCCTGGGACTCACCCTGTAGAGCAGGGTGGCCTGAAACTCAGAGATCTACTTGCCTCTGTTTCCCTAGTGTTGGGACTAAAAGTGTGCACCACTGAACGGCATGTGTCACCAGCACCTGGTGTAGGTCCACTCTCTTGAATGACCATGAATAACAGCTAAGAGAAACTGAGCTCTACTCAGGCATCCTGGTCCAAATTAAAACCTCCCAGAGCATCAAAACATCACAGTTAACAGTCTTCTTTTCTGTAGATTTCTCTATTCCTTCAACTGAAAAAAAAAGTTAAAATAAATAAGAACAATATTGTCAGCAGAGAAGAATGAAAGATTATAAATAGATAATAAGCTTTGCCCGAAAGAAACTGCAGACTATTTGAAACTCTTCACAAAATTTAATTGTTTCATCAATTATATACAAGAGTAGTCAAGAGTAGTCAGCATGTAATATTGGATCATCTCCAAGATTTATAATATCACTTAGATATCACACTAAGGTCATTGTCAAAGAAACAGGAAATGAAAACTAATAATGACAATTAAAAAAAAGTCTGTGGCCATAAATAAAATGTAAAAATAAGTAGTTAAATATAATTTTGCAAATTTTAAATCCAACATACATCTAAATGATTGCTTCAGCGTGAAGATATTTTACTAGATATTTACATAGTGTTTTAAACCTGTCTTTAAAATATGTGTCATTCACACTTAGAGACCAACTTGATCCAGCATCACCTTGCAAGTTCTTTGTGACTTCTGGTCAGCACACTGATGGCACAGTCCAAGTCTTTCCTCACCAATGCAGATGAGTTTAGACCTTTTCATCCTCTCTCACCATCCACTCTGTATTTCCCCTTCCTCCTAGATCTCCATTGTTTACTGAAGGGGTCACACGCCTGAACTTGAGTGAAAGTGGGGATAAGGCTTTGTTCTTGAATTGACTTACTAGTTCAACACGTCGGTATGCTTCAACATGTCTTGCTAACTATATTCGCAAAAGTTCTAACTTTTAGCGTAAAAGACCAGAATGGAAACAGAAAATTATAGTTCTGAATAAGAACAACCACAAAAAGCCACCCAGAGTTTAGGAAAGTAGAGGCTGTAATTGCTGTGCTCAGGCGGCTTCCCCCGGGTGGCACCCTGCTCATTATCTCTCAGACCACCCAGGGTCCACACCAACATTTTCATCTTGCTTTGGTGAGAACATGACTTGTGAAACCATACACCATATAAACTGTATCAACAGATAGGCATATTTGGGCAGCATGCTGAGCTCCTTGTGCATTTATAGTCTTTGAGATTTCTCACAGGTACATTTAGTTTAGCTCACTAGCAGGTACTATAGCATATTGTGGTGAGAATGGTTCATCTGACTATTAATACTGTCACCTTTTATTAAGCTCATAGGCTTACTTGAAAGAGTTGCATAGATGCTGAGAGATGATGCAAGCCTCTGGGTCCAGGGAATGGCCTTTCACATGTTCGCATCAGTTCTTGTTCCACAAGTCATGTGATGGAAAGAAGAGAAACCCAAGGAGGTACAGTGAGTACTTGTCACATTTGAGGACTCTTGGATAAAGGAAATATCAACCTGCAAGGGGTATACTACTAAACCAGACCAACCTTTACACAAGAGAAGGTATCTTCTCTATATACTCTATAGTAAGCAAAACTATCTGACATTGACAAAGACATTATATCTGTCTATAGGGAAGTTTGCCATAATAGCATATCCCACAGATACCTTCATTCAGATGATAGGCAGAAACAAGAAAGCCTTGTTTTTCGACATTCCTTTAGTAAAGCCCTTTACTAACGTTTTAATATCTGTTACGTAAACAGCCCTTCTAAGACAGCCAATATTTACCTATTGTTTGTTCCATGGATTTAAAATGGATTTCCAGACTCTAACAGTAAGAAAAACAAAACAAACAAACAAAAAAAAACAACAAAAAACACTTATCTAAACTAGATTTGAATATAAAGTATATTTCATAGAATTTTCTGCTTTTCAAACCTGTAAGCCTTCATCCATAGATAGATAGATAGATAGATAGATAGATAGATAGATAGATAGATATGGGTTTTATAGACATAGATATAAATGAAGGTAATTGGTAAGACTTTGATGAGTCACAACTATAACCCCAGTCCTTTTGAGGCTAAGGCAGGATATTTGCTGTGAATTTGAGGCTACCATG